>NW_015090910.1:824677-951167 GCF_001431845.1 Calidris pugnax | reverse complement strand
CAGTGTCTGTTGTCAGACACTGGAATAGGCTGCCCAGGGAGCTGGTTGAGTCACCATCCCTGCATGTGTTTGAGTCCTTTAGATGTGTTGTTGGGGGATATCATGTAGGGGAGAACTTTGTAGAGTGGGGTTGATGGTTGGACTCGATGATCCCAAGGGTCTTTTCCAACCTGAATGATTATATGATTCTATGAAGTGGCTGGTGAGTTTGTAATCTACGATAATTTGTTTCTGCAGTCCTTTGAAAGTACATAGTTTACTGTTGTATAAGGTATGTATGGCTTTTAAAAGATAAACACTCAGCTTAATAGAGCATATGGCATTTTATCCACACCTGCTGAGATCACCAGCAGGGATGGACACTTCTTCACCCTTTGCTAGACCTTTCCCACTTGAATTAACAAAGCATCTAATGGAATGTGACAAGCTGTTACGTCTGGACCCGTGCTCAAGGCGGACAGGGTGCTGTGTCCCTGGATGGCAGAACCTCTGCAGATGATGCCAGGGGACCGGTGAGTACAGGAGCTCCTGTATCGTGTTGCAAGGTCTTGGGTCCTGGTTTCCTCAAGGGTTCCTGTGTCAGGTCTTTCCCTTTTCCCCAGCCTTTCTTCTCATATTGCAACCTCTCAGTCCTTCTCCAGTCTTTTCGTCAACCATTTGTATTCCAACTTCTCCAGGGTCTCAGTCCCAGGCTTTTTTCACCCATTTATTTACAGATTTCCACTTTCCTAATCTGTTTTATTCTTCTGTGGCAGACTGTCTCCCTGCTCCTGATTTCTGTTTTGCTCAGTCTCATTCTTAACAAGAGGTCTTCCTCTTTTTCTCCTTTCATAGGCTCAGCTCCCTTGTACTTCCTCCCCACATTCATTTTAAAGGCCATTTCCTTTTGGGTTCCACCATCATCTTGGTTTTCAGTCTTCTTCCTTCTTCCTAAGCATGCTAGAAAAGTTTCGGGTTTTCCTTTCAATTTGTTCTCTCCTCCTGCATTTCCAATTAGGTTGCATCATCTTATAAGCCAGTTTAAGAAAGAGGGTGCAGTAGGTTGAGGCTGGACTGGACAAATAAGGAAAAAAATGAGTTCTGTTTGAACTTTCATGTCCCCAAACTTCTGTTCCAGCAACCCCCAAAGCTGCAATGGCAGAGAATGTTCTAAGGAGCCCTAGTTTACAGTGAAAAAATTCAGTGCCAGCCAACACTTATGGGAAGGACAAGGGAGATGTGAACTGAATCTGTGACTTGGACAATCTACTGAAGCACTTAAAAAACTTCGTCTTAAACTACCTACAAACGGCAAGTGAAATTTTGCCCAATTCAACTTTGGCTAAGTTTTAAGCAGGTGAAAATAAGGTTTTGGGAATAGGGGTCAAAATGATTACTAATGCTGTAAAATCCTGCTACATTACCTTCTGAGTTTGTCAGAAAAGCAGGGTATTAAGCAGTGACATGGTGCTGAGACAGACGAGGCTCTGATTAAAGGGCTCGTTAGCAACAGCAAAATACAGATAATCAAAAGAAGAATAGGAGCCAGAATTGAGATGTATGAAGTGACTGCAATTCTTAGTAAAATCAGTTTGTTCAACCTGTAAAAGAAATACTGGAAGAATTACATACTGGAACCTGACAGGACAAAAAGAACAATTTATCCTAATTGGTAGAACTGTGCATCTAAAAATGATATTATATTCAGTCTTTATGAAGAGATGTGTGATCATATCCCTTAAGTTTAGGCAACCGACTCTAAATTATTCAGAGGAAAGGAGAGAGGAGCTAAAAAAGATAAGAAAGCCCCACAGGCAATATGAAAGCATGTAAATTTGACTGTAGGATCATGCACTGAAAGTGGAACAGAGAAAAGAAGGTTGGTTGTTGAACTAACATTTTCCCCATAAACTTGTTATCGCAATGTGTCATGGGTGAACGCTGGGAGAGGGAGAATTTTTGTGATACATAATGTTTCTGTTCTATTGAAAAACCAACTTTTTTAAAATATCAAGAATTTCCTCAGAGGGAATAAACAGAAAAAATAAAGTTCAAGCATTTCCTGAGCTTTTACTGATGTTTCAAGGCTAGATGTGTTAAGCATTCTTCTCTTTTTATATCTGCATACATATGTCCCCATAGACAATTTCAAGTTACACAGCCAGTTAATGGTGTAGTTTCTTACAGGCAAACCTTCTTTTAAAGATGTTTTATCTTGTATTCATTGAGGTCATCCTCTGTCTCTCATCTTTGAGAGCACTTCTCATTCATGTCATTGGCAGTTTAACGAGCTTAAGCTCCATGGCATCTTCTGGTCCCAAATGTGGGATGCACAGCATCCACAAAGCTACCAAGCCCTGTTTCATATGAAATTAATAGTAAATAACACAGCAGAGAACTCTATAGAAGGAGATAATTATTGCAGATGTACAGTGACAGCAAAAAACCTGACAAAGGAATTGGGAATTTTGATGGCCAGTTTAATTTTTTCAGACTTTGGGATATCACATTTTTCAAGTTTTTTTGAGATTCCTTGTATTTGCTAGATGTGTTTGTTGTCTGTGCATCCAAAATATTTAAAAAATATGCTTAGCTGCACAGCCAAGTGGCTGGAAATGAGGAGGTGCCTCAAAGAATGCTTTCTGCACAACTTCAATCTTTTCTGCTCCTCCTCCCCCTCTGCCTTCTCTTTTGGGTACGGAAACAAAGTCAGCGCTGGGCACGAGCAAAGTACGTGGTCATCTAAGGCAGAAAAACTGAGATTAAATATTCCTTGGAAAGGCTGTATTAGGGTTTTTGTTGCCAATATATTTTCTGTCTCTTCTCCCAGGAAGCTGGGACCAGCTGCAGGAGCAGAGCTTGTGGCTGAGCAACCTCTTGCCTGCACAGCTTCAGGTAAGGAGGGAGCGTAAAGCAGCGCTGTGATTTTCTGGGAGAGGGGAAATTGTTCCCCCAGTGGCATTTGCCATTTCTTCCTATATCCCATGTCACACCCTGTAGGAGGGTCTGTCCTGGCCCTCTGCTCTGGGGTCAGTACTTTCTGCTGCAGAGGTAGCCTGGGGGGGACAGGCAGGTAAACTTTTCTCTGCATACGTTTTTCTTTACTTCACTGCCCAAACCCTGCTGACATATTTAAGCCCCTTGCTTTTGCACAGAGATCTGTATCCCTCTAAAACAAATAGAAAAGCAAATCCAAACCTCTCAAATACTTTCTGGCTTGTCCCGGTCCTTCATTCCACTAGTAGTGAGCCTAAAAGATTAACTGTGCTTTAAAAAAAGGAATCAGGTCTGTGTAGTCCAGGATGCTCCAGTTTAGTCCTTTTTAAAAGCAAAGCAAATTCAAACAGAGCCGAGAGTGAAAACCCAGCTCCCTCACAGTTGGCCACTAACTGTGAGTTAGTTTTATATTTCTGTGTGCTCAGCGTGACCCATCCAGGAGCAGATCTGGGCAAGCCTTGAGCAACCAGCTGTGGCTGAAATCACTTAAAGGTGTGCTTTGAACATACAAGGTCCTATGAAATGCTAACTATTCAGGAGGAAGGCGGCCCAATGCCGTTAAATTAGGTGCCTGGCATTAGTGAATGCTTTTTACAGTTTTAGCTTTTACTTCTTTGGAACATAGTTCCTAGAGGGAACAGCAAAGGTAAGACCAGGCAATTGGGGACGCTGTCAAACTCAAATAATTATGGCCTCTGAAGCACTGGATTTATGATGGAGAAGATGAAGGAAAACCCATGCCGAGAGCAACGTTTTAGTGTTCAAACACTAACCGGCCTTTTTTTTTTTTTTTTCAGAAAGGTAAACTATTATTTCTCAAGTCAAAAACTGATCTTTCTTTTTATGATGTGGAAGATGTTTTCTTCCCGAGCAACGAGAAGTCTATTTAAACCTTCTTTATTGAACCCTGCTTGGAGCAGACACCTGATATAGCTGGTTCATATTTGGAAATACAGAATAGGCAGCAGGGTTGGCCAGGCAAGTGTGAAAGAATGCCAGCTGTACCGGCCACAAAAGGGTTGGACCAGATGGTCTTTAAGGTCCCTTCCAACCCAAACCATTCTGCATTTCTGTGAAATCACAGAATCACAGAATCTTCATGGTTGGAAGGGACATTTGAGATCATCACGTCCAACCAGACACACACAGTGAGATCATTGAGTCCAACCAGACACACACAAAAAAAACCCCAACCCAACAGTCTCGAGCACTAGAGCATGCCCTGAAGTGCCACATCTACACGTTTCTTAAATACCTCCAGGGATGGTGACTCCACCACCTCCCTGGGCAGGCTGTTCCAGTGCCGGGCCACCCTCTCAGGAAGGAAAATTACGAAGTAATTCTTCCTAATATCTAATCTAAACCTCCCCTGCCCCAACTTCAGACCATTTCCTCTGGTCCTGTCCTTATTCCCTTGGGAGAAGAGGCCAACCCCCACCTCTCTACTCCCTCCTTTCAGGGAGCTGTAGAGGGCAATGAGGTCTCCCCTCAGCCCCCTGGTCTCCAAACTAAACATGCCCAGTTCCCTCAGCCTCTCCTCATAGGACTTGTTCTCTAGACCCCTCACCAGCTTGGTGGCTCTCCTCTGGACACGCTCCAGCACCTCAATGTCCTTCTTGTAGTGAGGGCCCATTGAATTTTTGAAGCATTGAAATGCTGCTACTCTGCCTCACAAACCTGCCTGTTGAGACCATTACCGAAGATTATAAAATGTGTGTGCCTGTGAGTTTATAGATACACCATTTCTAATCCTTTTTTAGACTGGGATCTTAGCAGAGGTGGAATCTGGACACTTACAAATGGCTTCATTAGGGGTGAAATTCACTGTTGTGCAGAAGCATGGACTTTGAACCCGGGCTCTTGCCAAACCACTCGTCTGGCTCAGCTCACCTTGTGGGAGGGCAAGCTCCAGGCTGCGTGCAGTACAAGGTCTCAACAGATGGAGAGATGAACTCTTCATCCTCTGACTAGCATAAAATATTTACTTGTTATGCTCTCCTGACACTCCTGGCCCTGATATGGGTATTCTCATATTAACACAACAAATAACTTTCAGTCTTTTGCTTGTCATCACTTTTATCGACAGTGGCTCTGGAATTTTCACTTATCTAATTTTCAAGCTCCCTTAATTGTCAGCTTTATTTCTCAGCAGCCTGCCATTTGATAAGCACTATAAGATATATAAACTTTACCTGACAATCCAGAGACATAAAACGATAGGATCTTCACTGCTCTGTTTTATTTCTGGAAGAGGAGTTAAACTTCTATTCATGAATTAGAGTTGTCAGAGCTACATACAGCAGGGACCACTAAAATTTTATGGCCTTGAAATTAAGTGTCACTCAGCAGTTTTTGCTAATCTTAACAACCATTCACAGCCAGGTCATAAAACACGATATGCTCAGAAAAAAATTATGAATAAGTATGCCAACTCAAGGAACAAATTTTGGGTAAATCTTAGCACCTGATCTGAGAACTTTTCATATTGAGTGTATGGCTCATTGTCAGTGGGTTCATGGAAGCTTGCAGAACTAATCCCAGCATAGAGAAATTGTTCCTGTCAACACTTAATTCCCTGTAAATCCACCAATACTGACAAAGGGGATGATGTGTCTGGCTGTATTGAAACATAACAATTGGTAGATGTCAGGGGAAAACACTGTTGATCTTTAGAACTTTGAAGTTGTAAATGCATCTAAAGCAAAAGGATGGTCAAACTCAGAGTCATATCAATTGCCCAAGTCTTTCGCCTGAAGCAACAACAACTTCGATTTTATTCTTCTTCTGGTATGCCTTAATCAAAGAACTTAAAAAAAAAAACTCATCCAAACGTTGAACAAATTGTCTAATTACTTCATAAAACAACTTCTGATCAGCTATCATTTTAAAAAGCATGAAATGCTGGATAAATTGCAGAAATTATTTTGAAAAGTGCACAACTAGACCACAAAACTTGTGACTCCCTTGGGGCTAATAACACGTGCTCCCTGAGCAGCACTTAAGCAGTTTTTTAAGATAAAAAAAGAGGAGCTGATGAAAAAACACATTCTTCATGCAGTGTTTGCTGATTTTATCCATTGTTCCAAGTGACTTAAATTGTAAACAGGATTTTAAATAGAGGAAGGATACTCTGACCCTTCAACAACTCATAGTTGTTTTTTTTTCTTACAGCCAACTCCAGTATGGTTTAATGCACTGCTGCTTTGTAAAAGAGCTTCTGAATTAATGTCTAAAGCCTAAGGGTAGCTGTGTTCTACTACTTCAAAAATAATTTTTAAGGAATAGTGTGGCTCTACTGTGGACAGGAGTAAAGTGTTAATTGGAAAACCCTGTTGCACTCCAGTGAGAATTACTAGGTTTCCCACACTTACCTTTCTATCACCCAGGAAAATGAATAACTCAAAAAGTCCAGCTAAAGGAAAAACTGAAGTAATGCTGTCCTTATAAATTAGATTTAGCCTCTCATTGGCAACACTCTCACTGGACCGAGGACAGATCTGGAAGCAGAATGATCGCATTCACCAGGCATTGAGTTTAAGCTGAGTGAGTTGAAGTCAATATGCCTTGCTGATCTGGACCCACCTGGCTTAGACATCCAACATTGTTTTGGTATTTTGGTTTTTAGTGCTTCTTTTATAGAGATACTTTGCATAGAATCATAGAATGGTTAGAGTAGGAAGGGACCTTAAATATCACTGAGTTCCCACCCCCTGCCCTGGGCAGGGACACCTCCCACCAGACCAGGTTGCTCCAAGCCCCCTCCAGCCTGGCCTTGAACCCCTCCAGGGATGGGGCAGCCACAGCTTCTCTGGGCAACCTGGGCCAGGCTCTCACCACCCTCACAGCAAAGAAGTTCTTCCTGAGATCTCATCTCAATCTCCCCTCTTTCAGGTTAAAACTATTCCCCCTCATCCTTTGGCTCCCCTCTCTGATCAAGAGTCGCTCCCCACCTCTCCTGTAGCCCCTTTAGGGACTGGAAGGGGCTCCAAGGTTTCCCCAGAGCCTTCTCTTAGCCCCCTTTAGGGACTGGAAGGGGCTCCAAGATTTCCCCAGAGCCTTCTCTTAGTGAACAATGTTGACAGACTGTTAGAGCTTGATCTCCTTTTAAGTCATTTTCAGAGCAACCCCATCACTCTGCTTGTCTCAGTAAGAAACTTCCTCTTATTGTCCACATGGATGATAAAAAATGAGTGTTCTGATTAACAGAGCACAGGGGCTTTGCCAGCTGGTGGCTTGTGGCCTATCCACTATAAGCCCACAAGCTCCTGTTCTTGGAAAATGTAGTGGGACAGGTACAATAAGTGTCTCTGAAATAGCTTACCTTCAGCTTCTGAGGGACGCTTCCCTTTACACTCTTAACTCACTTTATTTTCAAAGGGAATTAATCTCTGGCCATCTCTGGTGACCACAGGCAAAGCGATGAGTCGTAGACCTCTTCTGAAAGTGCTTCAGTTGATCTCTGTTCTCGTCTTAGAGCCCACAGAGAGCAATTTTTTTAGATAACTAATCACATGAGATTTTCCAATGGAGATCAAATGTACTTCAAACTGCATTTAAAAGCAGATTAAGGTTCTGCTTTGTCATAACACGGTTGCACATGACAAAAGTCATGTTATCATATCCACCATCAAACAGTCATCTAACAGATGTTAGACTGTCAAGTTGCATCTGTTTGAGTGGTCTAATCCAGAGGTTACAAAAGCACAGTGGCCCACCAAGGTTTATAAACCCTTGGCTAGATCCCAGAGATGGAAAAAGCCTGGAGAGTGGTGGTTCCAGCTTCAGCAATACAAATGAGCTTTCAGAAATTAAATGCATGTAAGAAATATTTAGGAGGTGTATAGATCTGCAGAAGGGTTCCCTGTCCTGATGGACATGGAGGAAACCAGAAGCAATCGGTTCCCTGTCCTGATGGACATGGAGGAAACTATAACCAGAAGCAATTAAATTCTGTGCTTTATTCTGAAACTAAATTCAGACCCCAGCAGCTGCTGGTTTTCATTCATGAATTTGCAAATCTGTAAAAACAGATTTCTCATTCTAGAAATTAAGAAATTTCTAGAAAAAAGCCCTTACCTTGAGGAGAAGTTTGGGCTGTCCTGAGAAGGTGAAAATTCTGAAACATCTCTTTCAAATGAAGCTTCAATGTTTTGTAATGAGAGGGGTTTGGGGATCATCTCAGATTTGAAGCACTAAATAATGAGCATGTGTGACTGACCTTTCTTTTTTTTTTTTTTAATCTTTCAAGATAAATACATTATGCCAACAGAACAGGACTGATATGTAGGAAAATTGAGATAGAATACCATTTATGACCAAAAGTAACCAGCAAATATAGGAAAAAACTCACACCCTGAAAGTTCTGCAAAAAACTGTTTTCTAATATTTTTTCCTCTGTTGTAATTTTTCCCATATAAAGAACTGTCTCTTCAAGCAAAACTGTGAATGACTCACCACAAAATGGTGAAATGTTAAATATTAGCCTTATCAAATCTGCATTTTATTGACATTTTATCGTTTATATCCATATATTAACAATTTTGGTTTGTAGCCATTGCTGATTGAGTAGGAATTTATGCCAGTGCCCTGACCATGGTTTAGTATGGATGGAAGGTTACTTGACTCTCAGTAAGAATCAGATTTCCAAAGAAGTTGTAAATTGTGACCTTTCCCTTGGCTGAGAAAATACCTTTCAGCAAATTAAATATTTAAAACTGATCTCTTATACTGAAATTCAGCACAGTTTACACAAAATATTTTGGCATAGTTATAGTCAACATTTCTACTGAAAAAATGTTTCCCTGGCATTTTAACCTGTTTTTTCTCATTGTGGAAGAACACCTTTATTTCCCCCTCACTGTCGTTTTATTTTTTTAGTTTCTATTTTTTGCCCTGTGCAAAACATTTTTGTTTCCATTTTCCGTAGTTGCTTTCTTGTTGCTGGGAGCCGTGGTTCTTTTAAAGAAACACATAAGCTGTTTGTTGTGGCTGGCGGTGGCCTTTTGTTTTACAGCTGTGTGTATTTTTAAACACAATATGATAGGTGTGTTATTCTACAGTATGTTTGTTTCCACTTTTTCTAGAGATGTGCTGTGAGCTCAGAACTCCCTACCACAATTAACATGAGGATTTCTTTGTTTTAATAGGGACATAAGCAACTTCGTAATAGGTGAAAAAATATTTTTATTCCTCATTCTATTCTATGCACTTCGGGGTATTAAAAAAGAAAAAACAAAAGATAATATATTTCTTTTTCTTTGGTTTTCCTTCCTTCCTCACTCCCTCCCCTCCTTCCTTCCTACCTTCTTTCCTTCCTACCTTCTTTCTTTTCTCCCTCCCTTCCTTCCTTCCTTCTTTCCTTCCTTCCTTCCTTCCTCCAATGACCTCTACACAGAAAACTGTGTTAATTACATTTGCTGACAGTGTGTTGTTGGGAAATCTTGTCTGTTCTGAGAAGCCTGTGGTTTTATTCAAGAAACATCAAATGACTTTGAAGAACAAAGCAAAGAAACTGGGCTGAAAAGTAATAACATTAATTGTCAGTTTATGTGATTATGAAGAAGGAGCCTCTGTTTTATAGCACAAGGTATTATTAATTGAAAATTACAAGGCACAGCCCTGTGTTTGGCTTTTGAGAGAAGGGAGAGGATCTGAGAGCCAGTAGGGAAGACAGGGCAGGAGGGGGACACAGAATGGTGGGACACTGCTGGTGGCAAGGGCAACCAGCTGGGAGCACAGTAGACAGGTTTCTTCTCAAAACTTGGGTGATCAGCATAAACACAGAGGAGTTAATGTTTCCTTTGTGGCAACTCCACTTTTTAGCACGGCATCTTCAGAGGCAGGGATAAGACCTGGTGGATACATCCCATAGAAAGCATACAGGCTGGATGGAGAATGGCTGGAGAGCAGACATGAGGAGAAGGAGTTGGGAGTATTCATGGATGAGAAGCAAGATATGAGTTGGCAACGAGAATGGCTGGAGAGCAGACCTGAGGAGAACTTGGGAGTATTCATGGATGAGAAGCAAGACCTGAGTTGGCAACGTGCGCTGGCAACCCAGAAAGCCAACTGCATCCTGGGCTGCATCCTCAGCATGGCAAGCAGGTTTGGGGGGGGTTGGATTCTGCACCTCTGCTCCGCTCCGGAGAGCCCACCTGGAGTATTGTGTCTCTGGAGTCCTCACCATCAGAAGGACATGGACCTGTTGGAGCGGGTCCAGTGGATGCCATGAAAATGCTGCAAGGGCTGGAGCCCCTCTGCTAAACAGGCTGAGAGAGTTGGGGTTGTTCAGCCTGGAGAAGGCTCTGGGGAGACCTGATAACATCCTTACAGTCCCTGAAGGGGCTCCAGGAGAGATGGGGAAGGACTCTTGATCAGGGAGGGGAGCCATAGAATGAGGGGGAACAGTTTTAAACTGAAAGAGGGGAGATTGAGATGAGATCTGGGGAAGAACTGCTTTGGTGTGAGGGTGGTGAGAGCCTGGCCCAGGTTGCCCAGAGAAGCTGTGGCTGCCCCATCCCTGGAGGGGTTCAAGGCCAGGTTGGAGGGGGCTTGGAGCAACCTGGTCTGGTGGGAGGTGTCCCTGCCCAGGGCAGGGGGTTGGAACTCAAGGATCTTTAATGTCCCTTCCAACCCAAACCATTCTATGACTCTATGGTTCTATATTTGTAATATTTTCCTCTGTGACCGTGTGTGTATACACTAGTGTGCCTGTTTTCAGAGCTTGCAGCATCTGGAAATTACCGGTAAGTGTAATTAAGCATCACGTTACTGTCACTGTCACCCACGGAGCCTCTGGCACCATTTTTTCATTATCCTTCTTCCCCGCAGCCTTTGGTTCATTTAGATCCCACTGACAGGGTAATGGAGGATAAAATATCTGTGTATCTTGGCTCTCTCCAGAATTAGTATGGCATCCCACACGCAGCACGTCCAGAGGAGCCTTGTGTCAAGTGCTTGGCTTGTACCTCACGCAGCGTAACGCCTCGGGCACTGTTAGGGAGACAAAGATTATGCCACAGCACTGAACCCTCTCAGAAAAATGCTAACAGTGAGGGTTAGCATCGTGAGTGCTCCGGGTGTAGGACGAAAGGATTTAGTCCGATGCTGAGGAAGGTGATTACAAGAGTAAGGTTGACTCGTTCACTCCTGTAGAAAAGTTTTGGTTTGTGTAGTGAACAAGTCTGGCTGTGACGAACCTCTGCCAGAAAACAGGGACCAAAACATGAGATGGATTGTTTGCATGGGTTTTTGTTTTCTGGGTGGTGATTTTAAACTCCATCTACTGACCTTTAGTGATGAACAGCACCCTTTAACAGCCACAGAATAAAAGCCAGGATATCACTTAGGTATTACAGCAGGTTAATAACCTTAAATACTTCGGAAAGGAGATAATCTTCCTGCTGCCCTGTGTGAAGGGGCATTTTCTGATTCAGGGGGAGCTGTTTGCTGCAGGTCCGATCCCTTCCCCATGAATGCCAGCTGCAGCATCCTGCTTTCCCTGGGGCACAGCCAGCTCTGCTAGTGATGGAAAAGGAAGAAAGTGCCCTTTGGAGCAGCTTACACCATACCAGTCTGCTCCAGCATCCATAGAATCATAGATTGGTTTAGGTTGAAAGGAACCTTGAAGATCATCCAGTTCCCACCCCCTGCCCTGGGCAGGGACACCTCCCACCAGACCAGGTTGCTCCAGGCCCCATCCAGCCTGGCCTTGAACCCCTCCAGGGATGGGGCAGCCACAGCTTCTCTGGGCAACCTGGGCCAGGCTCTCACCACCCTCACAGCAAAGAATTTCTTCCTGAGATCTCATCTTAATCTCCCCTCTTTCAGTTTAAAACTGTTCCCCCTCATCCTATGGCTCCCCTCCCTGATCAAGAGTCTTATGCTGAGGACTCCAAAGCTGGACGCAGTGCTCCAGCCGAGGGGCAGAATCCCCCCCCTTGCCCTGCTGGCCACACTGCTGGGGATGCAGCCCAGGATGGGGTTGAATTTCTGGCACATTGCTCATGTTTAGCTTCTGATTCACCAACACCCCCAACTCCTCCTCAGGGCTGCTCTCCAGCCGTTCTTCACCCAACCTGTATTTGTGCTTGGGATTGCCATGTCCTAGGTGCAGGGCCTTGCACTTGGCTTGGTTGAACTTCATGAGGTTCATACGGGCCCACTTCTCAAGCCTGTCCAGGTCCCTCTGGATGGCATCCCTTACATAGAACAGACTTTTCAGGGAATTATGCTAATTTTATTTCGACAAGTGACACAGAAAAGAAGACCTGTGTGTGACCTGCACCTATTGTGGCAATTCCAGTCAGTGGGTCACTACTCAACGTTGTAAGTACAAGGGACCTTGTGGTCGCTCTATGTAGCACCAGGTGAAACGGGAGGTACAGTTTCTAGGACTGCTGTATTTAGCACACAGCAGGGATGTAAAGCAGAGCTGATAGACAACCTGCACACAGGCATATAGCTATAAAGCTCGGTGTGATTCACTGTGGTTATTTTGGGGGTTATGAAACGTGCTATGGCTGTGTGCTGCACTCTGAAACGCTGCACCGAGGGTGAGCAGGTCACCTCTTGCTCTGAAGGGAAATTTTTATCTCTTCAAACTCCCGTCTATGTACTGTGGCATTTCCTGAGCACTGTTTGTGTTGCGTTTCTCCTTCATTTTCCCCACTTTTCACCCTCCCCTGTGACATGTTGTGTGTGGAGCTAGTTATGGCTGCTGTAATCTGCAAAGTCTTTTGAGTTTTGCAATAGACTCTGCTATCATTAAAAGCATCCTTTCATCGGTCTCCTGCCATGCTTTGCAAGGAAGCACAAAGGTGAGGAAGGTTAGTGCTTCAGTGTGGATAACAGCTGAATGTGTCTGAAAGGAATTGAAGGTTTTGTGCCTTGTCACAATGGTTATGTCCTTTCTGCGCTGGAGCGGCAACGCTCTTGCATTCTGATATCCCAGAAGCCTGCAGCAGGCAAGCTTCTCTACTTTATTTATAAATCTACCTTTCCAAGGTAGCAGAAATCACAGGATTTGCTTCCCGAATGTGTCTGAAAGGAATTGAAGGTTTTGTGCCTTGGCACAATGGTTATGTCCTTTCTGCGCTCTTGTATTCTGATATCCCAGAAGCCTGCAGCAGGCAAGCTTCTCTACTTTATTTATAAATCCTTTCTGAATCCAAGGTAGCAGAAATCACAGGATTTGTTTCCTGGAGTTTAAAGAATTTCCGGTGGCCCCACAATCATATTTCTCAGTGTCCTCATTTGCTTGCTGCTCTGTCCCTACAGCACAATCTAGTTCTTTATCTGCTTGAAGAACGAAGTACTACCCTTGTTGTTACCTAATTTTATTTAAGGGTTCTAATTATGCTAAGTCCTCAGTCAAGTCAACCAAAAACCTGAGACCATGCCAGAATACACATGGGCAGACCATCTTTTTCATAACGTGCATTTCCTGAGGTACCCTTAGATTCCTTGAGTCAGGATAATTAGCGCTCTTTATCAACTGAATCTCCAGTCTGTTTTGTGGTTCAGAAAAAAGACTAAAAATATTCTATTTGTTTTACTGTTTACAGAACCCATATTTGACTCTGTTTCTATTTGGCTGCATTTTATTGTCACATTTGTGACACACAGTTAGCTGTGCCTTTTATAGAGCTTCAAGTATAGGGATGGTATTGAAGTGTTCATTAAAATGTTTGTTTCTAGAGACACATGCTGCCAAATCTACTCAACTGTGAATCTCCGCTTTTCTGTTTTCCTTGGCAAGCCCGGTCCTACTCTCTCAAAGTAAGCAGAGATCCTATCTCAGGATGAGGCCAAAGGCCACTAAAAATTATCAGCCATCAGTTCTTGACCTTTCCTTTCAGCTGCTGGGAGCTTGTCTGACATCCACAGCCACAAAACTTTGATTTTTTTTTAGTGCCTTCAGCTACCAGCCTTTCACTTTGTGTTTTACTTTTCCCTACTGAACTTTTTTTTTCTTCCCTAGGAAGAAGCCATGAGAAGGAATGAGTTTTGAATTAATAAAAGACCTCAGTTAAGGTTGCTTCCATTGAGAGCTAAATCCTCTACACCAAGGATAAAAAGGTCAGGTCTTTGCACAGCACATGTTCAGTAAAACTGTATCCCCTACCTACATCATATTACGGGAGTTAATACTTTCTTGAAAGTTCATGTTCTCTGTAGGTCTCCTCCACTTAAAGTGGTCAGTTAACACACTTGAAGACTAATTCCCATCCCTTTGCCAGTTTTCTTATCTTGCTGAAATTCAAGGGAGGAAACAACAACCTGAATTTCAAAGGGTGGAAAATTTCTGTAGTTTTCCATTTTGGATGAGGGAAACTGTCTTGAAAAAGATGCTTTTCTGAAAGATCTTCATTGCAGTGATTCCTGATCCAAGAGGATCACAGTAGTTGAGTGGGATCTCAAGGTTGAGAGAAGCAGCAACTACTGCTCTGTGGGAGCTTCCTTGTCCTTTTCCTAGGGGGGTCTACAATTATTTCTCTCAGAAAACCCTCCTCTCTTGAAGGAACTCTGCCTGATTAGCCCAAAATCTTGTGTTTCCTAAAGGGAAGTATTTTCTTGTTTCCCAGGATGTTGGATGTTCCCCAGGAATTTTTAGTACTTCAGTATTCTCACCAGTTTGTCATCTTTCCAGCCTCTTTCTCCAGCCGCTTTTCATGTTGGCAGAAAATGGCTGTATTAACATTTGGCTGTGGTGGCTGAGTTGCATTTCCTGACAGAATTCAGTATAAGTATGATGCCTCCTACAATGTCATCGGTGTCAGCAGCGGTGCTCACTGCACGTACCCTCTGGACCCCGCTCCTCATGAGGCAGCTCTGCTTCAAAAACTAAGGACGTTCAAGAACAACTTGGGTTTTGGTGTATAATATTTGGATAAGGGATCACAGTCATAGGAGAACATCTAAGTAAAACTCTTAATAGCATGTTTGTTTGCTCAGCTGAATATAAAGTGAAAGAAATTCAGCTTTATGTTTTCTCTTCTTATGAAAGATATCATCCAAAAGTCATGCTTATTTACGATTGTGTTGCTCTTACAATCACCTATGGATCACTGTTGGGTCTTCAATTTCTGTGTCCTCTCAGTGGGACTATTACTGAAACAAAGAAACATACACAAATTCCTCCTGGAATCGTCTCTTTTTTGTTCTTGAAAAGTGGACTGTAGCTTCTCTAACTTGTTTTGTACTCCTAATTTTCCACCGTTTTATTAAAGCATCTTAAAAGCACACCAGTGATAAGATGTATTATCTTATTTGTTACTTATTAAGCAGACAATTTTCTTCCTCAGAGATCAAAAGTGCACGCTTTTTAAAGTTTTTTTAAGTCTAGAGCCATTTTTAAGTCAAGACATTTGTGTTGTGCTGCAGTGCTCCCAGACAAGCCACATTCTGGGGAAAAAAAAAAAAAAGATACACCCCTTACCGGTCACCCATCCAGAGTACCGGGAAGCTAAGAAGTTGCTGATAAATTTGAAAACGGGTGCTTATTATAAGATTTTCCTAGCTGACAGCATCCAGCATAAAATGGGTTTCTATTCCTAAAGGGAAATGCTGGGTAGATCATGTAATGCTGTTTTTCTCTCTCTTCTTCAATGTTTGTTATTGATTTCAATTTGAAAAGAAGCTGTGAATATTTTGAAAATGGTAAATCCTCATCAAAATAGTTATCAATAAAAGGCTTTAGAAAGTCTGCAACCGACATTCAGGAGATGCAGACTGTATGGTGTCAAAGGTTTGGAACAAACTAGATAATGATTTTTTTCCAAACCACTGAAGGTATCTTTTTTTCTTTCTTTTTGCTAAGTGATAGCCTATTAGAGATGCACTAAAGCACTGAAGCATTGGACAACTAATCATACTGACTGACGAGGCAAAGTATATGCTTGACAACTACCATTCAGTAAATACATCTTAAAGTTAAATTATATGTTTTGAAAAACAGTGTTTCCTTTCAGGACTTTTTAATCCATTAAACCCTCTGTCACAAGATATCACTGATGCCAAGAATTTACTAGGTATCAAAAATGATGAAGCATTTATGTGGATGGAGAGAACATCCATACTCCCATTAGGCTGGACTGAGATTATTATCATTTTTTTATTAGGAATGTGATATTTGATCTTCTAGTTAAATTGGTGAGAATCGCTCAAGACTATAAATTCATATTCAGAGATTTAACCAGCCACCAAATTTACGGAGCAGAGGAAAAAAAATCCGAGCTATTCTGCAGCTGTTTACTGTAGGATTTCTCATTATTTCCTGTCAGGAACTCAACTCTAGCCAAGTTTAGGAGGAAGGTGATGTATTATTTGCAAGCCATTTCAGTAAGCTTAAAGTCGTAAGTATTGCACCTCAACTTTCATACCTCTCTTGACAGGTTATATTATTAAGATTTATAATTTTCTTCTTTTCCTTTTTTTCCCATCCCCAAATTTTCCTTCATTAATTTCTCTCCACTTGTGTGTGAAGCTATTTTGAAATATATTCAGGTTTTTCTTACCTGTAATATACGAAATGCTTGTCACTTCTTTTTTTCTTTATTTTATCATTTGCTCAAATATTTGTTTTTTCTTACTCTAAGTCCACCTGATGGTATTGCTTACTTTTTCAAAATATTTAACACATTTGCTAATTTTATAACATCTGATCTTAGACTAGTTCTCCCTTTTTCTTAGAAAATTTGGGAGGGCAGGGGGACTGTCACTGCTCTAGGCAAAGATTTTACTCAGTCATTAGTTTTTTAAAGGATTTAGCAGAGGAGGAGAAATAAAACTGAATGTTCTTACTTTTTTTCCCCCAAAATAATGATATATCATCTTCTTTCCTCACTGTTGTTCTCATACGATGTCCTTGCATTGACAATGGTAATAGCAATTGTTAGTACACAGTGTTTCTGTAAGCTTATTATGGATAATAAGCTGCAGTTTTATGGTTAAATGTGGAGTGTCTATAGCTCCTGTCAGTTATTCAGACCTCATCTTTCTCACACACAAAGAAGGGAGGGCACCCGTCTCTTTTCCTGAAATACATATTTTATTTTGTTGTTACACTTCTCAGAATCTCTTCAAAACAGCCATTTATGGGATGAGTTTTGTCTATTGTGCTTGTTCTTGGAAACTGCAGTAACACTGGTCCATGTGCCCCAAAACAGTGATTTGGTGTCAAAAACAGAGAGGAAAACAATCCCAACTGACACAACTCTTGTATTGGCTTTTAAGTTTGTCTTTCCAGGTTGTGTCATTTCTGCCTTGGTCTCTGTGTTTGAAGTTCACTTTGGAGAAGATAAACGAGGCCTTTCTGACCTGAATGCCCCAGGTGCAATTCTCTCCCTGTGAGAATGAGGAGGTGTCTAAAGGTATTCAACTTGATAGACAGATAATTGCAGTATCACGGGGTGTTGCATACAGCTAAAATGTGAAGTGATTGCCATTTAGTATTATAAAAATTTATGATTAATGCAGTTACTGATGAGTATTGAAAGGTGTTTCTGAATGGACCTTCTGGTTCAGGAGTAATACTGGACCCAGTATTTACCATGAGGAGGAAAGCTCTGTACTGGTCTCTGCTTTATTTCCAGCTGCCTGCAACCAGCCACACTCAAAAGCAGGATGTTGGATGCATGAGCCTTTGGAGTAACAGTTGTTACAGCATGTTTGGAAGCTTTCATTTTGACCTTTTTTCTCACCTTCTTCCTTAATCAATATTTGGCCTCTCTTCCTAGTTATCCTTTTTCTGAATGCAGGCAAAATGACTACTGTAGGTGTGAGAGAAGAACCTTTCAGAGAGATATGTTTTCACTCAGCAGAAATTTTGTGTTTGGTATCAGTAATCATACGCCTGTAAATTGGAAAAACCCTGGTACTTTAGGGGGAGTATATCATCACTATTTACCTTCATTAAAGGACAATCTGTTGCTTTTGTATATCTACAGGTCTATGCTGCTTCAGGCTGCTCAAACAGCTCCTGAATCTCCTAATGAAAAAATATTGTCTAGCAAAAATGACTGCATTCTCCCTTCTGCAAAAAAAAAAAACCTCTGCTCCTTCCATTCTTATGCCCTTGTAATTTGCTATTGCTCATCTTCTACTTTCAGAGTATTTTGACATGTGTGGAATTACTTCATTCCATTTGTTACCACGCATCAAGTAATCATAGACAGACTGTTCTCAGAAGGCTAAGGAGTTACAGTTTTGTGAAAAATGATCCGTGGCTATCATAAAAGTATCCCTTATATTGATTATGGGTTACTCTATTATTAAAATACTAAAATAAATGGTACTGACACATAAAAAGCTGGGACTCACAAAGGGTGAGACATGCAGCCCATTGTCAGAGTGAGAATGTCATCTTCAAGAACAGAATGCAGCCATGGAATTTATATTCGATACTAACATTTCATAGTATCACCATCTAAACTGCAGAGAAACCCCTCCAAAATTGAGTGTAATTTTAAAAAAAATTGATATTCAAATGAAGTTCCCAGATATATTACCAGCTAAACTGCATGTTGCATAAAGACCTGATTGAAATTCTAGTAAAACATAGAATAGTTGTGGAAAATAGTTTAAAACTATACTTTGGCCGACCAATCATATACACTTGGTGTTACGCCTATTCGACAGGATGTATAAAATTAAAGCAGTAGTTTGTGTGATTCATAATCCACTGATAGACCCACATTTGAAGCATTTCAGCCTTAAGAAAAGGACAGTTGAGGAAATGAAGTGAGCTGCTGAAGAACTATCAACTCAATTTGTGTTAGAAGTCTCCGTGAAACTTGGGTTTCTTCATGAAGCCTCCTACCTGAATCAAGTGGTCTTACAGCACCATCAAATGTGGTTTTAATTTAAATTACGTATTGAAATTCAGGGGTTTTTTTGCAGGTTTTTTGCAGTGAAATCTCTACCAGATTGGTCCGTAATAAGATGTTTGTCCTAACTATTTCTTGAGAAAATTCCCAAGACACATACTTTTTGCTCCCTTACTTAGGGGGTTGGATTAAATTACCTTTAAAGGTCTCTTCCAACCCACATTATTCTTTGACACTATGGTACCATGATTTCAATGGATGCACACCTTTGCTTGCGCACTCAGAGCACCCTGCAAAGACCACAAGTCCCACAAAATCATGGCACAAGGAATTTTTCTTGCCCGCTTTGATTGCAGCTTGACCTGATGACTGGTCCAGTACATGGCGTTGTGTGCCAGGCCATCATATTCAGTCATGAAAGAGCTGAGACACTGCCATGAGAAAAAGCCATGAAAGTTTGTACGTGGGGAGTCCAGTGGGATGTAGGGTGGTAGAGGCCTCTACTTACCTGTCTGCTGCCTGCCTTTCAGAGGCAACTGGTGTTATTGGGCTGACCTGCACACAAAAAGCTGTTGAACAGGCAACTCTTGACGTGTTCTCAGCCTGGGTCCCTCAGTTTTCATGTGTGTTGAACTGAGGTCAGGAGATGCATTGGTTCTACCCTACCAAAACCATGCTTGCAACATCTCCTGCAGCGAGTGGCATAAAGCAAGTCAATTCTGCTGCTGCAGATTGGATATTAGGAAAAATTTCTTCACAGAAAGGGTTATTCAGCATTGGAATAGGCTGCCCAGGGAAGTGGTTGAGGCACTTTCCCTGGAACTGTTCAAAATATTAGTTGACATGGTCCTCAGGAATATGGTTTGGTGATTTTTTTAATTGCTTATTTCTTACTTATTTTTTTTTGTCAGAGATAGGTTGATGGTTGGACTAGATGATCTTTAAGGGCCCTTCCAACCTGGACGATTCTATGATTCTATGCAGAAGAAGGAGTATTTAAATGACTTGAGTATCCATTTGTGCTTTGCATTAGAGAAAGGAGAAGTGTTGTCTTCCTCGTAATCAGACAACCTGGTGGTGCATATCCTAAGGAAAGGTTGTTTTCTAAAAGTTGCTTAAGATTGTCTGCTGCTTAGACTTGCAGTTCGTTTGGAGATGTAGTTCATTACAGGCAGATTTCTGCCTCTGCTGGACTAAGTACCATCTCCCAAAAGCAGGTCATTTGCATGCATCACAAGTTTTTATTTACTAGGTTCCACTCTTCTCTAGAATAATTTGATTCGTTTCTACAATGTGTCATTAAACTCATGGCAGGAATTACTTGAAGATTTTCAAAGTGTTGTCTTTCTCCTAGAGCTCTCACAGACGACTGCATTTTTCTTCTTAAAAATCTCATCTCTGTAGCTTTTGAAATGCCCCCCTTCCCACACACTTTTAAGTATGTTTTGATAGAGCTCACTGATGATAAAATATGCCAATAGTTAGCTCCAATAATAAATGAACACATTCCATGATTGTTTCCAAGCACATGTCTACTCAAGGTTACATTTAGTGCAAGGTCACCATTGCTTGTGGGGTTTTTCTGAGTACTGGGCAAAAGGAAATAAAATGTTTTTGGGGTTTTTTTGCTTCAAAATCATTTTGATGATGACCTGAAGAGTGAAGGGACAGTCTCAAGGGATTCATGACAGCAGCATCTCGAAGTACTCAGAAGAAAGTCAATATCAGGGCTGAACTTGGAACCAGAACAGTAAAGCTTGAAGTTCAAATCTTGTATAAGAAGATGACAAAGCTAAACTCCTTCAAAGTGATCAGGACTGCTCTGACCCCGAGCAAGTGTTTCCATAATGTTTGTTAAGACTGTTAAGGGTAACCACAGAAGACAACAAATGTTGTGAGGATTTTTAATCCAGCTTTATGAGTTTTAACTTTCTTGCTTGTGTGAAAACTAAAAAAAAAAAATAATAAAATTTAACACTTATTATCATTTGCAAATGTAAGAAGTAGAGCAGATCCATTTTAAGTGAAGAAAAAAAAATCCTACTTTGTAGGTATGTGTATCTTTCTGTCTATGCACTTGTAGCTCTCAGAAAAATACGAGAAACAATTAATGTGATCTAGAGCACAATTTCTTGTCTAAGCATTAGGTATAAATTTAGTTACATCATCACTTCCTTGATATTCACAGGATGAAAAGGTCAGAGATGGAAAACATAGATTAGGAAAAAATATTCTACATTACTAGAACAACTTTTGTTTTGGTGCTCTCATCTTTCTTTTTATTTCATGTACCACCTCTCTCAGTTTTGCGGTACTGTTGTTCTTCTTATCATTTTTAATGGGCAATTGTTTTCACTGATGACCTAAAAACTATTCGGAATTTAAGGCATTAGTTTTGGGGGTATAGAACACAGATCACCGTAATCCAAATCTATGAGGAAAACCAGCAAGGCTGACACAATCACACCAGTTCTCTATTTAGAGCATTCGAATCTGCCTATTGATGTGGAGTGGTTTTTGTCTAGAATTCATTTGTGTCAAAACTTGAGAACAATTCTCATTGTTAGTGAGTAGAAATAAAGACACTTGGGAGGTAGAGTTATTGGCTTTGACAACGGAAAGAATGTCCTTGGGAGGTAGAGTTATTGGCTTTGACAACAGAAAGAATGTACTAGTACAGAGTCAAAGGTTCAAGGCAGCTGCCAGTGAGCTGGTGAATCTCTGAGTTTGATCACTTCTGGTGAATTTGTTGAGGGACTATTATAGGCAGGGTAGCTAAATGGGAACTTTTGGGTCCATCCTTGTAGCCCTTAATATTCTTTATTTACTCTCAAGAAATTAATTTGGCTGCTGTTCCAGGAATAAACCTGGAGGAATTGCAGCTGCCCATGTAGGAAGATCTGTGTTGGGGGGAGGACCATGGTATATTGTACCATTGCCATGGGGGAGCCAGGGAAGAAAGGAAATTAAAGAAAGCCACTCACCACCATGGTGTCAAAAAACCTTTTTTAGGAGACAGATCTGCCCTCTCTTGTATAAAGATATTGAATAAAATTTAGCATATTATAGATAAACTATGAGAACTTCACAAACACGTTAAGCATCTTATGAGTATTGTTTTGATGAAATTCAGCTGTATAAATGTAGATTCTCCACTTATCCAAGTGCTGCATTGCATTAACTGTATGAATATGTTAATCTCAGTAAACTCTTACCCTGACACAAGTATCAATTCCTCCATGACTTCTGACTTCTTTAATTTCATATGCATGGAAAACCTATGGGAAATACTATCAAGATTTTATTTAAAAGTTACTTCAGTTTTAATCTACAGTAGGGCACATTTTCTTAGTGATCATACTGACTATCTTTGTAGTCTTCCCTGAAGTAATCTCTGTCAATCCACCCCTTATTTCTAAATCAGGACATCCATATGAATATTTCTTCCTACACCTTTAACTTTTCTTATCAGTATATTTTGCATTGCTTGCTTGGCTATATTTGTTTTCTCTGAAAAAAAATGTAGATTCATTCAAAAAAGAATTATGGAAATCAGAGATTAATTTCAATTTTACAACAAATTCATGACAATTTTTGCCATGGGAAATATTTATAATACAAAATATTTAATTTCAATGTTTTGAAGGAAAATGTTTATCTTCTCATAATTGATCACAATGAAAATTAATCGTTGTAAGAAATTAATCGTAAAGCAAACAAAGTCTTTTCAATTAACCTATTTTTTCTTTCTCATTCCCTTTTAAGACTGCTCAAATCCTGCATGAAACTTGTTTCCGTTCAGCTCAAGCCACTCCTCTCTGCCGTTCAACCACCAAACTGCAGCATCCTGTATTCCCTCAACTCTGGCTGTTTGCAAATTCCGACTTTTTATGTCAGCTTCACTTCATCAGTTCATATATCTGAAGGCCATCAGGGATGACTAGATCACTTAGCCTGAGCTAAATATAACACCAGCTGTACAATTTCACCCAGTTAAGGGCTGTAGGAAGCCAAATAACTTGTAATGGGTTCAAGCGCACGTCCCCAAACAACCATCAATCTTGATTTGAGGATTTTTCACAAAATCTCACACAATCTCACAGAATCTTCATGGTTGGAAGGGGCCTTTGAGATCATCAAGAAATATCATCACTTTACTTGATGGGTCTGATAGTTAATCACCACTGCAATTAAAAGCTTGCCTCATTACAAGTTTGAATATATCTAGCTGTAAGCTCCAGCCGTTGATTCTTGATATTTTTCATGATCACAATAAAGAGTGGTTTCATTATATTCTGCAGCTTTTTGTTCTAAAAGGAATATCAGAAAATTTATATGTGTAGGTTATAGCTGTAAGAGAAATTCTTGATGTCCACTTGGTATGCAACACAATTGGAAAGCATTTTTTAAAAAAACAATTTTCTCAGCTTTAATGCTGGTTTTATGGCAGAAAAATGCCATTTGCCTTGTACTGCTGCCTTCAGAAACTTCATCTTTAGGCCAATGACATAAATTCACAAATCAAAAAATCAGGTTTCTTGCTCTCTTATTTTTTTACCTTTTGTTTTAAATACCTCTTCTGTCAGGCTTATTTTACAGGCCATAATTTACCTTCACAACTAAAACACATGAAAGGAAAATAAACTTTCAGAACTAATTAATGAAGATTATAACTCAGTGGGCTAAAATATGTTTAAAATAACTAACTCTACCACTTACTGGTTGGAATTCTCACAGCTTCTTGTTAAGGATTTTCAGCAAAGGGTTAGCCCAAAAGTTATGTCAGGGTATAAATAGGTGTCTGCTGAGTTAATGACAGAAACTTGTAATGACCTTGTTTTACTTCCAATTCAAAACAAATGGGGCTTTTTTTCTGAAGCTCTCTCTACTGCATGCAATTCACACTGAAAAAACTACCGAAGACTTTGAATATAAAAAAAGTTTCTTTACTGAGGAACTCCTCTTCTGTAGGAAGAGAACACTTCACAGCATCATCTGGTATGAGTAAGAAAAAAGAAGATAAGTATGGGAACTGAGAACTGGACTGCTGGCAGAATTATTGCATGGGATTCAAGAGCAAATCTCATACTTTACAGTAGTATTCTTGCAGAACCTGAAAAGATATAATTTCTTAAGTATTTTTTTTTTCCTCTCTCTCTCTTTGCTTCTCTTGGACTCTCATCCACGTCTTTCTTCAGTCTGGTCCCTCAGAGAAAGAGTGAAGCCTTTAAAACTATTTTTCAAGAGACTTTGAAATAAATTTGAAAGGAAAATTCAGATTAGAACCTCTATTGTAGAAGTAATACATTTCTCAGTTGTCAAAACCTGTAGAGGATGACTGTAACTTTTAAGGAAACTGTAACAGGCAAACCTCTATCCCTAATATTGTGCACATCACTATTCAGACGGGTATGTTTGAGCACACAGAACACTAAACTGTACAGAAGGTCATCTGAGATGTAGTTTAAACTGGCTTCTATTCCCCTTAATCAGTATTTATAGCAGCATTAACTTCACCAAGAGCAGCATGGAGTCTGGCATGGAGTCTGGCTACTACAGACAAACCTAAATACTTTTTAAAATCAATAGAAACATTTTTTCTTAAATATATTGGTTATTGTCCTAGTCCCTAATTCAAGTACTTCCTAATTACAGACTGTCATTACCACAGCTAACACGGAATAATGTGTCCCATGTTAATCTTCATTACTTGGACTTCCCAATAGCAGCATTAACTTCACCAAGAGCAGCATCAGACTCTGGAGTCTGGCTACTACAGACAAACCTAAATACTTTTTAAAATCAATAGAAACATTTTTTCTTAAATATATTGGTTATTGTCCTAGTCCCTAATTCAAGTACTTCCTAATTACAGACTGTCATTACCACAGCTAACACGGAATAATGTGTCCCATGTTAATCTTCATTACTTGGACTTCCCATGCTCTGCAATAAAGAAAAAATGGGCAAAACTTTAGTGTTCTATTTCTGGACCAGTTTCTTTCTAAACTGAAAACAGCCAAATGATTTCACAATTTTAAGTAACTGTTAAAATTGACCCTTTGCTTGACTAAGCCACCTTGTCACCTTTTTTCAGTGTGTTTAGCTTAGTACCTCACTTTCAAAAACACTTCATTCGAGTGTCTTAGATCATTAAAATTTGCATTAAACTTCTTTGCATCAGTTGCCTCTGATTGCAGCCGAAAGAGCAGTGAGGGACAAAAGAGCTTGGCAGAGCCATCAGCTACAGGATGGCTGGTCACAGAGCTTAGTTTGAAAGGGACATAAAACCTCCACCAGAACAAACAGTCATTTAAATGTGAGAGTGGATGAATTAATATAATTAAGCAGAAAATGAGTGACCAATGAGGAAGACAGTGCTAGTACTGATAACAGCGATAACTGGGCTGCAATGCAATTAGTGCCTAATCAAAGAGGGGACAGGCAGTGGTCAGTTAAACACATCAAAGTATAAAGTATTTGTAAAGAAATGGCAAGACTATGTCAACCGGAAGGAAGAACTGACAGGAGGGGTGTGCAAGGTGAAATTCGGTTCAGGGTGGGTTTACAGAAGCAGGACTGGAAAGCAATGATGGAAACTGAGCTATGGACTGTGTGCAAGGTGAAATTCGGTTCAGGGTGGGCTTACAGAAGCAGGACTGGAAAGCAACGATGGAAACTGAGCTACGGACTGCGTGTTGGTCATGAAGAATTTAATGGTGGGTTAAGTATTCTCTTTACTGTCTTTAAATGGCAGTAAAAAACTGGAAGCGTTTCCAGAGAATTTAATGGTGGGTTAAGTATTCTCTTTTACTGTCTTTAAATGGCAGTACAAAACTGGAAGCATTTCCACAGTTAAGACAGAAACCCCCTGAACTGGAATAATTGGAGGAAGAAGAAAGAAAAATTCCCTTGAAAATTCCTGTTGAACCCCACTATCAGATCTGGCTGTAGTATGGGGTTATTCTTCTGTAGAGACAATTAGTCCAATTATTTTGGAAAACATTTTACTGGGATAGAGTGACGTTTTCTTAAACCTATTATACCTGCTTCACTTGGCTAAACTGACACTGGAAAACACCTCTTCTTAGCAGCTTCCAAACCCCTGCATTAAGTTAGTTTCTTAGTAATAAAGATCAACATGTTACTGGCATAGATCCCTTCCAGAGTGGTCCAAATACTTTAATATTCAAGAACACTGTAGTTTTGGGTGCAGAATACTTTGTTATTATTCATTCATCTGGAAAGTATAGTTAACATGGGCCTGGAGAAGGCAGAAGAAAATAAAAATATTCCTTTTCAAAATCCAAAATCACAAAATCATAGAATAGTTTGAGTTGGAAGGGACCTTTAAAGGTCATTTGGTCCAATCCACCTGCAACGAGCAGGGAATAGTCAATTCAATTAAAAAGATGCGCAAAGACCAGCTGGCCAAAGGAGAAGGAATTTTCTTACTAAGCAATGAATACGAAATCCCAAATGAATCCCTCTTATATTCATCTTGCTCTATATTGTCAAGAACTGCATCCTTGCACACACTGTTAATACTTTGAGTTCCTTCATAGCAATGACTACAGAGTTTGGGAATTGCACTTCCTTCCTGGGGTTTTCCTGATGTTTAATTAAAATGTAAAAGAGTTGTTAACCCAGTGTAAAGAAGAAGCCCATTTTCTTTTACTTTCAGCATTTTTAACATGTTGAATCTTAAATTTCATTTGCACTTTGTAACTTGATGCTTTTGAAAATTCAAATAGTTAATATTTTGTCATTTTCGTGCAATTTTTTTCAGCAGGTCACGTCTGAACTGGATTTGCTTTAATTTGTTGTTCTCTAAAATTCAGTGAAATTATGTGTGTTAATAGTAGCTGAGGATGCTGACCTTTGATTTAGAAGGCAAAGCAGTTGATTTGCAGTAGGTAATGAAGGGTGCCTTGTGATAATATAAAGTGTCTGTTGTATGTAAACCACTAACCATCATTCTGAATTGTTTGCTGACTGCCCCTCATTAAAATTGTGCTTTGGACAATGTGTCACTGAAAATGAACAATATCATCCAAACTTTGTGGTTGCCCTGAGAGCCAGAGTGCCTTCAGTCGTCCACATAAATCAGGGACAGATTTGACCTCTTTCTGAAATAATGCTGGTTTTCCTGTCAAGTGTGGTCAATATGAACAAAACAGAGGCAGCAGCGACATGATCAGAGCAACGATTTGAGGCATAATTCTCTGAAAGGAACAAATGTCAATTGCATGCATTAAGAAACTGGTAATTATACAGCTGAAAAACCAGTAAGGGGAGCTCAAAAGGATCTCAAAATCAAGCTTTTCTATTGTACCACAAGAGGTCTACAGTAATTTGCAGATGTTATTTCTCATCACAAAACATTTCATGTTTAGAGGCTATCTATCCTTTTTATTTTTTACTGATGTTGTGTTTAAAAGGATATATCTCAGAAGCAAAGTGGGATCCAGGCAACAAATGTAGATTTGGAGGGAGACGACTGTGGATATATTAATGTCTACTTTAGTCTCTGCTGGTCTCTAAGACCCTTTTGTCTTTTCATCTAAAGGCACCGCCGATATTTGCACTAAGTCAACACACACTGCAAAAACCCGTGTCTACACCCACAGGTGCTCTCTGCCTGGGTGGAAGAGGGAGAAATCTCATCCCTGCTTGCACATATGAAACACATCTAAAACAAATTAAGATATAAAAAGAATATTAAAGAGAGAGTTCCTCTCTCTGGTAGCTGGGGAATGAACTTTCTGGACATGTCATTAAATGAGTCTTGATGGAGCCTGTTTAAAGTAAGGTAATATCCTGAATTGCCACATTGCAGCCAGCAAAAGTGCACACTACACTTAAGAAATTCAGAGTGATTAGTACTCATTTCAGTTTTTGTCTGGTTTTTGGGGTTGACAGTGTGCTCTCTTAGCAGCTAAAAGCATTTATGAGAGAGAAATTACCAAAGATGCAGAATATGTTCTTGTCATTAATTGCTGCCTCGAAAAGTATTTGTGTAGACTGGATTTCTGCCCTGAACAACCTGATCTGAATTCAAAGTTGGATCTAACTTTGAAGATAGCTCTGCTCTGAGTTGGGTGGCAAACCAGATGACCCTCAGCCAATTAGGTATCCAACCTAATTAGTCTGTGACTTCATGATTTAAAAGTTAATGATGTAAATACTCTTTATTGTGACTTACTGGATTCTTACTTGGGCCAAGTTACCATTTTCAGCATAAGAATTTCTGTGTCGAGGTTAACTATCTCACAGTAAGCATAAGAGCAGAGCATGTTGGAGGGTCAGCCGTCTTCTAGTTACAATGTTAAACTAGTTAAAAGTTATCCATATGCTTGATAATCTGAAAGGTCTCTTCCAACCTCAACAATTCTATGGTTCTATGAGATCTCCTCTGAAAAATACCCCTACATCTTTGCACTGAAGGCAGCTGGACATCTGTTTGTCTAGACATTCCTAGACTTGAGAGGTGCATTAATGAGAGGAAGCTCCTTCATGAGCTCTGACAGGTCTTCCATAGAACCTCTCAAAGCGAGTTATTTATGTTGAGATTTACTGGAAGAAGAGACCACCACTTATTTCACATGCCCCATTGAACTGGTTCCCTAGGACTATGACTTGTTCTGGTATTAGAATTGGAGTTGTAATTCCAAGTAAACTATGTAAAAATGTCATGAGGTAAAGAAAATTTATAGTATGTTTCATTATTTTCTGATTAAAATTAATTGCTGTAAGAGATGAGGAATTTGTTTGAATGTTTGAATGAGGAAGGGAGGTTGGAAGATAGAGCAACCCTAAATTATCACCAGAATGATATTTAAAATAACTAGTGATGGGGTTTTTAATTATTATTTGGGGAGGTTTTAATGTATATTACTACTAGTCATGAAAATAATCATGAAGCTGGGTCACACTGACAAAAGAGAGACTTTGACCTCCACATAATTTGAGCTTCTGGCTTATTTCATAGCAGCTCATCCTCTTCTCCCACTGTTCCAGTTACAGTTCACAACTCCTTGCTGTTGTGCCTTTTTCACCTTGAATAAAGCTCATCCTCTTCTCCCACTGTTCCAGTTATAGATCACAACCCCTTGCTGCTGTGCCTTTTTCACCTTGAATACAATTTTTTCTTCCTGCATTCAGAATACCTCTTTGCAAACAAACCACTAGGCATCCCTTTTTGTTTCCTTGTGCTACAGTAATAGCCTTTTCTCCTTGTTTTAGTTTCCCTCTTTGTCTTTTGATATTACCTATTAAGTTTAGGATAGAGTTCATTATTAATTATTCCAGGCTAAGAGGCTTTCATAGATTTATGAAGCTTCTTCCAGATGCTCCCAGAAGTTTTGTTCATGTGTTGTTGTGCTGTGATTTTTTCTTTGTTACAGCCTGCAGTGAAAGGAAGAAAGAGTTTGGTGCATATTATGTACTTGCAACTTTCTCCTATCAAAAAGAAAAAAACTCTCTTTAAGAGGAGTTATTTAGTTTTGCCATTATTTATTTCCTAACATAAAAGCTTGGTTTTAGTACACTTTCAGTTTAATGGTTTGATTACTGTTGGTGTCAATAAAATCTGAATTTTAGACAAATATCATTAAATGTTTTCCTCAAATCTGACTCATATACATCAATCACATTTCTATTTACTGCCGCTCAGTAATCTGCTTCCACAGTAATAAGATCAGAACTGACCATTTACCTCAATGTGACAGGTTTGTTCCTTTAGACATCACTCAGACAGAAGACCTTCTGAGGTTAACATAGTGCTCACCTGCATTTCCCCATTCATTTTCTGATTAGCAAAGCCGTAGGAATGTTAACTGCTTAATGACAGAGTACTTGGGTGCAGAAGTGTTACATCTCAGAAACATAAATATTTAATCCAGCAATGACTATGTATTCCCTACACAAATGTCTTCCTATCATTCTCTTCTATTAAACACATAGGACTGAAGAAAACAAATTATTAGGGCTTGCTCTTAATCCACTGATACAGGACCTCCCACTGGAGTTCCTTAGGAAACCAGGAACTGAAATCAGTGGGGCTTTTGGAGGTGAAAGGAACCACTCAGAAGGAGCAAGGATTTTACAAGTTAGACTTTAGCTTCTCTGAAATGACTCTGTTCCCTGGTAGCCCATCTGAATCAATTGTTTGCTGAAAGGCTTTCTGCTTCTGAAAATGTGAATTCTATCTTATTTTCTCTTGATGTCCTTAGTTAATGCCTTTCCACTTCCTATTGATCTTGTAGCTTGAATCCCCACCTGTTACTCTTCTTAATGTTAGGATTTTTTTTTCCCTTTACAAGAAGCAAGTTCTGTTTTCTGAAGCTCCCTTTTTGACTTTTTAACCACTTGAAAACAACCCTTTATTCTGATTTTTATTTTCCTTTATATTTCCACCTTCCTATTTAATTTCTTTCTGTCATTGTCTTTTCTGCTAGGTTTTGATATTATTCCTCAAGACAGTTGCTGTGTTCAGTGTTTGTTAGTATAGTAGCTCTTGAATCTATTCTTGTTTGCTGATTAGGAGAAATATTAATAAGGAAGTTGCTTCATAAAATACTTGAACTGAACTTTTTCACCTTGTGAAGGAGAGGTATGAATTTTATGCACTGACCTATTTCATTCTGTTTTGCATTGCCAACAGCTGCAGAGCAGCTGTCCTGACTTCAGATCCCTTCCTGTTTTAAACTTATGCTTAGTTCTTCCATGACACACATGGTTCTCATGTGATTAATATGCAAGGGAACAGGATTGGCTGAGTATCCTGAGTACCATGCATGAGTATGACGTGAATATTCATGTCTACAACACACATGGTTCTCATGTGATTAATGTGCAAGGGAACAGGATTGGCTGAGTATCCTGAGTACCATGCATGAGTATGACATGTGGATATTCATGACACAGCATTTAGAGTTCAATCATAGAATCATACAATTATTGAGGTTGGAAGGGACCTTTAAGATCATCTAGTCCAACCATCAACCTAACTCGGATAAAAACCGTCACTAAACCGTGTCTCTGAGCACTATGTCAACCCATTTTTTAAATACCTCCAGGGATGGTGACTCCACCACTGCCCTGGGCAGCCCGTTCCAAGGCTTAATAACCCTTTCAGTGTCAAAATGATTCCTAATCTCCAAACTGAACCTCCCTTGGTGCAATTTGAGGCCATTTCCTCTTGTCCTATCACCTGTTCCTTGGGAGAAGGATCTTGAGTCTAAAAAGTGAGAACTCTCAGAAGCTGAGATCTGAGGTTTTCACTCCTGTCCTCTCTCATGCAGGACCTGCAGGGTCAGGGCAGAGAAGAGGAATTTCTCAGTCATGGGAGGGTCTCAGTTTCTCTGAAGAGAAGGCTGGAAGGAGAACTGTAAACAGGACTGCACAACTAAAAGGGTAAAAAAAAAAAAAAAAAGAAAAAAAAAAGAAGAAAAAAGAAAAAATGGTGCTTACTTCCTCAAAAAGGTTGTCAAGCACTGGAACAGGCTGCCCAGGGAAGCAGTGGAGTCACCATCCTTGGAGGTGTTTAAAAGACATGTAGGTGTGACACTTAGGGACACTGGTTTAGTGGTGGACTTGGCAATGCTAGGTTAATGGTTGGACTTGGTGATCTTAAAAGTCTTTTCCAACCTAAATGATTCTATAATTCTATATTTAATCAAAGACTTATGTTTTATGTTTATTTTTATTTATGTTTATTTTTCATCACGTTGTTCATTATTTCCACATTTGGCCTGGGTTTTCCTGGTCCTTGGTGGCTAATTCTTTTTCTAAATGACCTCATTTAACTGGTGTATTTTCTTGATCAATTTCTCTTTCTCTAAAGAAAATGTTTATTCAGATGATGCTCAGACACCAGCTTATCTGCCGCTTCCTTCTTTGGCCTGTGATCTGTCAGCACCAGCACATTCACCAGAAGTGCACCTGATTATTGGAGAACACTTGGTTTTACTGTGATAATGCCTCTCTAATTGCCCTTATCAGGACAGGGCATAGAGAATTCCCACTCCACTTGTAGCTTACAGATCTTATTATCCTCTGCTCAGTCAAATGTAATTTTGTTTTGACTGCCTTTCTCAGGTCACATAAATGAGACAGCGGGTTCTTCTTTTCATTACATTTGATGTTTTGACCTCTTCTGCTGGAGGCAGATCATATATTAAAAACAATTAAACCATCGTTGGAGCTGCAGAAGATGGTAGACGTTCCTCTTCTCTTTATCCCACATGGAGGGTGGCTCACCCTCCTCCTTGCCTTGGGTACCTGGAGCCCAGAGAGCTGCCATGAACACCTTCCACCATAAAATTGCTCACACCAGTTTATTTTTCTGGGTGGGGAAGAGGCAAACCCATGAGACTGGTTGATGTAGAAGTGGGGATGGGACGTGCCATCACCGAGCTGGATTGGGAGAGGCAGGGAGATGGGATCGGGGTTCACAGGTGAGCATCTTCTGACTGAGAGTGTTTTCTCCCAGTTGCTGGAGGTGGCCTTGATGATTCACAAACAGCATTGTTAACCTTTTAAGTCAGTGCTGGCAACATGTTCCAGTGTGAAGTGAGAGCATTTCAAATAGTCATGTCTTTGAAGTAGTCACAATTATCTTAATTATTTGGAATTAATTATTTCAAATGAACTAGCATTCATCACTTGGGGAGGGGTGAAATACTACGTATAACAGCATCAAACTTTCCTACGAAGAGTGTTTTTCAAAGTTATGTTTATTATTCAGAAAAATCAAAGACATAAGATAGGATCAAAGTCGCTGTACTTCAGAATGACACAGAAGGAGGGCAGTGGGAAGAGAATCAAGTATTCTGACCTACTTGAAGGCCCCTGGGCTCTCTTTATATTTTGGTTGAATGCATCAGCAAAGCAATGTCACATCTCTAAAAAACAATATCTTTTTGGGGTATCTTATATCAATGTTCGTGATGTTGAGACTGTGATTTTCTGAAAATATGTATGTATGTAGGACAATCAAAATCACAGAAACACAGAATAATTTAGGATGTCAGGAGTTCATGTCTCCAGCTTCCTGCTCAAAGCAGGGCTTTGATGTTTTATTGGGTTGCTGTTAGGTTAGATATCCATAAGGGAGGATCTTAACTCCAAAAGACAAAATTCCTGCCTCTTAATACAGAAATCTTATCTATATTGATTTATGTCTGCTGCAAATAAGTATGTGTATATGAAATGGTCATGGAAATATATTCATTTGCACTGATCTCTTTATTGAAAGCATTAATTAATTACTGTCAGTACCAGCCAATATTCAGGATCTCATACTTATAATATACTTATGAGTAAATAAACTCATCCTTATGCTGGATGTCTTCTAAATAATACTGATGTTACCATTCACTAACTGTGATATTTGTGGGATTTAGCCCTATGAAAGTTCTATTACATGTAAGCATAGTGTTATTTTTCATATCCATGTGTAACAAAACAAAAAGAGCTCACACCTAATAAAGCAGGAATTAATGTAATTCTTCAGAAAAAATAAGCCTATGGAAATGACACTAAAACCTGCAGAACTAATAGAAAAACTTTGTTTTGCTAGAAGTTTGGAACTCCCCAGGCTTTTATAGCAAGGATACAATTCACCATTCGTTCCACAGTTGTTCTTGAGAGTTATGAAGAAAACTGTCCTACCTTTCTTTAATCTTCCTGTATGATGCAAGTACAAGTTGTTCTTTATTCTGTTTGGGCCCTGTTGATCCTACAGAAATTAGTTTTTGCTTTCAGTCTTGGCTAGTGTTTCTGATAGCTGAAGAAAAGATGATGAAATTGTTTGGGGTGAGAAGAGGACAAAAAAACAAGTAAATATTTTACAGTGGTTGCATTTGATAAGATTGTGCCTTCTCTGTGCTAATGCACATATAATTCTTCTTCCCAGCTATTAAAAATGCAGCTATCGATATTTCCTTGATCTGGCTATAACACTTTTACATCCTGAATTCTTGCAATGATCCCCTTACTTTGTTCCTGACAGCAGGGTCTTATTAAGTTCTAGTGCATATCTTACTGACAATCGGAATTTTTCACAGCCATCTTAAATCCCCAGTCTGTGGTGGTTTTTTCTGCAGTTGGAAAACTCCCCTTTATGTAAATTACTGGCCTGGATGAACTATCTGCTCTCCTGTTTCCCTGAAAAATGTACCTCTCATGGGATGTTACAGCAGGAAAACTAGCCACAAAGAGGAGCAGATAAGGGACTCAATCCTTACTTTGCTTCTACCACTTCTTTTTGCAAAGAGGAAGCTCTTTGGGTCTGTAATTTGTCACATTTAAGAACTGTTCAGATTTTGATACAAAAAACAAGGAGTTATGTATTCAGACTGGACAAAAATTACTTCAGTGTTATTTGATTTAAAATATGGTTTTGTATTAAACAGTTTCCTTCTCAGAACAGAACATGGACGTTCAGACGACCAAGGAGTTATGCATTCAGACTGGACAAAAGTTACTTCAGTGTTATTTGATTTAAAATATGGCTTTGTATTAAACAGTTTCCTTCTCAGAACAGAACATGGAGGTCCATTCAGCTGTTACAGGAGTGGGAGATTTTATTTCCCAGATAGGATCCAATCCCAGCACCTGAATCGGGGAAATTCAACTTTTTGCCATCCAGTCAAGCATCTGGCACTTCGATGTCTACAAGCAAGTGATATCAGGGCTGGAAATTCTCCATGTCAATTTTAAAGATTATTTTACTTAGTTTTTTTGAAAATAAACTTCTTCATTTTTGAGTAGTGACATCAAACATTGTAACCAGTAACCACTAGTTTGATCCCTGTCCTCTTTCCTTTTTAAGGAAAACAGACAAGGTACCAAAGAACCAATAATGTGTAGACAAGGTACCAAGAAAACTGCCTGATCTAGTTTTCCTAGAATAAGAGTCACTGCTGCCTCACCAGTTGGCAGCATTTAAGATTAATGAAATTTCCAGGGAGTTGACCCTTCAAGATACTCTTGGTTATATTTTTTTGATCAGGCCGTTTACAAAAATGACAAAAACAGTACGACATTCAACACTGCAAGAAAAAAACTGGGACATGAACTACATAAGTCCATTTTCAGCTGTAGAAATTACTGCTTTTTCTTTTATTGGCAATCTTCCCAGCTTAATAATGATTACCGAATTTGTGCGTAGCAAACATTTGTGATACATAAACTTTCTTCCAGCTGTTGCCAAATCAAAAATGAATGCAATCACCAAGAGGCTTGCAACTCTTTAATTGGTTTCACCAGAATGACTAACTTGATTTCTGCATCCACAATCTTGACAGTCCAGTATGAGGTAGTGAAAGTTGCTGAGTTCTTGAAGGGCTGACCATCCAAGTTTCACCCCACAGACAGAGCTGCCAAATCAGTGCAGTGGTTGTACGGGTGCTCCTGCTCACAGCATTGTAGTGCTTGTTGCACTGGGGATTGAGAGGAGCGATAAGCACCAGGAGGTCAATCTCACATGGGTCAATGCCCCTTTTCCACTTCCTTAGTTTTGAAAACTTCCCACAAATGTCACACAGGTCTCAGGATGCTCCTTTCTTTCTCAGGGCAGCAGGTTCTTGCGTCCTTCCACTCCCTTTTGTGTTTTGGTGGTCTGCAATGGTCTTTCCACAGCAGGCATTTTCTGTCCTATCTAATGCCTGTTTGTACCCCTGCAAAAAAAAAAATCTCCCCCCAGAGAGTCTGCAGGCTCAGCCCATCCTCCTTCTGTCCACTTGGCCTTATGAGCATAGAAAAGTCTGGGTTTAAAGGCAGAGATGGAACTTTTTTTTTTCCAACAAAGTGTTTACACAGTCTGTGTCCCACTTCCCCTTTTCAATTTGCCTGCTTTATAAACATTTCCTCTAATTTTGAAATTTATCAGATAAGACATTGGAACCAACTATTAATACTGTTTGGTTCCAGCTTCTTGACCAACTACATAATGTTGTGTTTCCTTCTGATGTTGAGCAATATAATTCTGCAGAGTGAAACTCGATGGGGAAGCCACTTTATTTCATGAGTAGATCTGGGTGGAGAAATTATAACAATGTGTTACTTATCATTTAGATGTTAATCAGATGCCAAAATAAAGAATTCTAGTGCTACAGCCTTTTTTTACTCCAAGCTGTACAACTAAGGGTGAGATTCAGCATCTCTGACTAACTCAGCAGTCCTGTGAGCCGGTGGGATGCTTTTGCCAAAACCCATGTTTGCTTAAATATGCTGTAGGTATCATTTTCCTCATAGGCCATGGAGAGGAGCAAAAACTGACATATTTCTCCTGCAAAAGTTTTGCAGCATTTTTTTTTCTATATCCTTCTCTATGTGAAATTAAAGGCAAAATGTTTTATTGGCGTGGATACAGCCCAGTGTAGGAGTTGTGTATTTGATGTACTTCCATATTGCGTGTTATGCACTTGTATATGGCATATACCAAAATGCAATGCAATCTGCATGTTAAAAATATTCTATTAAGCCTTGAGGCACGTGGAGGGAGATTAAATTACCTTGGTGTACGTAGGCATTGCATTTCTGGCCAAGTGACAATGAAAAGACCATGAATTTTATACAATGACTCATAAGACCTACATAAGTTGGGGTTTTTTTGATATGTCCCTACTGTATCTTTTTTTTTTTGGAGTCATGTAAGGATTTTTATGTAACATAAGGAGCACTGATATAACTTATTACCAAGTACCCTCTTGTTTTCTACTCCTGTTATTTTTTTGTTGTTGCCATTGTTGAGAATTTTCATTAAATGGGAAAAATGCACCTACCAGTAATATCAATAATGTGTTGTGGATCAAGGACATTTTGTTCAGTACTACAAGCCATGACATTCACAATTTTTTGTTCCTCATCATCTGATTTTAAAAATGAAAGTCATTGGCATTTTTTACTAGGTTTTATTTATCATCTGGCACATTTTTCAAGCTTCAAGAAACTTATTTTTTATTAAATAAAAGCTTCTCAAGGAATCATGTGACTTCAGAACAGGGACTTCACATAAAATATTTACCTTTCAAGACACACTGTAAATTTACAAGAGCTAGAAACATTTATTTTCCCTGTAAAAACCTTCATGCTATAGAAACGGACAGAGAGTTGACCAAAATAAAATATTCTTAGCTTAAATTCAGATTCTTGTGTGAACAGATAATCAGAGTAGCTGATAAGGAGATTGGTGATATAAGAGTAACTATGATTGAGTACCCCAATAATGTTTTGTTATCTTAAAAGCAATTCTTATAATATCACCTAACAGATATTCATGATGTCATGATGCAGGGAAACACCTAAGAGGTTCTATCATCTGTTTGTTGTATGACTGTACAAAGAAATCACGGCACTTGCTGACCCCTGGTGTAATTCACTGGGCATTCTGATTGAATAAGGGATAACTTGACAGAAAAATGGATTTACTGAATGATGCAAAAGTCTAATTTAGTCCTGAACCCAGGGACAGTCTTTTTTTTTCTGGAAGTCTGAAGCCCAAGCAGTTCCTAAACTTCATCCATCATGTGGCACTCTTACCTTTAAGATATTCTTCTTCCATGGATTCTGCAAAGGCTCTTTGAACCATGGTAACTGGCATCGTCTCCACCAGACAGCACTGTCAATAAGTATCAGAAAGATCTCCTCTTGTTCCTTTTCAACTCACTAAATATTAATTAAATTTCATACGCTTTAGTTCTGGTTGTGAAGACAATAACTAACTGTTCTGCATTGCCTGCCTCCGTCTCACTCCGTGTTTTATCCCCCTTCATTGTCTGTTTTCGTGCTGAAGAGACATTGTTGAGTATTTCACCCTTTCTCTCTATATCATCCTTGTTGCCCTTCTTGGTAAAATTTCAATTGTACTCTACACATTCTGCAATGAATAGACCAGGACTGCACAGAGTATTAAAGACATTTGGGGTTTTATACAGTTTTAAGATGTTTTTTTACTCCTTTCTTCCCAGCTCCTACATTTCGTTTCCACTGCTTAGCACTGATGAACACTGAGCTGACATTTTCATCAAATTCCCTCAGCCCCAAGAGCCCATTCTTCAGCAGTAACAGTGAGTGCACAGCCTATCTTTATGTATGCAAAATCAAGATTGTTTCTTCCCCATGTAAATTATTTACCTATAAAGACGCCACTACTAGCATAGAAATAGAGTTGAGTTTTATTTCCCAGTTTATTTTCATTAAAGGATATCTCAAGCTTATTTTTTTAAGTTATCCTATGAATTCCCTTATTTTCTCCTCATATTTTCATTAAAGGATATCTCAAGCTTATTGTTTTAAGTTCCCATTATCCTATTGAATTCCCTTATTTTCTCCTCGCCAAGAGGTTGTTTAGGGAAGAAAAGGCAGTGCCTTGTGAAGTCTTGCAGGTGCCAGGTACAGTGGCATTGTCCTCAGCTACAGTATTGCCTACAACAGAACCACCAAAATCCTACAGATGGGTCTAACTCACCCACGCCGTAACAGAATTCACTCCAGCAAACTACCAAATGCACTTGTGACGAGTGTGGAAAAACCAATGTCATTGATATTCACCAGAATTAACTCTCACAAGGAGCTCATAAAGCATACAAATCAGGGAATTGCCCAATTTTTATGAATCAATCACTCCTCCCGACCCTCAAGGGAGAACTAGAAAACACCTCCAGACATACAAGGGTAAGAAAGCTTCAACTGTATGAGACCTTAAAAATCCCAGACTGGAGAAGAATTTTGGTCTTAAGGCACATTGTAATCTTCCTCTCTGCTCTTGACAGCCCTCCCATTTACCACTGGTGATAAATAACCCGTCTCCCTCTCTTATCCATAGGAGATAATCTCTTTCTCACCTTTTCCTGCTATTATTCTCCCACCAGCCCTACCCCCTGCATTTCACAGCTCCCTTTTCCCTTTGGTGGCTGGACTAACACTAACTAGCTAAATTTAAAGCAGTTTTTCTCAGTTTATATTCGGCTTTGAAATTTGCTGTTTCTGGGCATTCATAACCCAAAGCTTGCCCATTATTTTCTAAATAGACTGGTAAGATCAGACGTTTTCCCAAAGACCTTTACCCCACCACAGTCTTGAAGGCAACTTGTTAATTAGTCTCCTTCCAAATGGGTGATTGCTGGAGAAGGCACTAACCTCCTGAGTGCCCCATCTCGGCGCTCCTCTTAAGATTCAAAGTCAGGAGCACTGGTCGTTAAAAAATTAAAGATCACTAAGCAAATCAGTTACTTGAACTAACTCATTGCATTATATATTTTCAAGGGGGAGCTTATTCCTCATGTGTGTTTCTGAGAAGTAATTGTCAAGGAAATATCCAACCATTTTGTTGATTTCCTTGTGTTTTAATATCACGTAGTTCGTTCTTCTTTCTGAAGGATCCCTCTTAGCCATGGCTGAGTTTTGGATGCTTAAAGGGATATTTATTTCTATATGAAGGGAACCTGGCTGCACGGATGTTCCCTGCAGACTGTGTGATGGAGGGAAAGGTTCCTTTTCTTGAGGGATGACGATTTCTTTTTCTTCCTTCACTTGACATATTTACATCCTAATGAAAAACAGTGTTCAAAACAAATTAACCTTATCGCCAGCACACCTCTCCCCACTTCTATTACTATAGACTAATTTTAGCATACACTATTAGAAGATATGCACAGAGTACTTGTGCTCCTTGGGATCAGTGCCAGAAGGCAGGAAATGTGCCTCTGAGACATGTTTAACTTCACAGAATTTTCAATTTTGCCAGCTATGACGGCCTTTTGTTTACATAATTTCACAAAGGAATCCAGCTTGGAGTGACATTTGCTGGCTGGGAATATTGAAATGTTTCCTGGGTGGACTGACATTTTGAAAGCAGAGGAATGGCTCATAAATACCAGTAGAAATCAGACAATGTAGCAGGCTCAGGGTGGGACTTTCCAAAGCAATCTGGTGATAAAGCAAATTTTATTTTTCTCCCACACATCAAACTTCAGGCCACTGTTAGTGATCTATGACAAAAATAGTCTTCTGGTGCCTTCTCAGTGTTAAGGTTGCCAGTGGCAAAACAAAACCAAGCATTCCCAGTAAAGTAGCAGAAGGGATGGAAAAGAAAATTGTGCGTTTGAAAGAGTATTTAGGGTTGCCAGTGGCAAAACAAAACCAAGCATTGCCAGTAATGTAGCAGAAGGGATGGAAAAGAAAATTGTTTGAAAGAATATTCATATTTGAGCTAGAAAATTGAGATGACGAAAACATGGACAAATAAAACCAGAAGTTTAAGAGGTTATGTTGCAATTTATTTGGTGTTCCTAAGAGATTATGCTGGATTATAACCACAAAACTTTAGAAAATGCAGCTATACAACATACCTTTTTAGGGATTTTTATCTTCCTAGGCATTAAGATAAAGTAAATCCCTGTGAGGGGAATATCTCAGAGAGGTCAGGGCTGAATTAAGGTACAGATTCACAGTGTGGAAAATCTTGGTTGAAAGGAACCATCCCACTTTGAGGCAGAAACTGGGACCAACTGAACAGTAGAAATAAATAGTCACTTGTCAAGTAAGAAGATGGTGAGTAATGGGGTCCCTTGAAATATCTGAGCAAGAATGGATATTGTCAAATGTTTACTCAGTTATGTGAAAGAAATAGAGGAACACAGAAGAAATTGAGATATCTGGAAACTCTGGAGACATCACAAGTGTAGAAGATTGGTAAATCAGGCCAGGTTAGCACTTCAGGAGTAATGGGGTCCCTTGAAATATCTGAGCAAGAATGGATATTGTCAAATGTTTACTCAGTTATGTGAAAGAAATAGAGGAACACAGAAGAAATTGAGATATCTGGAAACTCTGGAGGCATCACAAGTGTAGAAGACTGGTAAATCAACCAGGTTAGCACTTCAGAACAAAACTTGTTGGCTTAATAGTAGACATCACCAAAAATAAATTCTCAATTGCTAGCAATCATTATCATTAGCTATTCACAGAAATCAGTCCTCAAAAGTCATATTCATATTCATGCTGTGAATTTACAACCCCAGGGAGCTATGTCTTACAGTTAGCCTTGGAGGTTAGTTTAGTGGTCTAAATTGGTCCTTAGTGGTCTCAGTTGGTAGGACATCGCTGTGGCACATGTCTCCAAGCACTGTGTTGGACCACACTTATACTAATACAAGTTTTTTCTCTGTATGCAAGCAAACGTTTGTGCAAAACAGCTATCTTGTTGCTGTTGTAAAGAAACAACGGTTATCAGAGAAAGACAAAAGATTTTTCATCTCTTATTAGAGGGAGCATTTAAGAGAGGGAGCATTTAAGAAAGGAGTTTCTCCTTGAGATACCACAAGCTACAGTTGCCATGAGATTTGTGAATGAGCAGATAGTCTAATTGTTGTTAGATCACCTGTTCCACAAAGTTGTAGGTATAAATGTAAAACAAGGTACATCCAGAATGTACCACTGATATCCTTTCTATCAGGTCAGTAACCTGGAAACCCCAGGACAACTTCCAGTGACTTCCCAATGGCTGAAGGGATTGGTCTCAGGGTCAGTTTTTCTGTCAGAGAAAAGGAAAGATGAAGAGTGATATAGTTTTCTTCTTTTCCCAGATTCAATCTTGTGGTGGTAAAGTTAAATGTTTCAGCAACTCTAACTTGGAAGGTAGAAATCATGCCTATACTGGTTGTAAAATAGTTGTTATAGCAGGTTTTAGACATTTGATTTGGTTGACCCACATCAAGGTATATCTGAAAGAGTAGTCACTGCATATGCCTATCATTTCCTTTGATCTCCCTTTCTAGAGACTATTACGGGTTTTGGAGCTCCTCATCTGACATTAGCTTTGACTTCTACCATTTCACAAGTCTCTCTTCAAACAGCAGCCCTTGGTGGCATGAGCTGTGCTGTTGTTGTGGTGTGCAGATGAGAGGCACGGTCCACGTGACAGCACTTGCAAATGCAAACCATGTACTTCGAGTCCACATGACATTTCCAGTGCTCAGGAACACGGTGTCTCAGTATTCATTTTTCTTCTCAGCCCAACAACATCAGAGAAAAATTTGAATTCTCCCCTAAGGGAGAATGTGTGACTTTCCCTTCAGCAGAAAAGAAAGAGTGAGCAACAAATCTGAAGAGAACCGTGGGCTATTTTTTGTCTTCTTTTCATCAAGATCTGCTTCCGATTGATTGTAACACTCTCAGCACACATTTGACTTGAGATCCTCTCTGGCAAAGAGAAGTTAGTAATTTCTTTTAAAATAAAATGTTGTCTTCGTGGTATATTTTACTTTCAACAACTGCATTTTCTCCTCCTAATCCTGCATAACTAAACCTCCCCCAAAGTCACGCAGTCATTGCTTGAGTCCTGTAAACCAGTAATTTTGTGCTTTGTGTTGATATGTTTAAAAGTAATGGTGGTGTTTAATACTTGATTCACAGGGCTTGATTAGTATTTCCCAACTTACATCAAACCTCCTTTGTCTATTTTATATTCAGAATTGACTACATTACTGAATCAAGCCTTATCTGTAGGCGTTAGTGATTCCAATGGAAACATTACAGTCTGAGAGAAGCCCACTAAAATGAGCATTGTGTTATATGTTCCAGGTGGCACCGGATTGGCAAAAGAAAGCGTGATAAGGTATATGAAAAAGGAAGGGAGGTGAAATTACATTAAATTAGTTGATAAGAGGCCTTGATACTTTTTCTAAATTTTTTTTTTTGTGTATTGTAATTTTAAACTTTCCATTTGAAGTGGTAAATTGTCTCCACTGACTTTTTTTGATTGAAAAATTGATTTTTTTTATGTGGTAATCTTCATTAATTATATGAAATTTTGATTTTTTTATCAAAAATAATTTTTCAGTTCAGATTTAAAGTGGTGGGGGTCTTCAAATCAAAGTGCTGTGTACACCTCTCTCTACCACATGTTTCTCAGCTGCTCAACTTGACTTCTGTTCTTTCTGTGAACTGGTCTGGACTAGTGAGGAGCGATCAATATGGCAAGTAATGGCACGCCAGACAGAACACAGTCCACTGTGAGAGACCAGTTTAAGGAAACTAGAGAGTATGAGTTATTTGAACTTTCTTTGAGCACTGTAGCAGGAAAAACAGGTGCATCCTAACTTTAAGCTGCCTTGAAACAAAGTATTTCTTTTGTTTGACCAACAGAAATATTTAGACCCATTGGGACCAACTTTGAAGTTACATTCTTCAAAGGACATATTTGGTTTTGTCCAGGCGTTTTTCCCTTACAAGTGTTTCCATGAGAAATCAAAAATCTCCATATGCTGTGGGATGGTTTTGGCATTTGAGTTACATCTGAAGTCAAACTCTGTGAAGGGGGTTTGCATGAGGAAGTGTCAATTCTGCTCTGAGAAGGGCAAGAACTTTATCTGTTTTTTGGGTGGTATCCTTTTTTTTTTTTCTAGAAAGGCTGGTTTTGCATGCTGTAGGCTGAAAGGTGCTGCAAAGAATACAGTAATCTCTTTTTCACTGACTTCTGAGACTGTTTTTTTAATCCTGGTCGTCATCACTTCCTTCCTGTGTCTTCCTTTTCTTTCCTCTCAAACAAAAAGCAAATGAAATATCCCCAACCCATACACTAAACACTGAACAAATAGTGAAACTGTTAAATCTGTAAGTCCTTTCCCCATCATTTGACAGGTCCCTATTTCCATTTACTTTTACATTAATAGAAGCAGAATCACAGAATCAAATGGGGTTGGAAGGGACCTCTAGAGATCATCTAGTCCAATCCCCCTACCAAAGCAGGTCCACCTAGAGCAGGTTGCACAGGAACTTTTCTGGGTGGGTTTTGTATGTCTCCAGAGAAGGAGACTCCACCACCTCTCTGGGCAGCCTCTTCCAGGGCTCTGCCACCCTCACAAGAAAAAAGTTCCTCCTCATGTTTAGGTGGAACTGCTTACATTCAAGTTTGTACCTATTTCCTCTTGTCCTGTCACTGGGCACCATGGAAAAAAGGATGGCCCCATAATCCTGACGCCCTCCCTTTAAGTATTTATAGGTGTTGATCAGCTCCCCCCTGTATCTTCTCTTCTCCAGACTAAAAAGACCAAAGTCCCTCAGCCTCTCCTCATAAAGGAGATGCTCCAGGCCCCTCATCATCTCTGTAGCCCTCTGCTGTGCCCTTTCCAGCAGTCCCTTGTCTTTCTTGAACTGGGGAGCCCAGAACTGGACCCAGTTCTCCAGATGGGGCCTCATCAGGGCAGAGTAGAGGGGGAGAATAACCTCTCTCGACCTGCTGCTCACACTCTTCCTGATGCACTGAAGGATGTTGTTGGTCTTCTTGGTCAACCTCTTGTAGAGGGGGAGGATGACCTCTCTCGTCCTGCTGCTCACACTCTTCCTGATGCACCCCAGGATGCTGTTGGCCTTCTTGCTCAACCTCTTGCTGGAGTTTAATTTCCAGGTAGAAAACAGGACTCAGTGTTTGAAAGTACTCTTCGCTTCACACGATGCCAGAGGAGAGCTCTTGCATTCCAGAGAGCTTATTCTGCTTCCATTTCTGATATGCAGTTTAAAAATTACTTCCTCTTTTTTATGGACATCAGGCTCTCAGAAGAAAAGCCAAGGCTGGTTTTTGTGGCACCTTTGTATTATTTGACTTCTGGGCTTTGGAGAGGAGTCTGGCCAGAGCCAGGTAAACCTCTTGTCCATGTTACAGTTGGGGAAGAGGAGGGATGCTGGTGCAAACTCCATTTGCAGAGCTGGAAATGGAGAGGACCGGGACTATATGCCCAGGGAAAGGAGTGTTCTGCATATCAGAAATGGAAGCAGTGTTTGGACGCAGAAGATTCCTGTCTTTGTTAAATGGATATGAAGGCACTAAAGCCTTGCTTCATATTTGTTTGGGAACATAGAGAAGCTATAAGGCACCACCCTTCAAAATAGTTTGTTTCAAAAAGAGATTCATAACATTTGGTTCTTATAGCAGGTATTTCTATGATTTATAAATCCCCTGTGATCTTAATGGTGCCATAAATATAGACGCGATAAAATATGCAAATAAATGACTCTTTAACCAATTGAATAAAGTACCTCACATGTAAAAAGAATTTATGGCCCGGTTCAGCTGTGAATATGGAAATTAAATAGCTTGGGTTATGAAAAGACATGTGTAAGAAGCGATTACTTCTTGCTTGCAGAAAGCTGACACCTTTAACATCTCTTGGCCATCGTAATTTTTCAAGCCAATATTAAGAGGATGAAAGGGATAGCAAACTGTTAGCAAGCTTTTGCTTTCTTACAGCTCTTTTTTTGGATCACTTAACAAGCAATGCTAATATTCCTGCTTGACTTCCATTAAAAAAGGGATTTTTCTGTAACAGATTTAGTCTGACAGGTGAGGAAGGAACCTGGCAGAAACGATAAATGCAAACTGAGTTCATCGTGAGCTCAATTTAAAATGACAGTCGACGGTGTAAGGGCTTCCCACTATGTAGGTGGATCATAAATCTTATGATGTCAAAGTAAACCATGTCCATCTTACACCCTCACTCGTGGCAAAAGAGGGCCTGATAAGAAAGACTATAGACTGGAGTCTAAAAAAGCTCTTCTGAAGAGGAGAACAATAGCATAGGTAGTGTCCCTTTGGGGAATTCAGGGTCGGGACCTTCTAAAGTGTCCTTTTTAAAGTGAGCTAAGTCCCCATAGTTCAAGGTGGAAGAGCTACACTGTGCCACCATGGTTCAGTCCTTAACTTAATATTTGTCTTGTCTATTTTCTTGGATCTCTCTTTTCTTCCCAGAACAGTGAATCATCTGAAATCAGTCAACGGATACCAAACTAAGCTACCAATAAAATAACCTGCAGATTTAGCCAATGCTTTTTATGAAAACGAGCTGAAATGGGAATTTTTAGAAGCGGATATAAGTGGATTCATAACAACTCTGAACTTCCTTCCTGTGCTCTGATCGAGCCTTTTGTGTTTTCTCTGGCTTTGAACAATGTGTATAAAAATAATCTCCTGGGTCCTTGATGGTAGACCCAATCTCTGAGCACAAACTTCTTCTCTCAGCCCTTCATACCACGTGAGGTTCTTCCTTTGGGCCTCTGACTAACTCAGCTCTTCCTGCAGGCAGGATTGGCTGAAAAGCCCCATACACCTACTCTCACACTCCCATCCATACTTAGACCTGGCAGGAAATGTGAAGTTCTCCCAGAACCATAAGGAGATGCTGAAATTTGCCTCAGAACGAGATCGCTGCCTTATGGCTTCAGTCAGAACATTTTTTGAGGGGGTGTGGATTGCAAGGGTGGGGGGATAGAGTGAGCAACGCCAATACTAGACGTGGAAATGAAACGAGAGCTAAAAGTCATGCTGTACTAATCAGCAATCCATTCAGCTTCATGAAGCATCAAGAAGATAAGTAGAGCATGTTGCCTGAGAGAGCCAGAAAGAGATGATAGTTAATAAAACAGTTTCCAGAGCTGCAAGTGACTGTGTCTGATTGAGACTGTGAGGCCACAGATTCTTTTTTTTAAATAGAATCATAGAATGGTTCAGGCTGGAAGGTTAAAGATCATCAAGTTCCAGACCCCCTGCCCTGGGCAGGGACACCTCCCACCAGACCTTGCTCAAAGCCCCATCAAATACTTATTGTTTATTTTTCTCAATGGCCCTGGCAAATCCCAGAGGCCTCTTGAAACTAAAGCACTGGAAGGGAAACTAGCCTGCCCAATGAGTAGACCCTGTTCGTGCTGGATTATGACATCTCCCTAGCAAAAAAAAAAAGGTTTTTCTCAGAGTATTCGGGTCTTTGCTCAATGTGGAGAAGAACAACAGCACGGAGAACGAGGCAGTGAGGGGCAGCTCTGATTGTCTTTTGCACAAAGCAAACTTTGTATCTGGAGCCTGCAATTTCTTCCTGGGTAAAATCTGATTTCCTGCAAAGCAGAAAGGAAAATATGTGTTTAAATAGAGAGGAAGCAAACGTGTGGAGAGAAAATTTTGATTTATTTTACTTACAATACAGCAGAACTCCACTGTGTAAGTGAGGTTGTACTGTGTGTCTTAGCTTCCTTTAGCAGAAAAGGCCAATGAACAACTCTAATCTCATACATATATCTTAATTCCTCTAAATCAGGCAATGACTGTGCTTGAAAAAGGATGTGTGCAGCTTATTCCTGAGTTATCAATAATACTAATCTTTTTAACAGATGGGAACATTTAGAAGTCTTGAAATAATTACAGGATAAAACCTTCGCATTTCGCATGAGTGTTTGGTTAATAACGAGGCTCTGATCAAAAAAACCAAAACCAAAGGAACTTTGTTTCATGATGAGTTTCAACCACAAAGAGAAGGAGAATAAATTAAATGAAATTACAAATCCTAAGACCTGTATTTTTGGTCACTGGGGGGAAACATAACCATGTTTGTTATTTAAATATTTATTTGGATGTTTAACTTCTGTCCCCATGATGTCCACAGCATATCTAAAAATCTGTATAAATACATAAATAGAGATTTGGGAATTTAACTTTAGATGCGCGCACTTTAGAACTTCAGTGATATTGTGTAGTAAAAACATTTGAGAAGAGGGATTAGGATGTTTGTGTTCTCACCTTCAATCTCCTACTTCACACTTGGGGGTTGCAGTGAATGCAAACCACCTGCCTGGCAGATATGAGAAGTTAATCCCTAGTCCTTTTGGCTCTTCATGAATACATTAGATGCTTTCTTAAACTGTTGTTAAAAATATCTAAAGGAGGCTCCAGGTGATGCAGGCATTACACATGCACAGTCCTCTGAGTTTGTAAACATTTTATCTCCATAGGGACTCAGTTCCCTAAGACACATTACCCAGTAAAGATCACCAAACTCTTAGTTTCACTTGGGGCCAAAATCTGACTTTGACACTTAGGCCACAATTCCACTGATTTCAAGAAGAAATGTGGCTATTGGAGCTTGGCTCCTCAGCTTGCCTTTCCTTTTGTCCTCGCCAATAATGGTAGCACCATTTGGTTCCATTTAATTGCAAACATAAATAATGTAAATTAGCACTCTGACTTCTTGACTGCACCGACCAATCAAGATAAAGTCTCTTTACTGGTATTAATAATGTGTGAAAAATTGCAGCTAAATTTATTTGGCCACAAAATAATATACTTTAAAAAATTGCCTTTAGTGACAAGTCTGAATCACTTGGATGGTATCCTTTATCACTCTATTTCCCTCCAGCTCTTCACACTATTTATCTTATCTCTTTGAATTCCATCAGGAGCATCATTGTAATCTTCTTCCACTTTTTCAAATGATACTTAACACAGAAAGAATGTGAAATTTAATTTTGAAACTACCTTAATACACCTCCTTTTTCTCTTTTCTTTTTTCTTGTGCTTCTGCAGAGAACTTCAGGCTTATGTTGGTCTTTCTCTTGTTAAAATACAGTTTTCAGGGCAAAAAGCACACCTATTAAATTCCCTACCTGTACTAAGCTATTAGCTTTTCAGGAGAAAAATGTGTGTTGAATTACAGTAATACAAGAATAGCAGAATAATTAAATGAGAATAATACATTAGTACTTCTACATTTATCTTCCAGACCATGCAGAACAATTATGTTTCCCAAATCACAGGGGACCAGGGACATACTATTAAAGGAATAATTCTTCTCCATTTGCTCCACCATCTATTTGCAGCTATAATAATTTGTACACGGTACATAGAAGTCTTTATTACACCTGCAGGAGTATTTTCATCTCAGGCCACTTAAACCGTAGCAATACTAATGCAAAAAAAAAACTTACTTTGTGTTGCTTGCTAAGAATTTGTGGTCTTGAGAGACACTTAAACAATAACATTTCTGCTTTTGACGCTGCCTTTTGACATCTCATCACAATGACTTGGAGATTAAAGCATATGGATATTACTACTTTAGTATGTGTATCCTAAATTGGATACTCTAAGAAAAAGTATGTAGTTTTGGTAAATATTTAACAACAATTACCTGAAATATTTCTTATATAAAAATAAACAAATGGAGATAGTGCATATGGATAATGGCTTGTAACAGTATATATTTTATATATTCTTATATATATGTAACAGTATATATTTTATATATACTTATATATTATTATATGTAATTATATATACTTATTCATTATATTTATATCTATTTTATAACCTCGTATTCTATAGGAGAGCTCTTTCCTCACAGCCTCACAGGCAGCACTATATTGTTTCATCTGCAAAAGAAATGACAAATGTAGCCTGTTCCTCTGTCCTGCTGTTAGATGACAATAAACAGTGTGAGGCACTCTGCTGGGTAACATGGTTGTGTTCATTGTTACCTGTCAGACTAACCAGGATTTGAAACTCAGACACCCCTGTGAAAATTGTGGTGTTAGAAACAGCAGTGCATGGCAAAGACCCATCTCCCCATCCTTAGGAAGAGGAGAGCTAGACCCTCCCTCCCAGTGGGGTACCCAAAGCAGCTGAGACAGAATACCTTGCTGCAACACGATTTTAAGAGTTTTCAGAGCTTGAAAGCAATTATCTTGGCTTTAATTCTGTCCTCTGCCAACAAAGGAGTTGAGCCTCACTGACTGAACGCTGCCTAAATGAGGTTATTTTTGACACTTCATTCAGGTAAGAAAGGCAGTTTCTGATGGGAAGGATCTCATGGGTTCCTGAGACTCAGCTGCTTTCAGGGTCTAAATTACAGGAGAGATGGGGAGGGACTCTTTGTCAGGGAGTGGAGCCATAGGATGAGGGGGAATGGTTTTAAACCGAGAGTGGGGACATTTAGATGAGATATTAGGAAGAAATTCTTTGCTGTGAGGGTGAATGAGACCCTGGCCCAGGTTGCCCAGAGAAGCTGTGGCTGCCCCATCCCTGGAGGGGTTCAAGGCCAGGCTGGATGGGGCTTGGAGCAACCTGGTCTGGTGGGAGGTGTCCCTGCTCAGGGCAGGGGGGTTGGAACTGGATGATCTTTAAGGTCCCTTCCAATCCAAACCATTCTATGATTCTAAGATGAGAGCTAAATTGCTGCAATCTTTGAGTGGGAGTGGTCCTCAACTACCTCATCAATGGGTGAACTATATTAGCACACATGCCACAGTGAACCAGTTTTAGGAGGCCCCATTTTTGCCTGGGGCATGCTGGTGAACACAGGCACGGACTCAGGTGATGGACACAAACATGTCCAAAATGTTGCCACTGTAATTCAAAAATGTTTAAATCTGTGTTTGTTCCTTTTCTTTGATCTCTCTTCACTAAAGCATTATTCAGATTGATTCTTTCAGCTTATCTCCATCTCTTGTTTCTTCTTAATGGGTCTCTGAACAAGGAAAAAAAAAATGCTATGAGAAGAAACACTTATTTTCTCGGCAGGAAGCACATAAAGAAAGAGATCAATCACTGCCACATTCTCTTCTTTACCTGGGAGTTATTTCTGTGTGTGTACATACTCACGGAGCTGGATGTTGCTGCAGGTGATGTGAGACAGGAGCCCTGATTGCGATGCTCCACCCACCGCCTGTAGAGCAACACACCAAAAAGAAAGCTCTTCGTCTCCTTCCTCACTGCTCTCTCGTGCTATGGCACTGTGTCACCTCCTTTGTGAGCAGGGAAAGAGATCAGGGAAGGAGAACAAAGCCGAGCCTTGAAAGAATCTGTTCCCACTTTCTCGTGTTTCAAAGGATACAAGATTTGTCTTCGAAATAAAGAAATGTAACTGCTGCTGCTCCCTGCAACACTTCTCCCTGCCTCCCCCAGGAGGGCAAGGAGTAGAAACTAAAGTTTTAAGTATTATTTTGACTGCATTTTAAAACAGCTACGGGGTAATTAGTCCAAACTATCACTGCAAGAAAGCACATACATTAATCAAATAACATCTGTCATTCGGAGCCCAAGCTGCATATCCAAAAACTTAGCCTCATCTCACAGTGCTAAAGCACATAGAGGAGGGACCACCCTTTCCATTTACTCTTGCACAGCTCCATGGTGGGACCCTGAGGTGCTGCAGCAGCACAGCCCGTCAGGTAGCCTGTGGCAAGTGTATTTCTTTCTTGTCCAGCAAATATTTCATCCTCATGTCCTTGAGGTCATCAGAGGATGGAACCAAAAGAAACATCTGTCTCCTCATGCTTCTAGTCCCTTCCTGCGATGTCCTGCTGTCACTGTAGGATGTTACAAATTTGGGATCACAATTTCATAGCAGAAGAAAAAATTCCTCTCCCACCTTCCTTTTTCTTTCTTTGGAGGGGGGGAAGGTGGAGAGGAAGAGGCATTGATCAGCTCACTGCCATTGCTCTGCTCTTTTTAGATTCCACACTGAAACACTGCGTCTGGAATGAAATGAAGAGCCTATGGAGACTATTCCTAGCACATCACAAATTTAAAGATTACCTTGATGGTTTCTTTTTTCTTTAAACTGTGTATGGGTATAATGTTTTTCAGATTCTCTTAAGGTATGTTGGTCTGAGATATATGCTAAATGTACTGTTTTAGAGCCAATATTTGTCTCATATTAAATCTTTTATGTTTCTGTCTCAGCCACTGGTATGAGTGGGATTACTGCACTTGTAGCCAGAATTACTGTTTAGTAAAGCACAAATATATCTATGCAGTTATGACAAGACAGAATTTCCCTGATGTGTATTATGCTATTTGTCCACCGAGTGCACATTCCTGCTGCTGGAGGGGAGAGCTGCAGCATGAAAGCAAGCACCTTCAGTAAATAATCTTCTCTGTGTTTATGTTTTTTTTATTTTATTTTTGCAGTTCTCAAGACAGGAAGTTGTGAAACACTTGGCATACTATAACATTTTTATTTCCTATAAAATGTGAAGGTGACTTTACTGGGAAAGTGAACTGACCCCAGCACAGTACATTTGATTGCACAACTGCTGATATATTTGCAGCCTAACCCATATCGGTGCCTATTACCTCAGTCTTGGTTGTCTACTGAGCAGAGGTTGTTAATAACACTGAGCAAGCAGAAGGTTTTGATACGTTTTTGGTGTGCATGACTGGAAAGGAGCATATGGCCAACAAACTCATTTCCCTAGATCAGCTCCCAGCCAGAAGTGACAGGCAATGGCACTGAACCACTGCTTCCTCCGTGAGGGTTTCCAGAAGTTCTTGTTTAATACCTGTTTTACTATCTATTCCTTGCATATCCTATTCGTATTTTACCTGCTATCTCAAATAAACCCTAAAATCTAATATAAAATAAGTATGTTCCCTCAAAATAAGTCCTTTCCAAACTCACCTCAAACCTGCAACAAGCTCCCTAGTCAATCTTTGGGGTTCTTTGGCTTAAGAGTCCCCACAGAAAACCGAGTGACTCTGAGTGACCAGGAAGCCTTTTCCAGTCTCAAGTTATGAGCTAAAAAAATGGCTTAAATTATATAGATCTTTGGGACAGTTGTGGGAGAGAGTAACCCATCCTTTTGTGGAGATGTCAGAGATCAGAGAGCCCCACTTCCCAGACCATCTCAGCACCAAAAACAGGATGGTCCTTCATTCTGTTGACGAGTTTTATTTTATGTCATCTGACTTCTTCAGGAGCCCTTGAGAAATCTGTGTTATTCAAACAGAAGCCTTTGCAGGGTCTGCACCCTCAGAATGCCCGCCTAAGTTAGCACAATGCCCAAAAACCTAACAGCCTGCCAGCTTCTGTTATTCACATTTTTGTTTTCTGATAGGTATGGAGATTTTTATCCCTGGATCTCAATTTCCAAAAAGTCACAAAAGAAAGAGCGAAAACAGAGGGAATTCCCCTCTGAGTACATGTGAATTTCCAGATAATAGCAGAGAGCTGGCATTTTTCATTCTCGCTGTACCTTGCACGGGCTTTAAAACTTTGAATGGCTCCATGCAGTGCAACAATTACACCCCAGTCTTGCTCCTACGTTCCAGATTTCAGTGCAAACCATTTATATGGAACTCATGCAACCCTACCATCAAAGCTGAAAAGGCAAATTCTTCATCACACATGAATTAAAAGAATATTAGAATTTAATTTTGATTGATTCAGAACTCCTTTGTAAATTACTGGTTTAGGTTAAAGAACAGGTTTTCTATTAAATCTGGATTTGTGCAAAATCAAGATAAAAAAGGATGTGACAAAATGCTTTAGAATTTCACATAATTTAAGAATATTTTAGTGGGGTCTCTATTGAACAATGACTCTATTATTCTGTATTTTAGGCTCAGAGAGCCCTTATATTCATTTATTCACTACTAAAAGAATTATTTATTGTGAATTGTTCATATTCTAAGTATTATTTCTTTGCCTCTGTTCTTGCTAGTTACTGCAGATCCTTGCTGTTTTCTTTTGGTGGGGATTTGGGTTTGTGCTGTGTTTTATTTTTGTTCATTTCTTTTTAGAGGTGGGCTTCTAAAAGAAGTCTGTTGTGTTATGATTGTTAACTGCAATAATTGGGCAATTACATAGTCACAACTTGACCAAAAAATTAGTAGGAGTTGTCCCTGTCTTAAACAACTGAAAATGTTAGTAAATCACACGAATCTTAAAGGATGAAGACAGCATTCTGGAGGTTTACTTTTAGAAAACAGGAGTTTCAGGTAAGTAAAATGTTTTTCATTTTTAGTGGGCATCTGCCTTCTCATCATTGTCCCGGCAAAAGCAACATGAAGCCAATAAAAAGAGATTTGAGAGTTGATAAAGCCAGGAAAATGTTCTTTAGGGATTTTTGAGTCAGAGGCTTGAGGATAACCAAAACCAGATGCAGACTTTATTAGACAGATTATAATTAGACTTGCATGAGTGCACAACAAGACACACCTGTTTCAGCCCATGCCATTTTTTTTTGGGGCCTGTATGAAAGATGGTCACTGTCTCAAGCAAGAGTGGGAAGGAGGTCATGGCCAGCCCTGCTGCTTGCTCTACTAGAATCAGAGAATCATAGACTTGCCAGGTTGGAAGGGACCTTTCATCGAGTCCAACCGTCAACCCAACACTGACAAAACCATCACTAAACCATGTGTCTAAGCACAGTGTCTACCTGTCTTAAATACCTCCAGGGTTGGTGACTCCACTACTTTCCTGGGCAGCTTGTCCAATGCTTAATAAGACTTTCTGTGTCAAAATTTCTCCTAATCTCCAATCTGAACCTTCCCTGGTGCAACTTGAGGCCATTTCCTCTTGTCCCATCGCCTGTTCCTTGGGAGAAGAGACCGACCACCCCTGGCTACACTCTCCCTTCAGGGAGTTGTAAAGAGCGAGAAGGTCTCCCCTCATCCTCCTTTTCTCTAGGAGAAATCATCTAATATATGAAGGGTGGGCTACAACTCTCCCTTAGGACCAGTTGTCAGACTCAAACTGTCATATACTCTCATTGTCCAAAGTATGTGGAAGTTGCCAGTGTCACTTTGACTTTCCCAGTGAGTCAGAGCATATCTGACATCCCCCACTGATGACTGGAACCTAAGTTAGAGGACACTCTGTGTTAAAAATCCCAATAAAATCCTGGATAAGTCTTTCACCAGCCGTAGCACCATCACTTACAGAAAAAGCTTTTAGTACGGATTCTTATTTTCAGACTTATATTAATGCCTGCTGAACAAGGACAACAGAAATCATTGCACTTCTAGAAAGAGCGCTGCTTGTTACCACGTAACATGAAAATGAATCATCTGCAAGCTGCCTGCACTTACAGCTGTCTCGCTGAACTTATTGGATGGCACGGTGCCTGCTCATGTGTTGTTTAGATGTAGTACAGGGAATAGGTGTCAGAAAAGATGATTTTTACCAGGATAATTTAAATAGAACAACAACTGTTAGCTTGTTAGCGGTAATTTCCCTTTTGGTGACTGAACAAGAGAACATTATTCCCCCATGAAGCTTTTCCAACCTGCTGGCACCTGCTCCCTGCTTCAGCATCGTGAAGTTTCCCTCAGTTGGGGTCCTGGATTGCTGCCTCTGAGCTGGGGCCCCTTCTTGCCAGGGATACCAGCACATCAAGAACATGTTTTCATCTTACTCAAAGTGTAATTTTTGCTTTGATATCAAAGACTAGGAAAGTACAGAAGAGGAAATATTTCCTAGCCAGTGGGGTTTTTTTTCTTTCCTCCTCTGTCTCTTGCTGGAGCTAATTCTCAACAAAGTTCTTCCTCTTTGTAGCTGGACAAACTGTTCTGAACTTTTCTTATTAAATCTCTTGGATCTTCTGTAAGAGCCTTCTGGAAGGGGATTTCTGAAAAAAAAAAGGCTAAGCATACCCATTGCCTCTGTTTTTGAGCACTCTGGATTGTTATGAGGGATACGCTGACTGTCTCCTCCTAAAGGGGTCAAATAGTTGCAGGAATTTGAGTGTAATTAGCCCTCCCTGCCTATTTTACTTTTTTTTTTCTTTTCCCTTCTCAACTAAGTCAGAACTGTAAACATGAAAATAAACAATTCTTGCTCAGTTTCTCATCATAGTGTAACACTGTCCAAACCACTTCTCAACTCCCACTCAACGTTCAGCAAACACAGAGCATCTCACACAGAGCACCTGCCATCTTGCAGGGTAGTGCCATATGTGATCATCCAGAAGATTTATGTAGAGAGATAACAGCAAACTTAAGACAGAGAAGAACATTTCCTCTTACTGGGAGGAGTCTGGTCAGCCACCAAATGAAAAAACTGGGAAGGTATCTCCATGTTCTCTTTCTTGTCTTGCCTCTTTTTCTGATAATTAAAAAAGCATAAATAAGAAACGGCACAAAAAAAAAAAAAAAAGTAAGACTGGAATAGGTATAGAAATACCAGTTATCAAATATTGCAGCTTGGTACTGATGTTGTTTGTTTTCAACTTCAAAATCAACTTCAAAATCCCATCACATGTCTTGAAAACGTCATTTAGGTATTTTAAGCATGTTCTGATTTCAAAATCAAGATGTAGATTTTTATTTTGTGTATGTTAGAAAATATGTTAAAAATGCTTTTGGCGAATTAGTTTCCATTTCAATTAACTAATTTGTCCATAAAGTACTCAGGCATCTACATTTATGATAGAAGCTCCCCTAACAGAATTCTTCAAGCTATTAAAGAAGATCCAGAGAGAGGGCAGTGTGCATTTGTTTCATAAACTGCAGGAGTAAATGTTCTAAACTATTTGTATTTTAAGAGCTGACTGTGCTCTATGACAGCTCCAGAATATATATGGAGCGTCTCTATGAAATACAGGGAAATTCATGACTTTTTTCCTATGAATCATTCGATTCCTTTTCTTTATGTTTAAGAAAAAAACACTCTGCTACATTTTTTGAACAGTTGCTGCCATCAAAACTGATTTCTAAGGGGAATTCATTAAACTTTTTCCTCACATTTATTCTAAAGAAAGTTCAGGAAATAATGCTGCTATACTTAGTGGGGATAATAAGAATGAATAGTACTATTCATAATAATCTTCATATCTATCCTGCATTAGCATATGAACAATAGACATCTAATATTTTCAGCTGCTTTCTTTATTCCCTCTCTTTTTTTTGTGTATGTGACTTGTCAGTGTTTTGAGTTTTTCACAGCTCAGCTGACTATGAGGACTGGCTAAATACTGGTATAACTAATCTGAATTATTTTAGTAGCTCTCTAAGTCAGCTGTGCCATACAACTGCCCAACTGGAGAATTCCTCAGAGTGCAGTTGTATAACCTGTAGAAGATTAATTAATTCCAATAATTTAAAAATAAAAGGTAGGTACAGCTTTTGCTGTGGTCCCAAAGCTGCAGTAATTTATCAACTGGAACTGGTGTTAACAGAGACCTGAGTTAATTGATTGAAATGAACAAGACTCAACATGTGTCTTGAAATTTGGGGATAATTCTCCAGTGCTACTCATCTTGGTGACAGAGAATAACTTCTCTGATGAGTCTGTGGCTGCAAATAACCACTATTTAATTCAACTAAAGTTATTGTTAGTAGAATGTTCTGTTTCTAAATTTAAACATCTTGAGCTGATGCCCCAAGCACAAAGGAAGACCTGCTCAAAAAACCCGTGAGAAGTCACAGATGTGCAGCGTTATCAATTCCCTTGCTCAGGAAGAAGAAAATAATCCAAATGGGTCTTTGAGAGGATGGAAAAGTAACGTGGCTCCTGACGTGCAAACGGAGTGATGCTTTTGGTTTTGATGACGACTTTATTCATATTTGCATTAACACTGCTTTCATTCTGCTTGAGACTTCTCCAGATTTCATTCTGCTTAAGACTTCTCCAGACTCACCCCACCTAAGCAGACACGAGCACGGGGCTGGTAAGACAAATAGAACTAATGAAATGGAAACCTGTAAACGACATCAGCACCAAAACTGCGTTGGTAGGCGGCAACAAGAACCCAGTCTTGCATATTACAGAGGAGGTGAGAAAGGCAGCCCACTTTCTTCAATCTCCTGCTTTCTCTTCCTGCTCGCAGGAAGCTCCCAAGTGGTTTTCTCACAAAAAGGCATCCAACTCTTTCCAACCGGTTTCTATTTTCTCTAGTGAATGATGCAAGTAGGAGGAAAAAGTACATCATTGTCCTGCGTGGATTTTGATTTTTTTTTTCAGCAAAACCATTTTACCTCATAAAATGTAGCTTCTTCGTGTCTAAAACTTTTTGTGAAAATACACCAGTTCAAAACAAGAAGTCTCCCAGGATCAGCAGGAAGAAAGATAATTTTCAGAGGAGGTGAATTATCATCCCAAGAGACCAGAGGTGAATTTCAAAGGGAGATTTACACATTTCAGTGCTCAGTGCTACAGCTGTTGGTGGCCTGGTGCCAGCAGCTTCAGGAGAGGCATTTGCACCATGGGCTCAGGCACCTGTTTTCCATGTACTGAACACAGGTAGCTGGGGATGCTGAAGAGGTGAGAGACTGCATAGCTTAAGCCACTAAAGATGCTGGGGGAGGCAAGTTTCTGAAGGCATGCAATTCTTCAGAACCCAGGTGCCTAGCTGAAGTATCTCACCTTTCTTTCCCTAATGTTAAAATGTTCAAAATGTTATTTTTCTTAACCAGTTGCACCTCCATGAGGATTCAAGAAGAGTAGAAGTACTCGTCTTGCTTGCGTTAGACTTCACCTAAAAAAAAATTCCAAACAGATGACTAGCCAGATCTACAGCAATACAAAACCACATCTATGTGTTGGTTTGACCTGGGCTGGCCACCAGGTACCTATGAAGATATTCTATCACTCCTCTTCCTCAACTGGACAGGGGGGAGAAAATAATGGCTGAGGGCACATTCCCATGGACCAGGATGGTACGACACAAAACACCACCTGCCCAAGCAGACACAACAACTGATGACATCTGTCCAAACATGAACGGGCACTTCTCATTCCAGAGGTGGCCATATCAATCAGACCCTGTGCCCTGAAAATTGGGGGAAAGAGAATGCGCGTTAAGAATTTATAGAACCATAGAATTGCCCAGGTTGGAAGGGACCTTCCAGATCATCGAGTCCAACCATCAACCTAACACTGACAAAAACCATCACTGAACCATATCTCTAAGCACTATGTCTACTGTCCTTTAAATACCGCCACCTCTGTCTGCAGTTCCTACACCAGCAACTTGACATGAAAAACCCAGTAGTTTAATTGGTGAATAGCCCGCCAGTCACATTTACAAAATGCACAGGAGGCACTTTTAAATTCTAGCCTTCTTGAAAAACTTGTAATCCTTTTCATGTATCTTTTAGCCCATCTCTCTCTTCTTGCTTGAATAAAAGGAGTGGGAGGATGCAAAAGAGAACAGCAAGGGCTGGAGAATCTTGTTATAAATATAGAGAGCATCATCCGTAGGTGGTGATATAAAAATTACAATAAATGTTCCTCTGTGGTACTGTATATAGATATGCCTGATTGGTCAAAGTCTGCCACTACAAACACCACGAATAGAACCACATTCCCGAACGTCACTATCCTGCTTCCTCCCATAGTCTCATTAGGAAGTTTGCCTTTGAATTCTTCAGTCTTTCTGGGTGTTTCTGGCTGCCTCAAGAATTAATTTATCAATTGCTGGCATTTGCAATCACTCGCTCATTCCAGCTAGAATTGCACTGGAAAGTTGTTGTCAGAGTTACTTTAGCTGTGCTTTAGCTCTTCTCTCTGCATGTCAGTTGGACATCAGGCTGAATTGTGGGCTGTTGCTTGTTTTGAATGCAGATGGTTGTGGTCTCATTCTTGTCCCTGGCTTTCCAGACCACTGTGAAATTTCCACATCCTGTGCCTAATTTTTGGGAGTTATTGTACTGCTTCTTCTCTTTTGCCTCACCGGCTCAGGGAACCTTCAGTGACATCCCATTTTCAGGAATAAATTAGTCAGAAGCACAAACTCAACCCTCCAAACAGTAACTCACCTCAGGTAAGTATCAGAATAACTCTATTAAAAGTGCTGAAGTATTCACCTACCAGTTCAAATAAAAGAAACTCTTACCCTTTTTCTATTACTTTAAAAACATCCACGAGAATATAGGACTGTCTGGAAAGACATTTTTTGCAATGAAGTATTGATTTTGAGGAAGTTTTTGCAATAGGAAGGTTTATGAGATCCAGGGCACTCTGGTCACTTCTGATGGCAGATAGGAATAGAGATCTAAAATGAAAACCTGGTATTATTGATCTAAAAGAGATGGTTTTGATAGCATGCCATTTTTGAAACCAGAAAGAGATGGGTGTTGTTTCAATGTGAAATACAAACCAACTTCAAAACCTCAAGAGCTCATAAAATGGCCAGATTTTCTGTTGCTAATGAGTTATGTCTCAAGAGGGACTCGTGCGGTTTCAGAGATTAGACTGTTTTTTACTCATTTTTCTTAACAGAATATGCTGTGTGAAGAGGGGAATCCCTGAATGGCAAGAAGCAGTGGTGGTGTCTCTGTTACAGTGTTCACAGAGAGGGGTTGGTGATACATCGTCCTTGCTCTCAGGGCAATGGCACCCTCAAGGCAGTTGAAGATGACTCTGTCTCCTAAAAGCATCCTGAAGTTCACAGTTGGCTCTGAGCCCAGGCAAAACACACTGCTCCCCAGGAGAACAGGGCAGGTTTAGGATGGATATTGGGAAAAATTTTTACACTGAAAGGGTTATTAAGCATTGGAATGGGCTGCCCAGGGAAATGATTGAGGGACCATCCCTAGAGGTACCTAAAAGACAGGTAGACATAGTACTTGGAGGTGTGGTTTAGTGATGGGTTTTGTCAGTGTTAGGTAGATCGTTGGAGTTGATGATCCCTTCCAACCCGGGCAATTCCATGAAAAAAGAAAAAAAACAAACAAAAAAAACAAAGCAAGAATGCAAGGCAATCCCTCACTAGGTCCCACCACCAGACTGATGCCCAGCCAGCCAGGGATCAATGGCTGCCTCCCCAGGCTGTCTCGTTGAGTGTGGTGCTCTATGGGATGGGACATGTCTTTGGAAGGTTGGGGTCAGCTGTCCTGGCCGTGTCCCTTCCCAGCCACTTGTGCACCCCCAGCCCACAATATCTAAAATATCGGTGTGTTATCAACACTGCTTCAGTCACAAATCTGAACCACAGCACTGTATGGGCTGCTACGAAGAAAATTAACTCCACCCCAAACCAGCACTGGGAATTTTCAGGGAGATGTTTATCAAGGATAATGAGCAGAAAAGAGTTGTTTAGGGCAAAACCTTAAAATGGGGTTAAATTAAAGTAGAAACATGATTTCACATATGGTTTTAGATTCATGCTTCAGTGTGTTTTTTACTGCATATGGCAATGCTGACTGCTTGGCTTGGTTCAGAATATCACAAAATATTTTCTTAAAGCTTTTTTCTTTTTAAAGTTTGAATGAGATGAAATAGACCTTTGTTGACGGTTGGGAGCTGGGCTGGCAAGGACTAAAATTTACGAGCTTAATTTTGTGTTCGAAACATTTAGGGTTTTGTCATTACAAATATTCATTTTGTTTCCCTTACCGACATGGGAAATTTTGCAACCTTTTGTCCTGTTTATTTTAAAAATGAAAATATTCTCACTAATGAAGATCTATTTGCTTTTATTTTTGCATATGCTTATTTCCAATTTTTCTTTATATGTTTGAGATTAATATGATAAAACATTCAGAGAACTTATTTGTCTCACTTAGGAGCTTTTCATTCTGTATTTTTCTTGAGGTTTATATCTTTCTCCTAAAAACTGGAAGATACGTAAGTCTGGGCATGTATCATATTAATAAATGAACAAACTCTTTGCATCAGGGATTTAACATCACAACAACGCACTCACTTGTGTCTTGAAATTCACCAATAGCATCCCTGACACTGTTATTTAATGTTTTCCTTTCCCAGTAAATGTTTAAGAAAGGCGCTGAAAAAAAAATATGACTATTCTTACAGGAAGGAAAGGTGTTAATAAATTCCCACACCCTGAAGAGCCATTGGGTCCCTTTATTTCAAGGCTGTGCAGGTGGAACCAGTCTCAAAGTAAGGCTTTTATTCTTCATAGAGCATTGCAACAGGAGCTGCCCTTGGGGACCATTTTAAGGCAATGAAACCAAGTTAAGACTTGACAACATCTTTGCCGAGTACAAATGGGCACATCCCAGGGACAAGGGCAATTCTTTCTAAAGGAAAGGCTGTTCAGCCTATCTTTTAAAGCTCTCTCTTCTTCTAATCTTCTGGCGATACTCTACCTGTCTCCTTTGAGTAAATCTTGCAAAGATTTTTTTCCCCTAAGAGAAATAAACCTTCATGTTCCTCAGGGGGGGAGAAATGGAGTTCAGGTGGGCAACGAGCAGAAGCTGGCGTTCTCCCTGACCGTGCTGTGCCTCAGCTGAGGGTTGCTGCACGCTCAGGGACTGTCAGTACAGCTTCTCCCAGGAGCTCTAAATCGCTTAAGATCTCTTAAAATGCAGTTGCAGAGGCTATTTGCCTTCTGCTACAGTGGGCAAGCTGAAACAAAACACATGGCCTCTGGTGAAGATAGAGCTGAGCTTGCTCTTGGCTTCAAATCCCAACAATTGTGTATGACAGATTTAGTCAAACAGAAGCACCACTCAAGAGAGTTTGTAAAAATTATGCCTCTTTGAAAAAAAATTGGATGCTTCCAAAGACTTAAATGTAGCATCAGGCTTTGCCTGGGTAACCCTCTGCTTTATCCAGGCCCTGAAATCTCATCGCATGGACCTTCATTGTCTTACCAAGATGTAGCTTTGTAGAAGTTGCTCGGGGAAAATCCAACTTCTTATCAAATCCATAAGGCTCCATAGAATATTTTCCTATTAATTTCATTTTTTCCATTGACTTCAGCAGAGAAGGTATTTTGCCTCTCTTCCTCTATGGAATAAATATAATGTACTTTGCAAATGAAGTATCAACTGTCTTACTTTGATGGAGTATTCATAACATATATTTGTGTTCTTACTTGAGATCTAAGAAGCTTTTCATTATTTGTCATAGAGTCCAATGGAAAAATTCTGATGACTAAATTACTTCTAGTCATCAGAAATAACAGACTTAGCTGTGAAAAGGATGTATCCTTTTAAAAATCTGATGGTAAGTTAGCATAGAAGCAGACTGTAACTTTTTGAAGCACACTGACATTGTATTGAGAGAGAATTTTTTCAGGCATTAAAGCAAAGCCAAGATACTATTCATAGCATCTACATGATGGACAAAGCATGTTTACTTATTATGTAAATTCTTCAAATTTAAGGTAATTCTTCAAAACAGCTGTTGCATGCCCGTGTCCAGCCACTAAGGGAAGTTTAGTGAAGGGCATAGGAACAAATCCATGAGAACACAATGGGTTCAACACACTGTTAGGAGAACTAGAAGAGAAGCCCCTCTTTATATGTGATGTAAAAAGGGTTCAAAATGACTAGATACACTGTAAGTGCTGCTTTTTATACAAAGGCACACAGTTCATTAGAATTGCAAGTCTGGTGCTGGTGGATTTGCTAAATTAGTTAACCCTCCCCTAAGACAATTGACTCTATTTTTGCTGTTTCCTATGAATGGGCTATATTAGTGAAATACTAACCATTATTGTTAACTCCATCATTATATAATGAATTTATGAACAATTAACTTTTTTCTTCCTTTATTTTTTTCTTTTTTAACCTTTTTCTTTTATTCCTGGCAAAAGCCTTCCAGGACTTTGCTAATCAGAGAATCTGAGAATTACAAATTTCTCTGTGAGCACAAATCTTTCTATATTTCTTTTATTCCTGGCAAAAGCCTTCCAGGATCTGAGAATTGCAAATGTCTCTGTGTGCACAAATCTTTCTATACACCCCCTAATACAAATTCATTTTCTTTCAATTTTATTCTGATGCTTCTGTGACCACACCGTTCTGGCACTGTACGATGTTACCAATTTACCAGTGAGACCTGCAACATGAATGAAAGGGGGTAAACAAAAAAATAATCCTGTTCCTATTGAGAAAAAACTTTCATCTGCAGAACATCAGATCCCTGAAGATGGTGTGAATATATGTGAGCTGGTCTGGAACGGTGGTTTTGCATAGACAATACAGTGACCACACCAGCTTGTCACATTCCATTTATTACTCCTAGGATTCCCTATTTATTCCCTATTCCTAAATAAATCCCACAATTTATTTAGATTGTGGCAGTGCTCAGTCTGCAGAGGCATTCTGCAAACACAGGGCAGAGTAAAACCGTAACAGACTTAAAAGAAAGTGAGGGGAAAAAAAATCAGTTGTCTTATAAACACAGGTGACACATAGCAAATATAAGCCTGGAAAAATATTAATTTTGTTAGGAAATAAAGCACCCCTCCACTTCAGAAATATGATTTTTACCCCAACTATCCCAGTTTCCAGAACTGACAGAGCCCATCAGTATTTGGGTATCTAAACTCACTCCCCAGCCTTGTTTTTATTGGCAACACAGAAGGGATCTGAAAAAATGGAGCTTGGGTCACAGTATCAGGAAAGGGATTTTATTTATTTTTTTAAAGTCACTCTTTTGATGGTTTTCTATATTAAAAAGACTACTAACTTTTTCTGCTTCTTCTTAAAGACCTTGCAGATTTGGGAATGAAATCTTACACTTAGGTGATCTGGAATAATTTTCTGTTCAAATTGGAAACTGGAACAGTCTCAGGTCGGCTTTTGCCGCACTCGGGAGGCCCAGGTAGAGCATGGATATTCACTGTGGTTGCCATTAAAATTGTTTCTTTCACCATTTATCAGCACTGGAGTATACATAGGAATGCAGAGAACTAACTCATGGAAAAGTAGTTACATCTGAATCAAAGTATCTAAAACAAAAGAAGTAAAACATAGTTCTAACTCCCAAATTAGTCACTGAAGTTATTTCTAATCTAACGGGTATTGACAGTGCTCAGTACTTATTTCAGCTGAATTTGATTCTCCTCTTTAAATTGCTCCACTGAGTTTATAGATTGACTTTCGACCAAAACCTGAAACTGTGTCCACACATCTTATTTTATAGATTTTCCTTTCAAATTGTTGTCTCTGGGCAGATTTAGTTGTTGATTGTTTGATGGACAAGCTTTGCTTCTGGTTTTTTTTTTAAGTCATTTTCATTTCCTTTATAACATTTTGAAATGTCATCTGATGTATTTACTCTGATAAAAAAGAAGAAATTAGTTGTCAACCAAGACTCATTTAAATAAAAAGGGAACGGAAAATAAGCATTTAGCTAGTACACCTAGCTAAACTAAATTGCTTTATCATGTTGATTAGCTTCTTTGGAATTCACAGAGAAAAGAAATTAAGAAATTTCATGGTTTATATTTGCAATGACAGCTTCATTTTGAAAAATATAAAAGACCAATTTTGTGGCTCTCTTAGTCATGCCTTCAAAGTGAGCAGACCACTTTTCTAGTAAAAAAAAGTTATGGTTATATTCTGACACAGCTGGGCACAAAACTCTGCTCTGGGAATGCAATTGGCAGGACCTTCCTGCCAATAAATTGAATCTTGTACTAGAAATTGGGTAGTTATAATTGTGGTCACTCGTTACCACACGTAAATGTTAGCTTTATATCTGTGGCAGGACCTTCCTGCCAATAAATTGAATCTTGTACTAGAAATTGGGTAGTTATAACTGTGGTCACCTCGTTACCATATGTAAATGTTAGCTTTATATCTGCTAATATATATGAGATATATCTGCTCACTCTGCAGGTTCAGTAAGACCGAGTGGAAAGTCTCAGCAAGACTGTCCAAATACTGAACCTGAAAGATTTTCCTCCTCTGCTTATAGCTCTGGCAAGCAAAGTACCTACAGCAAAATCACATCCCAGACTCCTGTTGTCGCATAAAGGGGGCGAGTTCAGATAAGAGTAAGGGAATAACAGATAAGAAAAAAGGATAAGAATTCTACAGGTTTTAATTTCCTTTCAACTTTTTTTTTTTTTTTCTTGTCCAAACTGTTGCTAAATTTAATATTCATTAAAATCCAACCCAGAGAAAGACACTGGTAGATTTTTGCTACATGGTATTGCTTGAGCCTTCAAACACCGCTTTGGACCAAGCGCTTTAGTAAAGGAGTATAATTTATATTCTTAGGTGGAGGATCAAGAATGCTTGTACTGAAGATAGTTCAGATCTTGATCTGTGCACCTCTAGTTGCCAGTGTTCAGGGGAATTCAGGTACAGAGGTGGGTTATTATGATGCTTGGGTAAATGGGGGGGGCTAAGGGAGAAGAGTAGGAGAGCCTGGATTATAAAACCAAGGAAAAGAAAGACTGAAAGGATATGCTTTCTATCTGTAAACACACTGAGGAGGACAGAGAGACACCAGGGAAGGAAAAGAGCTACTTATCTTAAGGACAGTTTGGCACAGGTACATATATAAATATAAACTTGTATAAATAAGCCATGAATAAATCTAGGTGGGAAAATTGACTCGCATGCCTAATTATCAGAGAATTGTGATGCAGGAATAACCTTTCACTTGGAGAAGCTGGACAAAAAGCCTAACCAGATTTAGAGTGGAGTTTCATGGTTTATGAAAGGGATGCTGCAATGTGGATTGCCTGCAGAGCTGGCTTTAGCCACTGGCAAGAGCAGACTGTTTGTTACTCAGCTTATCAGAATTATTGACGGGGCACAGGGAGAAGAAAATTCAGCTCCAGAGCTTATGGGGCACTAAACCCCTAATGGAAAAATATTAATTTTGTTAGGAAATAAAGCACCCCTCCACTTCAGAAATATGATTTTTACCCCAACTATCCCAGTTTCCAGAACTGACAGAGCCCATCAGTATTTGGGTATCTAAACTCACTCCCCAGCCTTGTTTTTATTGGCAACACAGAAGGGATCTGAAAAAATGGAGCTTGGGTCACAGTATCAGGAAAGGGATTTTATTTATTTTTTTAAAGTCACTCTTTTGATGGTTTTCTATATTAAAAAGACTACTAACTTTTTCTGCTTCTTCTTAAAGACCTTGCAGATTTGGGAATGAAATCTTACACTTAGGTGATCTGGAATAATTTTCTGTTCAAATTGGAAACTGGAACAGTCTCAGGTCGGCTTTTGCCGCACTCGGGAGGCCCAGGTAGAGCATGGATATTCACTGTGGTTGCCATTAAAATTGTTTCTTTCACCATTTATCAGCACTGGAGTATACATAGGAATGCAGAGAACTAACTCATGGAAAAGTAGTTACATCTGAATCAAAGTATCTAAAACAAAAGAAGTAAAACATAGTTCTAACTCCCAAATTAGTCACTGAAGTTATTTCTAATCTAACGGGTATTGACAGTGCTCAGTACTTATTTCAGCTGAATTTGATTCTCCTCTTTAAATTGCTCCACTGAGTTTATAGATTGACTTTCGACCAAAACCTGAAACTGTGTCCACACATCTTATTTTATAGATTTTCCTTTCAAATTGTTGTCTCTGGGCAGATTTAGTTGTTGATTGTTTGATGGACAAGCTTTTGCTTCTGTTTTTTTTTTTAAGTCATTTTCATTTCCTTTATAACATTTTGAAATGTCATCTGATGTATTTACTCTGATAAAAAAGAAGAAATTAGTTGTCAACCAAGACTGATTTAAATAAAAAGGGAACAGAAAATAAGCATTTAGCTAGTACACCTAGCTAAACTAAATTGCTTTATCATGTTGATTAGCTTCTTTGGAATTCACAGAGAAAAGAAATTAAGAAATTTCATGGTTTATATTTGCAATGACAGCTTCATTTTGAAAAATATAAAAGACCAATTTTGTGGCTCTCTTAGTCATGCCTTCAAAGTGAGCAGACCACTTTTCTAGTAAAAAAAAAGTTATGGTTGTATTCTGACACTGCTGGGCACAAAGCTCTGCTCTGGGAATGCAATTGGCAGGACCTTCCTGCCAATAAATTGAATCTTGTACTAGAAATTGGGTAGTTATAATTGTGGTCACTCGTTACCACACGTAAATGTTAGCTTTATATCTGTTAATATATATGAGATATATCTGCTCACTCTGCAGGTTCAGTAAGACCGAGTGGAAAGTCTCAGCAAGACTGTCCAAATACTGAACCTGAAAGATTTTCCTCCTCTGCTTATAGCTCTGGCAAGCAAAGTACCTACAGCAAAATCACATCCCAGACTCCTGTTGTCGCATAAAGGGGGCGAGTTCAGATAAGAGTAAGGGAATAACAGATAAGAAAAAAGGATAAGAATTCTACAGGTTTTAATTTCCTTTCAACTTTTTTTTTTTTTTTCTTGTCCAAACTGTTGCTAAATTTAATATTCATTAAAATCCAACCCAGAGAAAGACACTGGTAGATTTTTGCTACATGGTATTGCTTGAGCCTTCAAACACCGCTTTGGACCAAGCGCTTTAGTAAAGGAGTATAATTTATATTCTTAGGTGGAGGATCAAGAATGCTTGTACTGAAGATAGTTCAGATCTTGATCTGTGCACCTCTAGTTGCCAGTGTTCAGGGGAATTCAGGTACAGAGGTGGGTTATTATGATGCTTGGGTAAATGGGGGGGGCTAAGGGAGAAGAGTAGGAGAGCCTGGATTATAAAACCAAGGAAAAGAAAGACTGAAAGGATATGCTTTCTATCTGTAAACACACTGAGGAGGACAGAGAGACACCAGGGAAGGAAAAGAGCTACTTATCTTAAGGACAGTTTGGCACAGGTACATATATAAATATAAACTTGTATAAATAAGCCATGAATAAATCTAGGTGGGAAAATTGACTCGCATGCCTAATTATCAGAGAATTGTGATGCAGGAATAACCTTTCACTTGGAGAAGCTGGACAAAAAGCCTAACCAGATTTAGAGTGGAGTTTCATGGTTTATGAAAGGGATGCTGCAATGTGGATTGCCTGCAGAGCTGGCTTTAGCCACTGGCAAGAGCAGACTGTTTGTTACTCAGCTTATCAGAATTATTGACGGGGCACAGGGAGAAGAAAATTCAGCTCCAGAGCTTATTGGGCACTAAACCCCTAATACATCCTGTCTTTTTTCTCATTTTTTTTTTGCTTCCTGACAAGCAGAAGCAACACACTATTGCCTTAAATACCCGTTACTGGTTTGGGTCTCAGAGATGTCTGACAAGGCCTCCAGGGTGGAGCAGTGTCACATCCCAGCATCTCCAACCCCAGCCTCCTCTTCCCTAACTGCCAGGATTTCGGCACACAACTCAAAAGTACATCTTTCCTTGGGCCTCCCTCTCTGTCGTCTTCAAGTTAAAGAAACAAGATTAATTTGGCAAAGTAGGAGACTGCTGACAAAGATTGAGGATATCCCTGTCCCCACCCCAAATCATGCATATTTTCCTTTACTCCAACCCAGTTTCATGCCAAGTTGCAACTCAGATGTTACCACAAGGAGTTTCCCGCCATCATGACTTGATAACCCCAAATCATGCATATTTTCCTTTACTCAACCCAGTCTCATGCCAAGTAGCAACTCAGATATCACCACAAGGAGTTTCCCACCATCATGACTTGAAAAGATGTCTTTCCAGTACTTGGAAATGTACTAGAGAATAGTATTTTTCCCAAAATACTTGGCAAAAAAGTGTGAGTATCTCTCCTCAGAGACCTATTTTGCATTATGTTTGTGGAGTATTATTTTGTATTCCAATATGGTAGTGTTTGAAATGTAAGTAAAGTGTGAGTAGAGAAGGGTGCCCTTTGACAAGCATTTCTTTTGGCAGGAGAACCAGCTTTTATAGAATGGTTATGGTTTGGTTTGGAAGGGACCTTAAAGATCATTGCATTCCTACCAGACCAGGTTTCTCAGAGCCCCATCCAGCCTGACCTTGAACCCCTCCAGGGATGGGGCAGCCACAGCTTCTCTGGGCAACCTGTTCCAGTGCCTCATCACCCACACAGTAAAGAAGAGCTAAGTTAAAATTCTAAATAGGAAAAACTTTAATTATTGTTTCATACTCACTGTTTTACAAAACCTCAATCCTTGGTCACTGGCCCTTGGTCACATACTGCTTGAGTTTATGCTGGTCTAGATGTTGGGGGTCAAATCAGGGGCTGAGCAGGGTTAGAAAGAACATGGGAAAATGGGAACGGGTTTGCTGAACCGTTTCACCATCTGGCTGCTCAAAAAGCTGGAGTAGGAATAAGTGAAGAAAGGGGATGGAACAATAGCTGCTTAATTGAGACTGCTGCTTGCAGAAATACTTGTTAAGCTACAGTTTGAGGTGTAATTGAACTGTTTGGAAGGAAAATTGTCTGGGGGCTGAGAGAGCAGTAGAGTGGGACAGTCCTTATTTATGGGGAAAAGGGTGTGACAGAGGTTAGTTAAGGCCTACTTTGGCAGCCAATGAAGCAAAATGGTGCTCTAAAGAGGGAGTGAAGGAGATGCTAATGAGATATTAAATCATTGCCAGAAAATAGGATGCACCCATGTACACAATATTTATGGTACAGATAAATTATATATCCTCTAAGAAAACATGAGGAAAAAGCAGCAACCGAAAGAGATGCCTTGAGGATTCCAGATACAGACAGCCTCAGTAGAAGTTGGGTAGTATCTTGTGTACAGATTATTGGCATCAGTGCACTTCACACAGAAGTACAGTTACATTTAATCGTATAACGCATGTCTCTGGGATTCAATTTTAGCTATTTCTTCATCTGCTTGCGAATTATTTGCGAAGTACAGGCTGGTATTTTGTGCAGAGGCTGAAGATGACAGGAATTTCAGTATTGGGCTTGGTATGAGCAAGACACAAGATCTCTTTAAAACACTTACTCAGGAAGGCAGGGAATAGTTATCAGATTCACTGTCCCTTAAAAAGAACAATTCTGTGAATAATACTTGAAATCATCCTTTATAAAACAGTCACTTCTTTTGGGTAAACAGTTCTGGGAGTCTAACTGCCTGTACTTCACCAGGAGATACATAATTATAACTATACATCCCACGATGACTTTGTGTGTGGTAAATGTCACGCAGGAAATGAACAAAGAAATAGAATTATATTAGAAATGAAGTGTAACTACAGCATCTTAAAATCACTTTCTGAAATCATGACTCCCCGGTCTGTACATTACAGGAGTTTGACAGTCCAGGTTATAACTTTTTGAAAAATGATTTCTAAGTCACTGTTTTATGTAAATTACATCCTCTTCTAGGCTCAGTAGCTTTGGCACATTTTATCACCCTGAGTAGGTTGGAGCTTGTTGGTTTTTTTTGCTTAAACTAGAGGCTGGTGGTTCTGATAAGTGCTGCAGTAGTACACTGGGCATTTTTTTTCCTCCTCATTTTAAAACAGCTTTTCATAACGAACACAGAAGTGAAGTAGGTCTCTTGTAACTACACAAGGACTCCTCAGGACCAGTAAATCCTATTAAATAGCTTCTGAAAATCTGGTACATTCTCAATAATAAAGAAACAGCAGGCGCCATCACCCTATCTATGGGCCTAGTGATTTAGAATATTTAGAGGAATTAACTAGTTTGGTGCACTGAGGTTCAATTATACCACCAGTTCTGGCTATGAGCAGTGGAGAATACTTTAAATGTACACGTTTTAAGGCAATCAGCACTTCAGACAGTGAAAACTTTAAGGTCCCAAAGGGTAGTCCCTTTACAAACAGTGCTGGGCTTGTGAGGTACTTGTTTGGAAGTGATTTGTAATCCACTGCTAATAGGGAGAGCCTTAAAAATCACAAGTTGGGAGTTAACATGAAGCAGTTAACCTTATTTAAGGGCTGTGTGATTAATTTTCAAGTCCTTCTCAACCAGCCTTCCCAGAGAGAAGTGGGTTTGGAGCTCTACTGCAGTAGATACTGCAGAGCTAAAGACTCTTAGTAGAGGTGGAATACGGTGAGGGAAGTGGTGTGCTGAGGATGGAAGATAATTTACATGCCCCCTTTAGGGACTGGAAGGGGCTCCAAGGTCTCCCTGGAGCCTTCTCTTCTCCAGGCTGAACCCCCCCAACCGCCTGAAAACATGGTGAGATCTCCAGTAGTAAATACAGCAGGCCAAGGGCTGTTCCTTCTCTTCTCCAGGCTGAACACCCTCAACCTCCTGAAAACATGGTGAGATCTCCAGGAGTAAATACAGCAGGCCAAGGGCTGTCCCTGAGGCCACCTGGCACAGCAGGTCCACAAGACTGAATTCTCTTACATCCCAAAGCAAAGCAGCAGCATCCCTACCACCTCCAGGACGTGGTCCCTGACTCATGCTAAACTCAAAATTGCTCCGGACAGGAATGTTAGATGGAGCAAAACCATGGAACATGCTAACAAATTGACAGTATGAATAGTTGTATGGCAATGCCCAGACAGATCCAGATTGGTACAGACTTGGCCAAAGGCTACAGTGGAGCAGATGCCTGGAAACAGCAGAATTACTGACAGCAAAGAGGGCAGCTAAGGCAGAGGATATATTCAGGTTTGGGCTGGATAAATGGCTTCTCCACTGAGGTTCAGTGGATAAGGAATAGGTTTAAGATTTGAAAAATAGGTTTCAAACCTTAGATGACTGTTAAGGAAACCTTCGACAAGTAGGTGAACTCCAAATGTTCAGACATATTCTCCTTCTTAGTGGGAATGATAGATTTCATGAAGCGTTAATGACATTTAAAGTGTCAGATGACTGCTGTGTCTTCTTTCTCAGCTTCTGCTGGGTTACATGGTGATAATTGGCAAATACCTTCTAAAAACAAGGTGATATACAGATATATGTGAATCACCAACCCACGTACAATCTATCAACAGGTGTCAATCTAGTGTGCTGTGTTGGATCATTTTTCAAAACCTACTGTACTTCACAGATATCAAATGATTATGACAGCTTAAGGGTAAAAAAAGGTTTGACTGAGGTTGTGGCCAGTTTCAAATGTATCTTTTGCTCCAAAGATTGTATTTTCAAGTTTAATTTTAGGCCCTTATTATAATATTACTGTATATTACTATAAATTAATATTAAGTCTGTGGAAAGACCAGTCTATAAATGGCATCTAGACATCTTCACTCCAAATAACACTTATGGGGTTTAGTGGGAGTGAGTCAGAGGAGATGTTGCATTTAAATGACCAGCTCATATGATGTTACTCAGGAATTTGAACAGCCTTTGTAACAAATAATGCGTATTCTGCATGGAATACTTGAGAGCAAACCCAAGAAATGGTAAACAATTTATTGATACTTACAGTAGCCAATCTTAAGTTGTATTTACAGTCCTACAGATCCTACTGAACCTCATTACAATGTTGTTACAGGGCCAAAGTTCAAAAGCAGATATTTCAGGAAAGCCAAAAGCCCTCTGTTGCCACAGAAATGAAGATTCATAAGAAATGAATCTACAGTGCTGAAACAGTTTCTTTTATTTAAAAAAAAAAAAAAAGAGAGATCAGAGGATCAGAGTACTTGAAGAGTTTATATGTTTATCTAAGACTCTTTATGTTTAAATGTTTGCTGCTGATCAAAATTAAATCTCAGAGTGGCGTGAGCTTCTGTAACAGACCAAATCTTGAAGTTGTCATGACAGTGAAGTGGGTGCTTGTGCATTATGCTAGAATGAAACCCAGACCGACTGGTTTGACTACCTAAATAAAAGAAATATCTGGAAGATGGTCATTTGGACTTCTTTGCAGTGCAGCAGAGATAAATTCCCCTTCTATTGCTTTCATTGAATTACTGCCTTGTTAGGCAAGTTCAGATGTCTTCTGGTGCTGAGTGTCTTATAGGGCTTTAATTTGCATCTACTAAGAATGGAGATCATAAATTAATTTCATATAGCTTCCAAAAAAGAGCCTGTTCTGTTATCTACAACAACTCTGAATGTGATTGATAGATAAACATAAATCTTCCAGCACATTCACCTCCTCATGAGCACGTGTTACGAGTTGTTTATTGAACAAAGTTCTTTATGTTGCTGTGTTTCAGCTATTGAGAAGGACAACACTACTCAAAACAGCATAGCATCTGTTGAGTTGTGCAAAACCCTACATAATTTTATTTTTGTCATAGAGCTGTCTACATAAATGTTGATTTTATTTGCATATAAAAACATGACAGGAGTTGTTTCGTGGTGATGTTTTTAATGTTGATCTGTATCCTCCTGCCTGTGTGAACTGCGTGTGTGTGAACAGGTTACTGAAAACAAGCTAAATTAAGAGATAGTTATGCTAAATATATATAAATCACAAAAACATAAGAGCTGTGCCAGGTCTGATAGGGCGAAGCACTATTTTCTGTTTTGCCTAAGATGGAAGCTGGAATTTTTTTTGGCACCTTTGGTACAGAAGCATCCAGCAACATTGCATTTGGAGGCATCCAAAGAGTGCTGAGACCTCCTCCTCCACAAGCTGAGACCAAATTCTTGGGAGATAACATCAGTAGCCAACACGAATGCAGTGAGTAGCCACAGCACACCCTGAAAATTGGCTTCACCACCAGCCATTTATCACTAATCAGCTCCTTCAAATGCCTGAATTGTGGCAAGACACAGTTTACTTCTAGAACATTGGGTTTCTTTCTGCTTACTATATTTTTAATGCAGCTGCTGGTATCTAGTGAAGAAAATGTGTGCTGAATCTTCTGAGGCTACTTTAGCAATATTTATATTTCAAAATTTTCTCTGAAATAAATAATTCAATCCAGGATGCTGGGGTTTGGGTTGTTTCCAGTAGATAGTTTAGAAAGCTACAGTAAGATTTGTAAGCAACAATTTCAAGCTATGAAAAATCACTAGTTTATAAAAGCCTATATTTACATTTTCCCAGGTATAAGTATTAAATTATTATCGACATCACAAAATTACAGATTTTTTTTTTAAAATGTATTACTTTAAAATCAGTACTGTCAAAGAACGCAGAGCACTTATTTACTTTCCAAAACACTAAAGAATTTGAAAAACCATCACTGGAACACACAGTGCAAGCTCTTCTGTGTGCACATCTTTATTTCTTTAGGAATTAAAAAAATTCTCAAATTTACCTTTAAGAGAAAGTAATTAGAAGCATTTTCTCATGAACAATATTCAAAATATTCAGTCTCTGTGTGATTTTGTGCTGTTGGATCCCTTCACTCTCTTGGTGTCACTGGAATGACTCCCAGATCATACCAGATTACGCCAGTAAATGAAATCAAATGGTTGCTCAGCTTCTGCTCACAGTGACCGTGTTATGAATCTAGGCTTGATCCACTATAAGTCTCTTTTGATTTAAAAGAGTGTTCTGGTCATTATTGTGCCTTTTTCATGCACGTACCTATGAGAGACATCTAACACTCAGTGCTGTAGCTGATTTTCTATCCATTTTTTAATCCCGTTGCTTTTCCACTATTATTTTTATACCAGTTGCAGACCAGTAGCCTCTAAGTATTGTTGTCATCTCATTCATCACCTCTTTGAATCTTTGAGATTTACTTGATGTTCTGTGATTTTTTTATAAACTAACACCAGAGACCTTTTCAGGTTACTGGATGGTCCAAGACTTTCAAAGATCCGGGGCCAGTTTTATAACGTTTATATCCAGAAGGATGTTTTGCATTGTTCTTGCCAGAAAATTTTCCAACATTCTCAGATGGAGGAGATTTTAATACAGGGCTTTTGGTCACCAGTGACAAAATCTGAACCAAAGGCATCAAAACTAGGCACAAGGATTGAACCTGTGCATCGAGCTGCTTGTAACAGGTCCTGCTTCAGGTGTGCAGGTTGGAGACTGTCCAGGATTGAATGGTGGTCCTACCAGGTATTTTTGCTCTTCTGTGTGTCTCTAAGACTTAGATGCCTGCTGTTCTCTAGGAGTCTCAGTCTGTCTTCTGGCCCTGGCTGTCTAAACACCAGTTGCATGGGGAACAAGCAAGAAGCAGCAGCAGTATAAATATAATTTCAAAGTTGTGACTTCTAGGAGTCTCAGTCTGTCTTCTGGCCCTGAGCTGTCTCAACACCAGTTGCATGGGCAACAAGCAAGAAGAAGCAACAGTATAAATATAATTTCAAAGTTGTGACATAGTAGATCTAGTAAAGACCTGATGGGATGATTCATCTACCAGGAACATTAATATAAACAGCACAACTTGTTCAGGACAGGTAGACACAGAAAAGAATGTTGGTGTTACTTTATGTTTTACCTTCCATGCAGACGTCCCTTGCTCTGGGGTTAAGAATAAAGAGGGACATAGGCTGCCACATAGTTCCTAAGTAACATTTAAAGGAGAAAAAGTGCTGATGTCCTGATGTGAGTCAACACCCATCAAGGGAAACACACAATGAGTCTTTTGTGAGCAGAATTATCCAAACCCCAATACTCGGGGGCATCAGCATACTTTGATTATACAAATTTCCACATTGGGGAAGGGATACAGCTGCCCTCAGACAGTCTGGCTAATTTTTGAAAAGCTTTAGTGGAATTTTCCCATTACAGAAGTTGGAGAGAGCAAAAAAGAGATGACATTTTCCAGACTTGATCCTCATAATTTGGTCGAGCCTAAAGGAAAAAGTAATAGTGAAAAACAACTCAGGCACCTCATGAGCGATCGTAAAGCAGCAGAATTCACGACGAACAAGAAGAGCCGCAATGTGCTTCAGCAGAGCAGGTTATAGAAATTCAGAGAACCAGTAAAAGTGAGATCCTGTGGGAGACAATTCTGAGAGAGAGTTAAGCACAGTAGGCAGTTCTTTAAAGGAACTGTGTTAAATGCAATTTATGCAAAACTATGCAAAAAGAAACTATGCAAAATTGCAAGTTATGACAGTGCGGAGGAAGGACAGGCGCTATGGATCCCTCACCAAGGAGAAGACTTTTAAGGACAATGAATGGATGAACGTTTGAGGCCAAAGAGAAAGTCAGAAGCAGAGAGTGAAGCCGTGGGATGCAGAGGTGGCATTTCCTTCTCAGCACACTAACAGGGAGAGGAAGCGAAGGAAAGCCTTGGTCCACTTCTCTGCAGCATGAAGGTTATTAGCAAACAACACCTGGAAACCTGGTAGATTTGGTTCATTCTTTGTTTCACTCAAAAGGTCAGTTGTGAGCAGATGGTATCGTGAAGCTGGCACCATGACAAAAAAAGGGCAAGAACTTGAAACGGGAAAGAAAAAGCCCAAAGTTATGTAAGTAATGAGATATTTTCTCATCAGCTAGTCCAAAATGACATTCCAGAAGTCTAGAAAATGGTAGAAAGAGTTCCATCTTTTAAATGAAGTAGAAGAGAGAGGTTAAAATTATAAGACAGTTAATTTTAATTCCCATAGAAATAGCGGAAAAAATAATTGACATGCTGGTTTCGAACAATTAGAAAATAGTACATAAAGAGAAAGGAGTGGTCAATAAAAACCATGTAAAGCCAAAATAATGCCATTCTGTCGTGGGGTAACAATTCATGTGGCTACAGAAAACCAGTTCATGTCACATCTTGATTTTAGTGAGCTGCCGGACACGGTGTCCTAGAACACTCTCAGAAGTAAGCTAAGAACATATGGTCTAGATGAAAATGCTGCAAGGGAAAGAAATCAAACTACGGCAATACATCAAGTGGGTTTTTTTTTTTTCAGGAATCTGTCCTTGCTCCAGAATTAGTTGACATTTTCTTCAATGGCTTAGCTAATAGAAAAGTGAGGGTGATTATTACATTTGCAAATGATGCCTGGCTCAAAGGAAAGGCAGGTAAAGGATTAAAACTCAAAATACTCGTGATAATTTAGAAAAAAGATGTGAGAAAACCAGGATGTAATTCAATAAAGTGTACACTCTGTACTTAGACAAGAACCATCTACCCAAGCCCAGGCACAAGACCATCCATGTAGCTGTTGATATTTTCCAGAAAAGGAGTCAGGAGTTTATAGAAGATAATGAGATGAATGGGAACTGATAAGGTCATGCAGCTGTGAAATAGCTCTTGATGTCCTGCATTGTGGTGATAATCCTGGAGGAAAAGAAATTAATTTCCATTCCCCTGGGCTCCCTGCCTGCCCTGGTATGACCCATCCTCCCTCTGCCCCTTCTAGTTCAGTATTGGGCATTGGTGAGCCCCTGTTACACCTCAGACTGTAGGTATCATGGAATCATAGAACAGTTGGGGTTGGAAGGGACCTTAAAGATCATCCAGTTTCAACACCCTGCCCTGGGCAGGGACACCTCCCACCAGACCAGGTTGCTCAAAGCCCCATCCAGCCTGGCCTTGAACATCTCCAGGGATGGGACTCATCAAGAGTCCCTCCCCATCTCTCCTGGAGCCCCTTGAGGGACTGGAAGGGGCTCTAGGGTCTTCCTGGAGCCTTCTTTTCTCCAGGCTGAACCTCCCCAGGTCTCTCAGCCTGATCCTCATAAGCAACCTTCACATTCAGCTCCTTTCACTTCTGATCTACTAAAGTCCTGATTTATTTTTTTTACTTTAAAGCTGTTAACTCAATGGGAAATACACCATCCTGTAACTGTCCTACTGAGTAGCAACACCTCTAGTGTGTGTGACAAAATGTCTGTGTGACAAAGAGGGCTTTGGAAATGGATTCAGTTTTGCTGAAAACCACACAGCAATTTGTAAAAAATGTATAATTTCACTCTTAGAGCTGTTTAAACATTTCATAGGGAGTTTGCTCTTTTTCTGTTTGAGACCTGTTCTTGAGCACCTGATTATTCTCACCCCTCCCAGCTATAGTAATTATCCAGAACTGCCCATTAGATAGTTTCTGGAACCAGTTCCTGGCTCAAAGACTATTCCCAGGTATTTCAGTCCCCAAAAAGCCATCGTGGATGAATGTTATTTCCAGGGAGAGGGTAGAAGAAGTGATAATACAAGAGTGTTACAGAGGAATTCAATAACAGATAGCTGAGCTGTCACCAGAATGCTCCACACTCCAGCAAAGTCTTTCCCCAGGTAGATACACTTAAAAAAATATGAGAGATTTTTGAAATATTCTGCTGCTGTCATTTCCCATCTATATCACAGTAACAGAAGTGAGATAAGCTCTCACAGAACTGCTGAGAGCTGGAGGTTTACACACCACACCAGACTGGCACATGTTCTGCTTGTGGAATACAATATGCAGCAAATGTTTTCAGGAAAAATTTAAAGGTATTTATGAATGACTTTGGAATTACGTTGGCTTTCCGTTCCTTCTCTCAAAAAGATGCTTTAGTTGCAGCACAGCCAAACAAGTCGGTCTCTGAAGGGGAAATACAAAAGGGTTGTAATGATGGAAAGCACTTCTGATACGTAACCATGTATAATGCATTACCTTATCCATCCCCAACCCCAAAAAGTCAGCACTAAGACCTACTACAGAAATGGACCTAACTTCTAATACTGAGGAAACTAAGGCCTTACAAATGGATTTTGCATGAATAAATCACATTAAATCCCCCATTTCAAGTCCTCAAGCTGATGTCATGTCTTTGGGAAAAAATGTATATTTTATAAGAAAATGAGAAATACATTTTCTGGCAAACTACTCTTCTACATTTGTCTTCTTATTACCATTTTAAATCTGCAAGCATTTGGAAGCTGCTTAAGAGGTTGGGATGCTAAATTAATCAGAGATAGCGGATTAGTGGGCAGATGAGATCAAGCACTACCATGAATCGTTGTCATGCGACCCCGAAAGTTAAGGTAATGTCAAATTGTGTAGTCAGTGTATCTAAAAGACATTTATAAACTGGTATTTTTAAATGAATGATGATTTAATACCATTTTCTTCTTGTTTTTGATCTTCTGCTTGTAGATAGGGGAATCAGAAGCATTCAGCAACTGTGTGAAAGTCTTTGAGGAAAGCTATAAATTTGCCACGACTGTGAAAATCTGAAAATCTACTCGGAATGAACCTGTGACCTAAGGGCAACAAAAAGATTTGGGGAACAGGCTTGAATCTTCCTTCTACATTTTTTCCCCAGTGTGTTTCTGTGTGTATCTCCAAATAGGAGGTTAATTAATAATGGGATGTGGTGTATGGAACTGAACAAACTCACTTAAAGAATACTACACAGATATATTTTTTACATTTTTGAGACAGGTTGCCAATAGCCAAGACCAATAAAGAGCAATATGTTGTTATTCCAGTGATGATGAAAGCCGTAATAACGATTTCATTTGTCAAGGGAGGTCTGCCTATTTTTGTCCTTTAGGTAAAGATTAATAAGAACTTGAGTTACGCATTTTTTTAAATAGAGAAACGTAATTGTTTTGTTCTCTGGTTAAGGAGGGCAGATGGAGTGTAAAACAGGGCAGGTGAAGGAGGCTCGGGCACAAGGTCAGATTCCAACCTGTAAGCAAGAGCCATGTGATATAAATAAATCATAGCTGTGTGGCACATTTGAGCCAGATATTCGATATAAAGTAGCAATTAAATGGCTGGAAAGCAGCTGCTTGCCTGTCTATAAGACATCTGGCTTTTTCCTTGGCTCAGGAAGAACTTGCCGCTACAGCCAACTGTTGTGTTTCAGGGACCTGTTTTATTTTCCAGGACAAAATGTAAGTGCAATGTGACCCAGAGTAATTTCCCCTTTTAAATTGCTTAGAATTTTGGGTTGGAGTTTGTTGGTTTTTTTGAGTTCCTTTTTTTTTTTTTAAATCTCTACTGCAGAAACCTCTGCTTCTTCTGCCACCCTTTTCTGCTGCCTTTCCCATCCAGAGGCTGTGGCTGCCACGGGGTGCATGGCACTGCCTGTCAATGCTGTCTCCTGGTGCCCTCTCTCAGCCTCAAGCCACGGGGCACCAGTTTTCTTTACATCTTTGCTGATTTCTTACCCCCCTGAGGAATGTTGAAGTGTTGAGAAAGGCAGCGTGGAGGCATTCATTTGTCTGAGAGACACACAGAGTACAACAAAGCTATAGCTCACAAGCTGAAATCCTTCTTTCCTTTTTAAGAAATATAGGAAACACGCTTTCCTTTTTAATATGAGATGAATGGAATTCACTTCTGTCTTTCTGAAAACCACTGAGCTAGCTGAAAAGCCAGAGAGCCTTTCACTTCTATTTTCTATTTTCCTTTTCCTGTTTTCAAATGTTTCATGATGCACCCACTGACATAAAATGAAGCTGAATCTAAAGATCACTCTTCACTGCTTGTTTATTCTGAGCTGGTTGGTATATACAGGTTAACTTTTCTGGTGAGACGAAATACCTATATATTTTTATTGTGAATTTTTAGGAGCTAGCTGTGGTATATTCTGGCATTCTGTTTATCCATCATACTAGGTTTTTCTTGTGGTTGTTTTTTCTCTGGCATTCTGTTTATCCATCATACTAGGTATTTCTTGTGGTTGGGTTTTTTTCTTTCTTTCTTTCAGAACAAATTATGGAAAAAGCATTGTTATATGTAGTTGTGATAACACAGAATTTTGGGGTGGAGTGAGTAACAGTGCTGTTGACCAGCAAATAAATATACGTGCGTGTGCATGTACACTTGTATGTGCATCCAAAGTAGCACTTGGAGAAGTGGAAACTCAATCAGTGTCATCTACTGATGATTTTTTTAACCTAAGACAAGATCCTTAACGTGATCTTTTTATCCTTGCCGCCCACGGCTGGGTTATGAGGTTTGATTTAACTGCAGCACGGATAAGCAGACAATGCACTTGTGGAGAAATACCCTGGGGATGTGTCGCAGGAGAGACACCAAGCTCACTTTTAGCAAGGCTAAAGTGAAGACCACCACGGACCCCAGAAAATTCACCCCTAAGTTACCATCCTAAATTTTCCGTTAAGTTATAGTAGCAGAAGAATTCACAGACTGAAATAACAGATTATATAAGGAGTTATTCAACTGTGTTATATTAGTCTTTAAGGGCTCCTTCAGAGTGAGAGAGAAGCTGTAGCTATAGCAGGAAAAAAAAAGTTTCTCCTTTCACAGCATTTAGGCTGAAGCACATTTACTTTGGAAACTCTCTCCTCGGTTGCGGTGCAATGGGAGGCGTTTTCACAGTGGGCAATTAATTTTAATCAAAGCCATCATCCATTTTAGCTAAGGAATATGTATGTTCGAGTAGTTTTGAAGAAAGCGTGCTGCCTTTTTTTCCTTTAAAAATACATAATCTGATTTGACAGGGCACATTTGTGGCGTCTCTGTGGTAGATTTTCTATTAAATTTATTTAAATACTCCCATTCTTGAGAAAATAAGCTAGATGAGCTGGTTTGAGACATTCATTAAAGCCTACTCCAAAACATGTTTTATATGAAAAATGGCTTTGCTACTGAGAATGATTGGTATGTCAAGAATTTCATTTCAGGCAACATTTTTGTTATTAGAACAAGCTTCTGTTGTCTACACAGGGGTTTTGTTCAGAAAGATATAATGCAAGATAGGAAAAAAGCATCCTTCCAGTGTTCTTATCTACTATGCAATACTTCTATTGTGAGCATAGATAATAACAATTCTAATATTTTTTTCATTTCCTTGGGTGCTGCTTCTTACTCACATCTTATAATGGTCTTCATGATTTTACTGCTGCTTCTCCGGGGGCTAGAAAAATAATCAAAGAGCTTGTTTTTCAGTGAGCAATGTACTTGTTTATTGAAACCTTAGAATTGGATGCCTTAAAGGTGATCTTTTAAATCCCTTTTTGCTTTTTTGTATTTCCTGTGTAAAATACAAAGACTATCACATTAAAACATGTTTTCCTTATTGTTTTCTGCATCATTAAAACTTGACAGGCCCATTTCTCTCCTGTTTCCTTTTGAAAGAACACCAGTTTCTGAAAAGAGAGGAGGGAGGGAGGACTGAAGTAGGTCACAGCTTTTGGTGACATCACCATGCCAGTCCTCTCAAACTGCCCCAAGAGCCAAAACATCCATAAATGGAGAGGAAAATGAGAATGCGATTAAAGCCAAAAAAACCAAAACAGACCAAAAAGTTTTTTCAGTAGGTTTCTGTGGTTTCTGTTTCATTCTGTTCTTGTTTATATCCTGTCCCACCCTTGCCCTTCTGGAAACATTATTATTTCTCTCTCTTTTTTGTACACTGATAAACAGGTTTTAAAATTCTCTCAAAACAATACAACTCCGCAGCGATCAACAGTGTAGGACCACAGTATCTGGCTAGCAGATACATGTTTCTCTCCATCTTGCAAGACATCTACCATATTTTATGACTACAGTGACTATTTTTATCCAATCCTTGCTTCCTGAACAGCAACCACATTTCCAGAGACTGTTTGCATGTGCCAGCAGCAGATAAAGTCACCACGTGAAGCAACTGAGGCAGCTGAGGAATGGGGGTAATGCACTGGATGGAGCTGGATCTCTCATTTCTATTTTTGCTTGCTTTTTAAAAAGTTGTCCTATCCCATCCTGATTCAAGCAAACAAACAAACAAACAAAGCTAAACAAACAAAAATCCACAACACCAAAACCAAAACAACCGCTAAACTAGAAAATGAAAGTGTGTGATACTTTCTGGGAGATAAAACACCTAATTATTTTATGCTGCCTCTGACAACGGGCTGAGGAGACCAGCAGTCATCACAAGACTGTCATGACTATTGGAAGTGAAGCATCATACTTCAACACCTGAACACATAGAAACATAGAATAGCTTGAGTTGGAAGGGACCTTAAAGATCATCCAGTGCCACCCCCTGCCCTGGGCAGGGACACCTCCCACCAGACCAGGTTGCTCCAAGCCCCATCCAGCCTGGCCTTGAACCCCTCCAGGGATGGGGCAGCCACAGCTTCTCTGGGCAACCTGGGCCAGGCTCTCACCACCTTCACAGCAAAGAATTTCTTCCTGAGATCTCATCTCAATCTCCCCTCTTTCAGTTTAAAACTGTTACCCCTCATCATATCACTGCATGCTCTCACAAAGAGTCCCTCCCCATCTCTCCTGTAGGCCCCTTTTGTCACCTTGCCACCCATTGTCTGATCTCCGGCCAATGTTAAACACATCAGGGAAGGGAATAAAGTCCCACCAGCAATTTTCTGCACACCAGCTGAGTGAGCTGGATACTGAGTCCCAGGGGGAGTCCAAGAGCATGTTTTAAATACTGCTCTATCCTATCTCTAACCAACAGGATCCTGTAATTTCCAACCACTTCCCTGCTTGTCTGTCTCAGAATGTCGACAGTAGGTAAAGCTGACACACACGGCAGTTGAAGCATTTAAAGGATCTGCAGTAATTCCCTGGAAGAAGTTTGTTATCATTTGTAGTTGTACTTGATTATTTAAAGCTCACCACTCTTCTGTCCATAATCAGGTTCCCTTGCTTCCATTTTTACTTTAATATCTGCCAAACTAAAACAATTGATGAGAAAATAAGTATGGGGAAAGCAAGGACTTTCATGCACCAAAGATCACAGAATCACTGAACCATTGAGGTCAGAAGGGACCCCTGGAGATCATCTGGTCCAAACCTCTGCTCAAGTAGGGTCACTTAGAGCACATTGCCCTGGACCATGTCCAGATGGCTTTCAATATTTCCAAGCATGAAGACTCCACAACCTCCCACAGGGCAACCTGTGCCAGTGCTCAGTCACCCTCACAGTGAAAACACGTTCCCTGATGTTTAGATTCAATCTCCCGTGTTTCAGTTTGTGGGCCTTGCCTCTTGTCAATTAAAGAGCATGTAATAGCCTTCAGTGAACCAAGTAGATTGAAGCTAATTCATGTATATCATTGTAGTGTCCAACTGAAATACGTAGCACATGAAAGTCACTGGCAAAATCCCTAGTTCATCTCATGAAAAGAAATTAAATTGCATGATGAAACCTCCTCAGCACTGCCAGCCACCCATGGATGTAGAGTTTGGCATTGGACAAGTCTCTAATTTGAAAGGTGTGAAATACTACCTTCAGTTAACTCGACAAGCATCTTTCTTCCAGCATTTAGTCTTCAAACCCACAAATCTCAGCGGCAAGCATCACATAAATCTTTAAAACTGAGCAGTAGGTAGAACCTGCTGGTTTTAATTCTCTTTCAACCTTTGCTGAGCTGCTGTCCTTTAAATTGCTACTACAGCTACTTAATTTTCCTCCCCAGCATTACCAGTTCTTCAGGTTTTATTATAATTACTATTCATCATTTTTTTTCTTCTTGCTTGAATGATGGAAGATAATAGCCACGTCGCAGTGATGCGGCGCTAACTCCAGGCACCAGCCCTTGTCATGTCATGGCCTTGTCACTGCAGGTAACACACTGGTGGTGGCCATGTCACAAGGGGGTTTGGTGACATGGGAGGCCCAGAATGGGGTTTCTTACACCTAGACACCTGGACAGGGATGTGACCAGATCATGGCATATTCCTGTCTTGTGCCTCTTCTGCCACTCAGATGGAGAATGTCGCCACTTTCTGCGACGACATTGACCTATCATGGTCCTACAGGCACCTGGAAATTCCTCACAACCCTGGAAAAAGGGAGGTCCACACCACCCTCAGCCCTTGTGCCTTTCATGGTCTTACAAGGAGCTGGGGAGTCCCCAGAGTCATGGGTAAATAGAGTTCCTCACCAACCACCTCCTCTGGGTGAAAATGACCCCAGTATAAAGTTTCTGATTCATTAACCCATTGGCTGCTTCTGTTCTGTGCTTTTTGTGGGAAAACTTTTGGGGCTTTTTCTTGCACTTAAATCAACGACATTGACCTATCATGGTCCTACAGGCACCTGGAAATTCCTCACAACCCTGGAAAAAGGGAGGTCCACACCACCCTCAGCCCTTGTGCCTTTCATGGTCTTACAAGGAGCTGGGGAGTCCCCAGAGTCATGGGTAAATAGAGTTCCTCACCAACCACCTCCTCTGGGTGAAAATGACCCCAGTATAAAGTTTCTGATTCATTAACCCATTGGCTGCTTCTGTTCTGTGCTGTCTTTTTGTGGGAAAACTTTTGGGGTTTTTTCTTTTGCTTAAACATTGCATAAGCCAAAATTTCTTAAGATAAGATCCCCCACTGACAGGCTTTTCCATATAGACCAGCTCACTGAGGGCAAGGACTCACTTGTCAATATCTTTCATCCCAATTCCAAATCTCATTTCCACTTGGAGGGAGCAACAATTACAATATTATCTGGAGGTTCCAACCAAGGTTAGGGTTTCACTGCTTTTTATACTACAAAAGGCATAAAATAAGATTGTCCCTTCTCACTCATTGCAAGTTTATATGGTGGTCAAACACAGCACTGACATTAATGATAACATCACAGAAAGATGTTCACAGTGGTCCTTAAAACCAACCCCTACCATGGCAAACAACTCTCTAAATTTTGGTGGAAGAAGAAGATGGGTCTAGAGAATGAACAGTCCTTATGCAAACCTATCACTGCACTGAAGTAACCAAAATTCACAACTGTAAACACAGAGATCTTGGCCTGCTTCTTCCTTTGGCAAGCTACCACCAGGACTAACATGTAGTTCAAGGTATAGAATTAGAAGAAACATATCAACCAAAATATTTGACATGTAAGGCTTTCATTTCATTCTCCCTGCCTTTATGCCTTTATGTAAAGAAAGGTTTATCAAGAGAAACCATTTGGTGTTTTTCAGGTGGTATTAGGAAGATAATAATTGCCTTTTTAGGGAAGAAAAGGAATAAAGTTAATTTAGATAGACTAAAGCTGCTGACATCTTTTGTTCTTGTAGCCCTGCTTCTTTGAAGCCAAAACAATAGGAAGAAGAAGATGGGTCTAGAGAATGAACAGTCCTTATGCAAACCTATCACTGCACTGAAGTAACCAAAATTCACAACTGTAATCACAGAGATCTTGGCCTGCTTCTTCCTTTGGCAAGCTACCACCAGGACTAACATGTAGTTCAAGGTATAGAATTAGAAGAAACATATCAACCAAAATATTTGACATGTAAGGCTTTCATTTCATTCCCCCTGCCTTTATGCCTTTACGTAAAGAAAGGTTTATCAAGAGAAACCATTTGGTGTTTTTCAGGTGGTATTAGGAAGATAATAATTGCCTTTTTAGGGAAGAAAAGGAATAAAGTTAATTTAGATAGACTAAAGCTGCTGACATCTTTTGTTCTTGTAGCCCTGCTTCTTTGAAGCCAAAACAATAAAAATCTACACACAAAAGAAAAGAAAAAAATATCTGCAAAGGAAGAAAATGTAGCCCATCTTTCCCAGTGTCTCAGAGAGAATTTCTGCATTTAAAAAAAAAGTAATTCTCAGGCTACCTCTAAGCAGCCAGCACAGGATGCTGGAAGTGCTTTAATTGTGTTATAAACACAAAAGAAAAGAAAAAATATCTGCAAAGGAAGAAAATGTAGCCCATTTTTCCCAGCGTCTCAGAGAGAATTTCTGTATTAAAAAAAAAAAAAGTAATTCTCAGGCTACCTCTAAGCAGCCAGCACAGGATGCTGGAAGTGCTTTAATTGTGTTATAATGGTACTTCCCTGGGTTTATTCATCTGACTGAGGAGTACCATTAGCCCAAGGAAAGCACCCTATTAATACGACTGTACTTGTCCGGCACCTGAGCTAGTCTGTTCACATCTAGCTGATATATCTCACAATTTGGGTTTAGACTGGCTCTGCTTGGCTGTCAGAGAAGAACAAGTGCAGAGCAACACAGACACTCATGGACTGAGTGTTGAAAAACCTTTTGCACAGGGTAAATATGTGGGGAAAATGAATTTCTCAAACAAGCTGGCCAGCTGCAGTCTGGGTGGTAATTCAGAGTCTCTGTTACAAGGGTCGCAGAATCGCAGAATCACAGAATGACTCGACAAGCATCTTTCTTCCAGCATTTAGTCTTCAAACCCACAAATCTCAGCGGCAAGCATCACATAAATCTTTAAAACTGAGCAGTAGGTAGAACCTGCTGGTTTTAATTCTCTTTCAACCTTTGCTGAGCTGCTGTCCTTTAAATTGCTACTACAGCTACTTAATTTTCCTCCCCAGCATTACCAGTTCTTCAGGTTTTATTATAATTACTATTCATCATTCTTGCTTGAATGATGGAAGATAATAGCCATGTCACAGTGATGCAGCGCTAACTCCAGGCACCAGCCCTTGTCATGTCATGGCCTTGTCACTGCAGGTAACACACTGGTGGTGGCCATGTCACAAGGGGGTTTGGTGACATGGGAGGCCCAGAATGGGGTTTCTTACACCTAGACACCTGGACAGGGATGTGACCAGATCATGGCATGTTCCTGTCTTGTGCCTCTTCTGCCACTCAAATGGAGAATGTTGCCACTTTCTGCAACGACATTGACCTATCATGGTCCTACAGGCACCTGGAAATTCCTCACAACCCTGGAAAAAGGGAGGTCCACACCACCCTCAGCCCTTGTGCCTTTCATGGTCTTACAAGGAGCTGGGGAGTCCCCAGAGTCATGGGTAAATAGAGTTCCTCACCAACCACCTCCTCTGGGTGAAAATGACCCCAGTATAAAGTTTCTGATTCATTAACCCATTGGCTGCTTCTGTTCTGTGCTTTTTGTGGGAAAACTTTTGGGGCTTTTTCTTGCACTTAAATATTGCATAAGCCAAAATTTCTTAAGATAAGATCCCCCACTGACAGGCTTTTCCATATAGACCAGCTCACTGAGGGTAAGGACTCACCTTTCAATATCTTTCACTCCAATTCCAAATCTCATTTCCACTTGGAGGGAGCAACAATTACAATATTATCTGGAGGTTCCAACCAAGGTTAGGGTTTCACTGCTTTTTATACTACAAAAGGTATAAAATAAGATTGTCCCTTCTCACTCATTGCAAGTTCATATGGTGGTTAAACACAGCACTGACATTAATGATAACATCACAGAAAGATGTTCACAGTGGTCCTTAAAACCAACCCCTACCATGGCAAACAACTCTCTAAATTTTGGTGGAAGAAGAAGATGGGTCTAGAGAATGAACAAGCCTATCACTGCATTGAAGTAACCAAAATTCACAACTGTAATCACAGAGATCTTGGCCTGCTTCTTCCTTTGGCAAGCTACCACCAGGACTAACATGTAGTTCAAGGTATAGAATTAGAAGAAACATATCAACCAAAATATTTGACATGTAAGGCTTTCATTTCATTCCCCCTGCCTTTATGCCTTTACGTAAAGAAAGGTTTATCAAGAGAAACCATTTGGTGTTTTTCAGGTGGTATTAGGAAGATAATAATTGCCTTTTTAGGGAAGAAAAGGAATAAAGTTAATTTAGATAGACTAAAGCTGCTGACATCTTTTGTTCTTGTAGCCCTGCTTCTTTGAAGCCAAAACAATAAAAATCTACACACAAAAGAAAAGAAAAAAATATCTGCAAAGGAAGAAAATGTAGCCCATCTTTCCCAGTGTCTCAGAGAGAATTTCTGCATTTAAAAAAAAAGTAATTCTCAGGCTACCTCTAAGCAGCCAGCACAGGATGCTGGAAGTGCTTTAATTGTGTTATAATGGTACTTCCCTGGGTTTATTCATCTGACTGAGGAGTACCATTAGCCCAAGGAAAGCACCCTATTAATACGACTGTACTTGTCCGGCACCTGAGCTAGTCTGTTCACATCTAGCTGATATATCTCACAATTTGGGTTTAGACTGGCTCTGCTTGGCTGTCAGAGAAGAACAAGTGCAGAGCAACACAGACACTCATGGACTGAGTGTTGAAAAACCTTTTGCACAGGGTAAATATGTGGGGAAAATGAATTTCTCAAACAAGCTGGCCAGCTGCAGTCTGGGTGGTAATTCAGAGTCTCTGTTACAAGGGTCGCAGAATTGCAGAATCACAGAATGAGTTGAGGTTGGAAGAGACCTCTGGAGATCATCCAGTCCAACCCCCTGCCAGAGCAGGGTCACCCAGAGCAGGTCCCACAGGAACGTGTCCAGGTGGGTTTGAATGTCTCCAGAGAAGGAGACTCCACCACCTCTCTGGGCAGCCTCTGCCAGGGCTCTGCCACCCTCACAGGAAAGAAGTTCCTCCTCATGTTTAGATGGAACTTCTTATATTCTTTTCCTTCCAGCAGCACCTTCAACTGGATCAGGAGACACTCCCCAAATTGCTGTTCTGTTCAATTGTTGTAGACAGTTGAGCCATGGTCCTGAGTGACCACTCTAGCCATCACTATTGAGCACCTCTAAATAAAAAGCATATCCTAACTATCTTAACTATGCACATAAAATTGTCCTACGCTATCATTTCAAAACCTGATGGAACAGCTTCTACTGACTATTGGCAAGTATCTTATCTTGTACAGTTTGGTCAATTCTACAGTTAGTGTGCAGACTGACAAAATGGTTAATACAAATGGCTGCTGTCACAAAAAAAAAAATTCATCTCAGTATTGTAATTCTCAGTTTGTCTGTTGATCCTATCATACTACTTTTAGTTTCTTCATATCTTACCCAAAATATATGTCAGTCCTACAGGCACTGCCAGAAGAGAGTCTCCGCCCTCTAGAAGGCTCTAGAAGATGACTGACTTTTTTTTTTTATTATTGTTTTTAAACCTTGAATTCAGACTGTAGTATGTGCGTGTCTTTAATTTCTATTGAGTTTGACAATTTTATGTAGCAAGCCGTATTAAGGTCTAAGTTGTCTCTGACAACAAGGACTTGGGCTCCGCTAAACAGTATTTACTGTTCCTTACCCTGACTCCTGCATGACAGAAAAGATCCATCCACCTGAATATGAACAGCTGATTCCAAAAGTCAGCACCAGTTGTTAGTCAAGCCAGAAAGTGGGAAAACGGGTCTCAACACCTCCTTTGCTTGAGTGACTGAACAGAGCAACGAGGTATCACGTTCAAAAATCAACCTGCACTGTGTTCTGCTTACACTCCAGTCACAGGAAATCTACTCAGTTTTTCATTTTTAATTTGCTATTATTTCTTGCTTTTGATAATCCTGTCTAAATTCAGGTATTTACTTCTTAACTTGGATATGGATTAACGATACCTTCATCATGACAATCTGAGATCCACTAAAGGACGGGGTTTCTGTCAAAAAAGCCCACATCAGTTTACACAATAAATAGAAAACTGCATTCATCATAGTATCATTTATATTTCACAGCTTTTCTGTATTACCCAACTGCCCTGTTGTCCATCTCCAGCTCTTGCTTTCCTCACTGCACATTCAGTAAGAATTTATATTCTGAACTTTCTCTACTGTTGGATGCTTTTTTTTTTGTCAAAGCATAAGCAGATCTAGCAGCCATTCTTCTGAGAAGTAGGTTTGCACTCAATTAAGGTAATTTAAACTTCAGTGCACCAGACTCTAATGGCCTCTGCAACCTGAATACAGAAGAAGTGGTTAAGACAAGATACCAGGCTGCTGGGACCTGGTATCAGCTCTGTTCAAAGGTGATGGAGAAAAAGTGAAGAGTCAGGAGATCCAGAATTTCAGTCCTTACCTATCCCCAAGCCTGCTAATCACTCCTGATTTCTTTTTTTCACAGCTCTTGTCTTCACTAATGGTTGGTAAGATCAGACTACAGGTCATCAACTTAGTGTGAAGAAAATGTCAGCATAACCCAAGCAGAGCACTTAATAGCTAAATGGCTTTTCTTGAGTAACAACTCACACGTGTAAATTAATCATGCTGCAACAGTCTCACTTTAGGCTAACTCAACGTACCAATTTAACTAATTTTCCGTGTTCTGAATGTGGAAACATTAAATCTAGGTCAATATTTTCAGTAAATTCAATAAATCATTCACTGAGTCAATTATTTTCTCAAGATCTTTTGTACCACAAATTTTCTGCCCTCATGCCGCAGAACTGTTTTAGCATTCAAGGAAAGAAAACATTCTTATCTGCAGAGGAACTATGCAGACATGCATCTTAATTCTGAATTTAACATCACTAGGTATAGCATAGCAGGAGGTAAGTAAATTTCACCCCACCACACCTTTGAATATTTTCGGACTGAGATGTACTTTTGTCTGTATCAGCTTATTCAGGAAGTCAAAAAGGTGCAAATACTCCAACAATGCAATAAACTTTGTATATTCCTAGAAGCGAGTCATTAATTTGTCTAACATTGGCTGGAAACTGTAACATAGCTTCAGATCACTTGCCTGATCTTGTAAATCAAAATGTGCTCGTTATAATTTAATAAATCATGGATTTTAATTTATTTACATTTTTATTTTTGCAGTTTACTTGTAGGATTACTAAAATCACACCAAAGTAAAAAGTAAAAGCAAAAATTAAAGGTAAAAAAATGGATAATAGCCTCCTGTCTTTGTGAGATTCATAGGCTTTTGGCAGAAGTGAACTGTAAGAAAAAGCTGAATGAAAGATATGGACATCTGACATGCAAAGTTGAATAAGGAGTTCTAAAAATAAAGGGTGGGCAGATGAAAGAAAGGCAGGAACACAAGCAGGATGCAAAGAGATGGTTTGGAGGGCACACTGGGAGGGGCAGATTTAGACAGGCTGTCATAAAAAATTCACAGAGCTCAACTGCAGCCGATCAAAAGTTAAAAGGAAATCTTCCAGTAAAATCCTGTCAAAACTGACATACTCAACATGCTGTTCTTTATAAAGCCAGCCCCGGCAGCTGTACTGGTAATGAATGGCTTGAGCTGAGATGCTGCCACATGAGTTTCTGTTGTGCTGGTCAACTGATGCTCATCGGCTCTGGCAGGTGGTGGTGAAACTGGCAGAGGTGTCCCACTCTGTCTGTCAAATTTACCTTCCCTCCTCCCTTCAGTGTTCCTTCTGGTTTTCATCACTGTCAAAGCCATCCTCCAAAACAGGTCCTCTTCCTCAGTTCCTGGACCCCGCAGCCAGAACCTCCACCCCCACTCACTCCCAAAAGCTCAACCTTTCTCCTTCTCCCCAGCCTTGACCTGCTAATGGTGGTGGTGGTGGTGGGAGGAGTAAACCATTCCCTTCTGCTCCACTGAGTTCAGATTTGAAATGTTCAGCACACCATTCATTAAGGCTGTAATTATTAATAGGCATTTTTAAAAAAAGGCATTGGTGTCATGCATTATTTTTTTCACAGTTCTGATGACTAAGGAACTGCCAGAAAGAAGAGAGAGACTGTTTTCACAGTGTTATACTTGGACATGCTTAACCAGGGCTTTTTATCTCAGAGTTGAACAAGCCGTTCTGAAGAGCCCTGCTTTTAATGGATTTTCCAGTTATATTGACTAATGTACAGAGAAGAGAGGTCAAGCAACAACTATGTCCAAATAAAATTTGATGCTGCTGAAATCAGAATCCACGACTGTCTCAGTTCTGAGTCTTTTTCCCAAGTTGTTCACTGCCAGGGGCTCCCTAACTGCATAATATTTTTACACAATAAATGCAAGCATTGTGGTTTGTTGGCATATCTTACATCTCTATTAGAAGTAGTTAATTAGACCACATTTTTCATGTACATGGCGAGCATGTGTTATCTGAACCTAGATACATGGTGTTGAATGCTACGACGATTAACAGTGGTTCTGTGTATACACTGTATACACTTTGGATTTGAACTTCCCTGGTAACGACACTAACAACGTGCAAAGTTTTCCATTGAGCCACTGCGGTTTTGGGGCAGCAAACCATGAACTCGAAGGTATTTCCCTTCTGAAGACCCAAGGCAATGAGTACATACACCAATCCTAAGGTGCCCTCATTCTTAATGGTCACACAAGTGCTTCTGTAATCATAGAATAGTATCATAGAATCATTCAGGTTGGAAGAGACCCTTGGGATCATTGAGTCCAACCATCAACCCTACTCTACAAAGTTCTCCCCTACACCGTATCCCCCAACACCCCATCTAAACAACTTAAATACACTCAGGGGTGGTGACTCAACCACCTCCCTGGGCAGCCTATTCCAGTGTCTGACCAGATGCAACTATAATGCAACTATTAATCTCTAGAACAAGTCAGCAGAGGCGTGAGGTACCAATTCCTTCTGAAGCCTGGACACATCATGAACCACACGGTGAATACTTAATAGGGTTTCAAATACATTTGCAAAGCAGGCTGTTAGAAGCAGTTTGTTGCATTTAAATGGCATAAAAGGTTGAGTTTATTCTAAGCTCTATATTATGTTTGACATTTGCAATTTAATACAAAACAACAGGAACAAACTAGAAGATAGCTCTGGTGCCTATTTTTAGCTACAAGAAGTCCTTAGCACACTGCAGCTTACATGACAGGGCCATTTCCTGTTGCAGGACACTCCCATCAATAAAGAAAGAAAGATTGGGAAAGGCAGGGATGAGAAATTAAATCCCTGAAACACTTCTTTTCGAGAGCAGGACAGGAAGTGGTGAGAGCAGACATTTATTTTTATTCTGAGTGTCTCGGTTCTAGGGAAATGAGCAAAAGTAGGGTGAGTTGTATTGGCAAACGCTGAGTCACTGATCCATTTTGCTGATAAAAATATGGAAAAAGTATCCCTCAAGGAGGAAATAAACTGCTGGATTTGGAGCTTTACCCTAAGCTGGGGCAAAATGATTTTTCTGCAGCTCTAGTGCTGCACCTGACCACGTGAACCACTCTAAAAATTACAAATGTAAATACATAATGGAAAAGAAATAGGCAAGGAATGACAGCTAATCAATTCCATTTTCTAATAACCCCTTTTACTTTACTTTTGTGGTACCTGATTTGATGTTATTACTAAAGGCAGTATGTGGTCTCCTGGTTTCACAGACTCATTCGACTGAGTGCTGCAATATTTGCTGAATACTATATCACTTAGAAACATAAAAAAGCTACACGTGTGGCTCTCTGATGGCATTACTTGCATGTAGAGATGCCTCTTACGTGTTTTTCTTGCCATTACTTGAATCCCCTACGGCACCCTGCCCAGGGAAGTGGTGAAACTGTCATCCCTGGAGGCATTTAAAAGACAGGCAGACATAGTGCTTAGAGATATGGTTTAGCAATGGTTTTTGTTAGTCTTAGGTTGATTGTTGGACTTGATGATCTCAAAGGCCCTTTCCAACCTGGGCAATTCTATGATTCTACCCTAAGGTGGTGCTTCCTGCTCAAGGACCCCAACCGTAGGCCTGCTGATGACAAGTTTAGGGCCAAAAGGGAGACATCAGGACCCAAACTGCTCCCTGGTGCCATGAGTTCACACCAAGGAGCCCTGGTGAGGGAGAGGGACCACTGCAGCTTGTGTTTCCCAGAGAACCAGGGAAAAGTGAATACCAAACTGCACCATTGACTCCCTGACCTCCCTCGGACCTGCATAATACCCCTTCCTCCAGGTGGCTGCAAAGGGGCTGCATTAGCTCTGTCAACACAACTTGGGGTCCCACTAAGCATTTCATTAATCTTATTTGCAGCCTCAAAATCCAGACCAGGCCATTAGATTATCCAACTTGACTTTTCTCAGGCTACTGAAAAAAACAAAAAAAAAAAAGAAAAAAAAGGCTTCTGGCCCACCTCAGACCGAGTTGGGTGGTATTTTTCAACATGATTTCAGAGTTGTCTAAGCGATGTAGGATTCAGAATTTAACATGGGGTTTATTTCTTCCTCAAAAGAGTGAGGCTTGAGACTTTCTTTACCATGCAAAAATAGTGAAAAAGTAACTAGAAACAGGCAAAGAGAAAAACAAATCCTGGAGAGAGAGAGAGGGAAGGAGTAGAGGAAGAAAGGGAAATGTCAATATAATCAGTGTGGCAGAGATGGAGCTGTTCCAAGCCTGTATTAGGGCAATTGGTCATTCAATGTGTCAGAAGCACAGAGCCTAACCCATCATTCACTGAGAATACACTGTTCCTCCTACATTGACTGCATTTTTAGAAAAGTCAGCATTTTCCTTGAGAAAACATTTACAGATGCTCTTGGGTATTGAAGAATATCAGCCTCGCCAAAAGAGGAGCCTTAGGTTTCTTGTTATTCCCAGCCTCTGACTCCTCAGTCTCATCTGTCATCTTTCAAATAATTTTTTTTTTTTGTCAGAATGTGACTTTTTTGGTTAGGGCTTTGTCCCCTTTTCTGTCCAGTTGCTTTTACATTTTTCTCCTTCGTATGGAAGCACAAAGCTTTCCCTTGTTGTTTCAGCACAGCTCCCTTTATGTTCCACTTTCTATTCCAGCAGAGCATTGTATTTAATAGGAGACATTTCCAGAAGGGCTGAGGGTCAGACTTTCAAGTTTGCAGCACTTAAGGGCTGCGTGTGTTGGAAATTAACATCCATTCAAAAAGCTATAAAGGTCCCCCGTTTCATGGCCATACACCACACAATGCACTGCTGCCTTAAAGACTCCCGCAGTGAATCCTGGTGAGCAGGAGCAGCCCTTTGGGGCTGAAAATCAGGATTTCAGCGTCTGGTCAACATGATCTTGCCCCTCTCAAAAGCAATTCAGGCCAGCGTTGCACTGAGTGGTGGCATCGCCCCTTCAAAGCGGGGAAATTATAATTACGTCTTGAATTACTTCCCAATTTCTCATTCTTGTCTTGAGGGGTGCACAGCAACAGTGGTCTTTGAACATGCACAATCCGCTGTTTAGGCACAACCTTTCACATATACATGACTGGAGTAACTGGTAAGGTCATTGCATGTCACCAGCAGCCTAATTCTAAAGGCCCAGTTCGTAGTTCTTGACTTCTTTTATTACTATTTTGCTTGAGACATAAAGTGAAAAATTCTATCGGCAAATCAGAATCAAAGTCATCACCTTTAAAGCAAAAAAGGGATTTTGAGTCCCAAATTCAGTTTGGCTTTGGGAAGTTTGCTGTTTCCTGAAAAATATGCCAAGCATTTTGTATGTTTTGCAGTGGACACTCTGTCCGTGACAAGATTTGCTATCGCATACTCTGATTTTCTCTGCATTTTTGCTGCTACCCATAGCAAACGATCAACTTATTTTGCATAATGTGTCCACAAATAAAAGCAAAAACTAAGCGTTTTCTAAATCATCTGACATTCCAACAGTATGCTGTTTTCTGACTTCAGATGACTCATTGTCATATTCATTTGTTAGCTTGTTCATCTATTAAATGTAACATGCTCTATAACAAGTGACCCATTTCATTTTCAATTCTAATTTTGCCTTTTTGGAGCCTCCTAGCACAATTTTTTTCTGGTCCGAGTGCCAAAGGTTAATATCTTACAATTAGACATCTAAACACAAGTGGGCCATAGTGACTGTTAAATGAGCAAAGCAATTATAATTGTGCAGGTTTAAGCATTTCTTCCACTAATTTTCTACAAACAAAAACTTTCTTCAAAGGTTTCAACACAGTTCAATTCTGAGCTAATACTAACTACAAAATTATTCACAAATTCCAATAATTCAGAAGTTATGAGTAACAAGACAATTACCCTAGAACTCTATAGAAATGTAAACTTTTTAGATATTTTGTTCAAATTGCTCAGAATATAAGCACAAAACACACTCTTATATCAGATATTCTTGCTGGTTGGTACATCCAGCTCAGCACACATCGATGGAATGTGATCATTGATGCCATCACAAAACATACACTTTAATAGTGTGGAAGATTGTTGGTGTCTGGCAAGCTCTATAACTGTTTTAATATTTTATAGTAATAGTATTGCACTGTTTTCTTTTAGGTATTTTTCCCTTTACTGAGCTTGTGGATCTACTACACATTCTTTGCTATTTGCGTCCAATGCCTTTCAAGATCTCTCTTTCCTTTCATTCTACACGTTTGTTTTTCAGCTCTTCCCCCTCTCTTCCAAGAAGACCAGCGTAAATAAATGATTTCTGAAGCCATGAAGGCTGTGTGAAGTGTCTGAATGACAAAGTAATGAATACTCTTTGTGACTGGAGTCAGCACAAGTATTTATTGCTAAGCAACAAAGATTGATGTCAACAAGTTTTGCCAAATGCAGATGGTGAGTAGGTTTGTTGAAAAAATGAAATCACTCTAACACAACTCTTTGCAGTGGATTCTAATACAATAGAAATAAAATGCACTCAACTGGAATACTGGTCTACTCCCTCTCAAAAGTTGTTGTTGGGAATCACAGAATCACAGAATCTTCATGGTTGGAAGGGACTTTTGAGATCATTGAGTCCAACCAGACACACACACACACACAGAAAAACAAATCAAACTTGCACTGTTTTCTTTTAGGTATTTTTCCCTTTACTGAGCTTGTGGATCTACTACACATTCTTTGCTATTTGCGTCCAATGCCTTTCAAGATCTCTCTTTCCTTTCATTCTACACGTTTGTTTTTCAGCTCTTCCCCCTCTCTTCCAAGAAGACCAGCGTAAATAAATGATTTCTGAAGCCATGAAGGCTGTGTGAAGTGTCTGAATGACAAAGTAATGAATACTCTTTGTGACTGGAGTCAGCACAAGTATTTATTGCTAAGCAACAAAGATTGATGTCAACAAGTTTTGCCAAATGCAGATGGTGAGTAGGTTTGTTGAAAAAATGAAATCACTCTAACACAACTCTTTGCAGTGGATTCTAATACAATAGAAATAAAATGCACTCAACTGGAATACTGGTCTACTCCTAATCTATCTCAGCAAGACTTGAGAAAGCGAAAAACATGTGCAAAGCTTCCATAAACTGCCTGCTCTCTCAAAAGTTGCTGTCAGGAATCACAGAATCACAGAATCTTCATGGTTGGAAGGGACTTTTGAGATCATTGAGTCCAACCAGACACACACACAAATAACTAAAAAATGCTAAGCAACAAAGATTGATGTCAACAAGTTTTGCCAAATGCAGATGGTGAGTAGGTTTGTTGAAAAAATGAAATCACTCTAACACAACTCTTTGCAGTGGATTCTAATACAATAGAAATAAAATGCACTCAACTGGAATACTAGTCTATTCCTAATCTATCTCAGCAAGACTTGAGAAAGGGAAAAACATGTGCAAAGCTTCCATAAAGTGCCTGCCCTCTCAAAAGTTGTTGTTGGGAATCACAGAATCACAGAATCTTCATGGTTGGAAGGGACTTTTGAGATCATTGAGTCCAACCAGACACACACACACACACAGAAAAACAAATCAAACAAAACCAAACCAAACCAAAACAAACCCAAACCCCAACAATCTCAGGCGCTAGAGCATGCCCTGAAGTGCCACATCTACACATTTCTTAAATACTTTCAGGGGTGGTGACTCCACCACCTCCCTGGGCAGGCTGTTCCAGTGCCTGACCACCCTCTCAGTAAAGTAATTCTTCCTAATATCTAATCTAAACCTCTCCTGCCCCAACTTCATACTGTTTCCTCTGGTCCTGTCATTATTCACTTGGACTAAGAGCCCGACATCCACTTCTCTATAACCTCCTTTCAGGTAGTTGAAGAGGACAATGAGGTCTCCCCTGATGATACTGAGGACAAGAGAAAGACACAATACACTATACCTGGTTGGCAGGGAGGTGGGGTATGGAATATGCAAGTACAACCTTCCTGGTCACTTATGGCATAAACCATTTGTATGCCCTGAAGTGCCACATCTACACATTTCTTAAATACTTTCAGGGGTGGTGACTCCACCACCTCCCTGGGCAGGCTGTTCCAGTGCCTGACCACCCTCTCAGTAAAGTAATTCTTCCTAATATCTAATCTAAACCTCTCCTGCCCCAACTTCATACTGTTTCCTCTGGTCCTGTCATTATTCACTTGGACTAAGAGCCCGACATCCACTTCTCTACAACCTCCTTTCAGGTAGTTGAAGAGGACAATGAGATCTCCCCTGATGATATTGAGAACAAGACACAATACACTATACTTGGTTGGCAGGGAGGTGGGTTATGGAATATGCAAGTACAACCTTGCTGGTCACTTATGGTATAAACCATTTGTACTCCTGTTCATCAAACATCTTTGTGTTCTCTCTGTGAACAACTCACCAGGTATGATTGGTGGCTGAGACTGAGGATTATGTCACCACAAAGTTGAATGTGTGCCCCGTGGGGAATGTCCACCAAATTCCTTTTAGAGTTTAGGCACAACCTTTCACATATACATGACTGGAGTAACTGGTAAGGTCATTGCATGTCACCAGCAGCCTAATTCTAAAGGCCCAGTTCGTAGTTCTTGACTTCTTTTATTACTATTTTGCTTGAGACATAAAGTGAAAAATTCTATCGGCAAATCAGAATCAAAGTCATCACCTTTAAAGCAAAAAAGGGATTTTGAGTCCCAAATTCAGTTTGGCTTTGGGAAGTTTGCTGTTTCCTGAAAAATATGCCAAGCATTTTGTATGTTTTGCAGTGGACACTCTGTCCGTGACAAGATTTGCTATCGCATACTCTGATTTTCTCTGCATTTTTGCTGCTACCCATAGCAAACGATCAACTTATTTTGCATAATGTGTCCACAAATAAAAGCAAAAACTAAGCGTTTTCTAAATCATCTGACATTCCAACAGTATGCTGTTTTCTGACTTCAGATGACTCATTGTCATATTCATTTGTTAGCTTGTTCATCTATTAAATGTAACATGCTCTATAACAAGTGACCCATTTCATTTTCAATTCTAATTTTGCCTTTTTGGAGCCTCCTAGCACAATTTTTTTCTGGTCCGAGTGCCAAAGGTTAATATCTTACAATTAGACATCTAAACACAAGTGGGCCATAGTGACTGTTAAATGAGCAAAGCAATTATAATTGTGCAGGTTTAAGCATTTCTTCCACTAATTTTCTACAAACAAAAACTTTCTTCAAAGGTTTCAACACAGTTCAATTCTGAGCTAATACTAACTACAAAATTATTCACAAATTCCAATAATTCAGAAGTTATGAGTAACAAGACAATTACCCTAGAACTCTATAGAAATGTAAACTTTTTAGATATTTTGCTCAAATTGCTCAGAATATAAGCACAAAACACACTCTTATATCAGATATTCTTGCTGGTTGGTACATCCAGCTCAGCACACATCGATGGAATGTGATCATTGATGCCATCACAAAACATACACTTTAATAGTGTGGAAGATTGTTGATGTCTGGCAAGCTCTATAACTGTTTTAATATTTTATAGTAATAGTATTGCACTGTTTTCTTTTAGGTATTTTTCCCTTTACTGAGCTTGTGGATCTACTACACATTCTTTGCTATTTGCGTCCAATGCCTTTCAAGATCTCTCTTTCCTTTCATTCTACACGTTTGTTTTTCAGCTCTTCCCCCTCTCTTCCAAGAAGACCAGCGTAAATAAATGATTTCTGAAGCCATGAAGGCTGTGTGAAGTGTCTGAATGACAAAGTAATGAATACTCTTTGTGACTGGAGTCAGCACAAGTATTTATTGCTAAGCAACAAAGATTGATGTCAACAAGTTTTGCCAAATGCAGATGGTGAGTAGGTTTGTTGAAAAAATGAAATCACTCTAACACAACTCTTTGCAGTGGATTCTAATACAATAGAAATAAAATGCACTCAACTGGAATACTAGTCTATTCCTAATCTATCTCAGCAAGACTTGAGAAAGGGAAAAACATGTGCAAAGCTTCCATAAAGTGCCTGCCCTCTCAAAAGTTGTTGTTGGGAATCACAGAATCACAGAATCTTCATGGTTGGAAGGGACTTTTGAGATCATTGAGTCCAACCAGACACACACACACACACAGAAAAACAAATCAAACAAAACCAAACCAAACCAAAACAAACCCAAACCCCAACAATCTCAGGCGCTAGAGCATGCCCTGAAGTGCCACATCTACACATTTCTTAAATACTTTCAGGGGTGGTGACTCCACCACCTCCCTGGGCAGGCTGTTCCAGTGCCTGACCACCCTCTCAGTAAAGTAATTCTTCCTAATATCTAATCTAAACCTCTCCTGCCCCAACTTCATACTGTTTCCTCTGGTCCTGTCATTATTCACTTGGACTAAGAGCCCGACATCCACTTCTCTACAACCTCCTTTCAGGTAGTTGAAGAGGACAATGAGATCTCCCCTGATGATATTGAGAACAAGACACAATACACTATACTTGGTTGGCAGGGAGGTGGGTTATGGAATATGCAAGTACAACCTTGCTGGTCACTTATGGTATAAACCATTTGTACTCCTGTTCATCAAACATCTTTGTGTTCTCTCTGTGAACAACTCACCAGGTATGATTGGTGGCTGAGACTGAGGATTATGTCACCACAAAGTTGAATGTGTGCCCCGTGGGGAATGTCCACCAAATTCCTTTTAGACCTGTTTGAGACCAGATCTGCCACGGTGGAGAGCATGCTCATTTCTCTGCTTTGAGCACCCTGCTGAAAACCCAGCAGTCTTTATGCACATCCTTTAGACAGAGCTCACTGTCAAAACAAGATGCAAATGTTCCTTATTCCCATAGAGAGCGGACAAAAGCAGACCTTCGTCCCAAGCCATGACAAGTCCTGTCTCTCTGCAGGGGTGGTGTGCTTGGTTTGAAGAACATGAAACAAAATGGCTGTTGGTTAGCACTTAAAGACTATGCTGGAGGCAAACTGCGCTGGTTCAGCCAATCAAACTGCTCAAATCATTTGCTGTAACTCATCTTGGGTGCAAGATCCTCCGGGAAGCAGCTATGTCCTTTCCTGGAAGCCAACTCATCCACATACCTTGCTCACCCTCCCAGAAACAACCAGCTTGGAACATCTCTGCTTGGAACATCTCAGTTTGGAACATGAGTTCTGCTCATGCTGCCCAAATCCCAGATGTCCCTCATTTTCTGTGTATGGAGACGCAACGTCCAGCCCAGAATTCCTGCTTCTTGGCCCTAAACTGGGTGATATGGAAAGAGGAACACGTTCCCATGTTCTCAGCCACCACAGCGAGTGAGTCACCCTTGCTGGCCTGTACTGATAGCTGTGTTGGTGCAGGGCCTGGGATATAAATATAAAAATAGTGTGATGATGGCAATAAAGTGAACACACACACACACACACACACACACACAAAACGAGCCTACATCTTGTTACAGAAAGGGGCTTAATTTGCTTTTAAAGTGAAGATGTTGCACCTCGGGCAACTCATTAAACAAGTCTCTTGCGTCCCAATAAAAAATGTAACATGTGCGAAAATTACTATCTTAACTTGAGCAAAAGGAAGATTGAGCAGAGTTCGTGTGGGGCTCAGCTGGGAAAAATTATTTTACTTGAAGCTATTTTTATTTCTCTTAGTTGTCTCAGGCAACCAGCCAGATCGTATCACACAGCCACAGCAGAAAGACATGACTGGCTGCTTAGAATTAGGTAAACTCACCAAGTAAAAACATTAGTTAGTTTTGAATAGTGATTGTATTTGGAAAAGATTTTAGGAAAGATGGTAAATTTTTGCCATTTGCTTCATTGCTTTGATGCACGGTCAATGCTTTGGGCTTTTTGAGAGGTTTGGATCTAGTTGTTAGAGTTCAGTTTTGCTGATTGTAAGTGTTCATAAACTAGTGAGAATAAATGATTTTTGAGAGCTGGAGTTACTCACAGATTGTTCACTTTTGCAGCTCACTACTGGATATTCGCCCACGTGGTGGTGGTTCTGATGTCTCATCAGGCAAGCAAAAATCCCAAACACCAAAATCAGTGAACTGGTGAAAGTGGGAGTAAAAAATGCATGTGAACTAACACAGCCTGAGAATTGATTTCTTGGGTTTTCTGGATTTGAAGATATTTTCAGGAACACTTTCCAATATTTAGGATACCGTGAGACATATCAGCTGGGCAATGCAAATTTAATATTAATTTCAGCTGGTTAATCACAAACTTTTTCATTAATCTGTTTGGGCTGGGGGGAAACTCCTGATTTTTCAAACAGCCCTATTCACTGTGCTATTCTCCTGCTCACCAGCCACGTGCACAAAGCCACAACATTCTCTTTTCTCCATCTCTAATGCACTGCTGAGATATCTGGCACTCATGTCATTTAGTCTCAAAAGCTATTAATGCACTTGGTAAAGATGAAAAGTGAAATATGAAATCTTGTCAAGCCTACTGAAAGCTGTAGTCAGTCTTTTTTAATAAATGTTTTCCAGAAACTCAGTTTTGTCTATGATAAATATACTTTTCCAAGAGTAGCACTGTACATTTAGTACTTAGAAAAAAATCTGTTGACAGCAGCTAGATTCTGAACTCTTTCAGCCAAAACAGCCAGAGCAGACGCAGAGACAGCATAAACTTTTCACCTTCATCGAAGTCCTTTGCCCTTGAACTGGCCAGACCATCTGCAGACATAAGAGGACACTTCCATGTCCATTTGGCTGTCAGCCTTTCTGCTGAGCCTGGCAACAAGGGCTTGAATTAGCGTCAAAACATGATGGTGGGTATTAAATATTTAATATTGTGAGCTTGGATCTTGAATTCCCATAAGCCACCTGAGTGCTTAGACGATAAAGTGCCCTTTGACCCAATAAGTTGGGTTGTTCTTAAGAAGAAAGACTCCACCAAGCCAGGTCTGGAGAAACCAAGTGTCTAGCCACCAGCAGCCCTGGGCATCCACACTTGACAAAAAGAGACACATGGCATGGGACATGCTCTCTGCAACCAAGGACTTACAAAGTCTGTCATGACAAAGCAAGGGCAAACGGTCTTACTCTTCTTCCCACGCACATTATCCCATAATTTGAAGCCCACACCTCATGCATCTCAGTTATCATGGACATGAAATTCATACTCACACTTAGGAGAATATTATCTAGCATTTTACACACAGTCTGCCCCTTAATTTTTAATTTGAATTAGAATATCAAAGGACCTTAACCACATTATGGAATACAGAAATTTGCTGTCATTGTGCTCTGAATTCTGAAATAATGGACCTCATTCCAATTTTATCATGAGATTTTTAAAAGGGAAGCCCTTCAGTTCTTGGGAAAAACTCCAAATTTCAGCTACTATATTATTATTATTTAAAATAGAATTCAGCAATCAAGAGGTAAGTTCAGATGAATAACGAATTTAAATTTACTAGCTTTCTTACGGCTATCCAAACCTAACGTGGAATCAAGATCTTTTAAACTGCAGCCATCTAGAATGTCAGTTGCAGTTTGAACTACACCATGGATTAGGCAACAATCAGATCCTTTTGCATTTGTGTGATAATATTGGCCCACAGCTATTGATTTCTGAACAGACACTACAGCTCTCTTCCAACCAAAAGCACATAGAGCAAAAGCCCTTTGAAAATCAAATCTTCTCCTCACAGTAAGGTAAGAGTCCAGAAAATTCCAGAGTATGGAAAGAGAGAGCAAAAGCCCTTTGAAAATCAAATCTTCCCCTCACAGTAAGGTAAGAGTCCAGAAAATCCCTTGTATGGAAAGAACAAATTGCAGGGAATATCTTAATTGAGAACAATATTGGTATATTTCAGTACCCGTATAATAATCTAATATATTAAAAAAACATTAAAATATTATGAGCTATTAAAGCCCTGATGATGATTTAGTGTATGTATCTTTTGGCTGCCAGCCGGTATTGTCAAAATGCTGTGGAATGATCCTGCTCCGGTGCAAAGATGGAAAAGTTGGACAGCCTTGTTTTATTCTGATTCTTTTTGTGGAGGATGTGTCTTAGCCCCTATCACATCAATAAGGGGGGGGCTGCAATGCACACTGTGCTGTTACAGAATGTGAATACATCTCCACTGGATTAAAAAGGGAAGCTCATTTGGGAATACAACTGTTAGTGGCTCCTGGCTGTGGCCCCAGTAGCCTTCTGGTAAATCTGACTTCAAAATTCAAACTTTCAGCTACATCAAGATGTATCAAGTGAAAGTGCATTTATTTGGCACCTCGGGTGCGCCGTGTATTGAGTTGTCTGGTAACTCACTAACAAATTCATATCTTGTCTTCTTAGAGAGACGGAGGAAAATAACAGGCCTCAAAGGAACTACCTTTTGGAACAAGCTTGTTTTCTCAGCGTTTTCTTAGAGAAGGAAAGAAGGTTAAGTAAGTAGAAGCAGATGGCATTTTGTTTCAGAAAACCATCTCTCAGAATTATGTCGTCTAAAAACTCAATAACTCAGGTAACTTGTCTGGTACAGAATTTCTGTTTGTTATTAGGCCCAGGAGCTCCCATACCTGTTGCTGGGAAAGGTTTGAGAAAAATGAAGTCAGGATGCCACAACGAAGTCAGCAATATCTAGTAATCAGTCACAACAAAGGTTTTGCAATGTTTCTTATTGAAATGTTGCTTGACAGAGATCTAGAGATCCTTGAAACTCAGGTCAGCTTCTGGAGGAAATAAAATACCATAAACAGAGATGGACGGTCGTATTGATCTTGATGGTGATGAAAATTAGGATACTGAAATGCCAGATATGCTGAAATGCCAGAATTTTGATTGACTTTAAAAAACAAATTCCGGGGCTTTAAAACTTTTTAACTCGATCGCATTAAAAAGGTCAACAGAATTTAGCTGCACTTTCAAAAAAATAAAAAGGACAAAAAATGTCAATGGGTCTTTTATAGCTCCACAAGTCTCAGCCTTTAAAAATATGCACCTTGCTTAATAATTAGGCAGCTATATCATACTTTTACAAGTTGTTTGTATGCATAAATGCAAAGCTTAAGGACAGGGTGACAGGGACAGATGGGCGACTGCTGCTTGGCTACCATGGCCTGTAGTTGGGGTGGTCCCTGCTACCACATGGGGTCTCCAGCTTCGTGGTTCTGCTACTTCATGCAGAAATCGCTTCAGCACTTTGTGAAGATCAAAGACAGATATCCCACTTTCCTTAAGATTTCTATCGTTGTGCTGCCTACGTTGCAGGAGCTGGTAAGACTACAAAGAAATTAGTTAAGAGCCTTCAGCTCAGGAAAGTTCCAGAGAGGCTTGAGGTGATGGTGATGTGTTATCCAAAACTGAATGCTGATGTGTTAGGGTACACAATTCGTTAAGACAAGATCTGCTTTGTCCACTGATGGAGAAAAAACCCAGAATCTTAATATTTCTTTAGTGTTCTTAACTCCCCTATGACAATACCACACAGACAGAAAGAGCACATAGATGATGGTACAAAACTCTTAACTATGTCACTAAACTCCCAGCACAAAATGCCCTCAGCACCTGTATTAACAATAAGCCCTATTCAGTGCGATAGTTCCAGTAACACATTTACTGAATTGCATGCCTGCTAATTCTGAAAAACACCTCCCTGTGAGACAAGAATAAAAGATCTGACGTAAGCACGCAATTTACACCAAAGCTTTTACAGAGGAGTAGCTGCTTCTATACTTGCCTGGAATTTTCTCATCTAACAAAGCTTTGTAAGACACTATAATGCTGTTTGCTGAGGCCAGTTACAGTTTACATAAAGATATAATCTTATTTCTGAATTTTCCATTCTGTTTATGGTGCCACAACAATAGCTAATTGCCTACCTTCACAGAGTCACTGAAATATCAAAACCTCTTGAGTCCATCACCAATCTCTGTCCTCCTTGGATGTGACTGTGCAAAGGGACACTGTTACATGTGCTCAGTAGAAGCTTGTTGGGGTCCCATCACCTCAAAGTGATTAATTACCATTGTGTCTGCTTTAAGTCAGGAGCCTATTTATCATGGTTAGATATTTGTATGGGACATGTTTCTCATATATCTGGTGTTAGAGAATATAAAGTAAGTTTAAGATACATTTTGCCATGTCAGAGTCATAGAATCATAGAATCACAGAATGGTTTGGATTGGAAGGGACTTCGAAGATCATCCAGTTCCAACCCCCCTGCCCTGGGCAGGGACACCTCCCACCAGACCAGGTTGCTCCAAGCCCCATCCAGCCTGGCCTTGAACCCCTCCAGGGATGGGACAGCCACAGCTTCTCTGGGCAACCTAAGCCAGGCTCTCACCACCCTCAGAATAAAGAATTTCTTCCTAATATCTCATCTAAATCTCCTCTCTTTCAGTCTAAAACCATTACCCCAAGTCCTATCAAAAAAGAAGGAGGAACAGGGAGAGATTTCCCCACTAAGAGAAGCAAGGAGTTATTAATTAGCTAGTCAAGGGCTTTGCTCTAGCAAGAGACATTTGCATCTCCAAGGAGCTGAAGTAAAAACACTTATTTTAATTGAGAAGAATGATCAGATGGTCTCTTAGATAATGAAGAAAAATAATAAGTTTCAGGGAGAAAGCTTAGATCTGTCTGAGCTCCCTAAAATTTTTCAAAGGAGAAATTTCTTATAAGAGATACAACTTTGTCCCAAGGGAGGAGAAAGTAAGTAGAAGCCATAGGGCTAGCTCAGTCTTCAGGGTGTGCTACAGGCCTGCTCTGCTAGGTATGCCCTGGCCATGTCCCAGCTCTGTGTTGGAAGACCTAGGTACCACCCTGCTCCCCTTCAGAATTGTGGGGATGTCCCCTGAAGCTCAGACAGATTAAGTCATTTCTGAGGGCAGGAAGGAGAAAGTCACCAAAAAGGCAATAGCACCACAGACATTAGCATTTACGTGTCTGGGATCATGTGAAACCACAAGGTTTCTGCCTCTCCTGAGATTTGTTGGATAACAAATACCTCTCAGGTCAGAAAAAGCCCCTTTCCTGAGCAGCAGCCATCAGCCCCATCCCTCCTGTTGCCCAAGAGTAAGAGGAGCAGCATGTCCACACCCCAGACCTGTCTCACTTTGCAGTTCCTCTCCACCTAACTTCCACGTCGGAAGAAACCAGGCTGCGCTCACTCAGCCTTGGGATGTCAAAATTAACGTCTGCCTACTCAACTAATGAGCCTTGAGCTGGTGATTGAATATGTATCAAGCATCCCTCGTTTCTCATTAAAAAAGCCTGCTTTTGCAGATCTCAAACCTTTTATGCGGTTCTTGTCTGATTTTTTTTTCTTCAGTTCTTCACCCTGCTTTAGATTCCAGTCTTCCAGACAGAATTAGTCCCTCCTCTGCCCATATAACCAAAGAGACTTTGCCTTCACCTTAAAAGAGGATTAACCCCTTTTTTCTTCTGTATCTGACAGGACAATCGTGTTTATTTTGGTAATTTACTGATACCTCACTTTCTTAAATGCCACATATAATCTTGGATATTGATATATCTATTTAAAAATCTTTCTGTATTTGTTCTGCTCTTCTGGTGAAGCTAATGCTGCCAATCCCTTCCACCAGAGAGACAAAGCAGCAGCTTCCAGTGGGAAGACCAAAGCAGTGTAAAGGCTCAGCAGCTTCAGAGCTGGGCTGGTTGGCCCCAAAACACCTATACCTCTTAAATTGGTACAGAGTCCACTGGAATAGCAATTCACCCCCTGTACTGCTGTTTGCTGGCCACGAGATGGTCAGAATTGTGTCCCATCTGAATAAAAATACAACCATTTACACAGGGGGGCAAAAAAGAAGAACTCTGACTCTTTTTTTTTTGTAGTTATATAAATAGCTAAGAGATAGGATTCCAGGAAGCAGAGCTTGAGAATGTGTAGCTTGGTTCTTCGGGTTAAGATCAATAAAGAATGTACAGTGTAAATAGTACTGTCTGTGGAGATCTTTGTATCAGCTCCAGTGCTCCCTCTGAGAGGCGAGAGGCTCCTCAGAATACCTCAGGAGTCAGAAGCAGACAAAAGGTAGCAAAGCAGGGGAGGAGGACAGAGACGGTTAAAAGCAATTAGGAACTTCCCCACTATTCAGGAACTCGACAAAAGTTTCTTGGAGCACAGCAAAACTCCCAGGAGGAACTGCTCTTTTCTACCTGGGAATGGATTTCTGAAAAGTTGAATAGCTCCATAAAGGTGACTCCACAAGGTCAGAGGAATAAGAGATATCTCTAAGGAGAGCCCTGATGTTCTGTCTTATCTTTACCTACTGTACTTTGTGCTCAGGCAGTGTCTTCCCAAAATATTGCCTGACAACCCCAGGCAAGCAGCTCTGAAGACTATAGGAAGGATGTACCTCTGCATCTCACTGACACATGCTGAATTCAGCATCTGCAGATAGCTTTTTTTCCCCCGGCTAATTATCTATGAATTTTAAATTTAATCACCATCAAATATTTTCAGGTTCTGATTAGCTTTCCTTAAAAACAATTTAAATTAAAAATGAGCCTAACCACACACCCCTGGGGCCTGGGCAGGTGTCCTCCTACAGAACTGCTTTAAGAATAACCTTCCTTGGTGATTTAAGCTGACCCAGATGGTTTTCTGCTGAAACAGGCACTCACATCATCCATTGCAGCATATTGACTTTAGGGGAGCCAACTCCACCTGATGGCAGTACTTCCTACAGTGCTTCAAAAAGGTTCCCAAGAGAAAAGTCTCACTGAGTGCTCTGACAGCAAGTCAGAGCCTCTTCACGATCGATCTCTGTTTAAATGAAAAATCACAGTGGGGAAAAAAAAAAAATAAATTTAAAACAAAGCCCCCATGTAAAGTCTTGTGTCCAGGTCCAGAAACACAGGACCTGAGGGCCAGAAGCACACATAGGATCAAACAATGCAGTGATTCAAAATCCATACTTATAAAATATTTGGCCTGAAAGATGGGTTCCTCAAAACCAGCATTTTAATCCCTCTAAATCTGGTTTATAGCTCTACCGTCTTTGTTAATGATGCTTTAAATATTATCAACTTAATCTATAAACTTGGTACTTGGTTTGTTCCAGTGGAACAGAGACACAAAAGCTCCTGTTCATTTAGCTCAGAAACAGGATTGGGCTATTTATGCCTCTGTAGAAGTGCTTCTAGAGAGATATAGAATCAGAGAATCACAGAATAGTTTGGGTGGGAAGGGACCTTTAAAGCTCATCTACTCCAACCTCCCTTGCAATGAGCAGGGACATCTTCAACTAGATGAGGTTGCTCAGAGCCCCGTCCAACCTGACCTTGGTCATTTCCAGAGATATACATGCAGGGAGTTGGTTATTAAAAGACTGACAGATTGATTTAGGATGCCAGTTGCTCTTTGTAGTTCAGTTTGGGCCAGAGTTAGCGTAGCATATGGAGCTGATGTCCAGTTTCCAACTCACTTCATTGTGCCTCCTCATGTACTCACAGCACACTTGGACACCAGACAGGACTCCAGATTGTGTTTAGCAATGGTGGTGAAGAGGGTGCATAAGGAACCCTGCTCTCACCCCTGTGAACAGTCAGCCACAACAGTAGAAAAGCTGAGGTATCAAAAGGGCCAGGTTGGCTCCTCTTCAAGGGCTCTTCTTCAATGGCTCCTTTTCTTTGATGCCTGCTGAAGACCCTGCCAGTTTGTCTACCTTCTGTCCCCATCAGTGTGCTCCAGAACCAAGGTCACTGAGACCAGGCTGGAACGTTCCCAGTGCCTGCCAGTGACATCTCCCTGGGATCTTGATACGATTTTGTATATATTCTATCTGTTTCATTATTTCCTTTTTATTTTATTATCAATATTTCAAAGTGGTTTAGTTTTTCCCTAAACTCATAACTCTCTTTATCTCTCTTTTTCCTCTCCTTGGAGTGAGAGGTGGAGGAGAACATCTCTGGCTCTTCTTCCTCTCCTGGGAGTGAGAGGTGGAGGAGAGCATCTCTAGTCTTGTCATTGGCCAACTCAACCCAAACCATGACACCTGTTCCAGCACAAGCTGCCCTCCTTCTGCACCCTGCTCCTCTGCAGTGTCTCTGGCTCTCTGTAGAGGAGATGAAAGTGGGATTTTCCATTCAAAGGGAAGCATGGCCAGTTTGCTGCCTTCACTCACAGCCTCATGTTGCTGAGAGGGCCTTCTGACCTAGCTCTCACAGGGCAGGAGAGTGGCAAAGATGGGAAAAAGTTCCACCAGGGCAGAACAAGCCACAGGGCTGTCATTGCAGATATCAAAATCCACAGTACTATCACCTCACAGCTCTAGTATCACTTCAAGTTTCACACCTTTGATCCTATGGTGCTACTAGAGTGTGTCCGTCACCCATCATTAAGGCTACAAATAGAAGATGTCACTGGTGAAATGATATAAGAAAACTTGAAAGATTAAATATTTTTTGGAACAAAAATTTGTAATTTTTTTTTATTTTATTTTGAGACTGCTCTGTGCATCTGGCAGCACATATGGATAGAAGGTAGATACCTTTCTTGAGGTACAAAACAGGTTTTTGGTAGCCTTACTATTAGGTGTGCTACAGCAGTATCTAAGATCTCCATTTAAGGGACATGCACGCGTATGGAAAGAAAGCTTTGCCAAACAAGCATACGTGCAACCGAGACAAGACAGATAGAAGTGCTGTTGCCTCCATGCTTTATTCTCTTTTATCTTAGTGAAACTCAACCTTTCCACCAACATTTTCATCACTAGTGACCCATCTTCCAGTGCTGTCAGCAATATCTAAACTGTTGCCTCCATGCTTTATTCTCTTTTATCTTAGTGAAACTCAACCTTTCCACCAACATTTTCATCACTAGTGACCCATCTTCCAGTGCTGTCAGCAATATCTAAATGAGGTTCCTCTTCCCTACAAGTGAATTCGTGCCTTTTGTACTCGCCTCAAAACCCACTCAAGACAGCCTCTAATAATTTTCTCCATCAAATGGCAAAAACTAGTATTTAACCCATCCTATTATTGTCTTCTCATCATTGGCAGAATATTCTCACTTGGTGTCTGTAACTGGATGTCCTCCCAGGGAACCTCCTCCCTCTGCAGTTGCTCCTGTAGCAGGGCTCTGAAGGTGCTCATTCATCTTCTCTTTGACCCAGCACTCAGCAGAAGCTTTGCAGTCTGATTCCCTCTATGCTTTCTGCTTGTAAATAAGCCATACAGGTAAATAAAAAATCATCTGTTCTCTCTAGGTCATTGAACAATAGATTTATTACCCATCCATAGACGTCTCTCATTTAACTCAAACTAAACTAATAGTCTGTTGCACTGACATTTCCTCTTAGTGCTCTGACTTAAGACTTTAAGCTTAAGTGCAACATGTCCAAAGCAAAATCCTTTTTTTCTTCCCATTACCTTCAGCTTTGCCACTGTGGGAAATGCCATAAAGACTTAAGATTGGGAATCATCTTAGGTTTGACCTCCTTATCCTTGTCTACCTTGCCGTTCTCCCTGCATAACGCTTCTTCACAGCTGAAACTTATAACTGCATCCCTCACTACCTCATTACTTGTTTCCCACAATATTCTGTTCTCTGGCTTTGACAAATACCATCTTGCATTGCTTCTAGCCTGTCAGCTGCAAAGTTAGTTTTCCCAGCACATTGTTTTGACTATGCCATTCTTCTCCTTGCATTCTGCAACAACAAACAGAAGCTGCTCAGAGCCCTTGCAAGCTTTTGTGACTGATCCAGCCTCTCTCATTTACTGTATTTTCACATTTAAAGGCCACATTCATGTAAAAACAACCTTACCTCAGATATCCCCCTCTGCACCCTGCCTAAATATATCAATTTCAATTATCCATTGATATCTGCAGCCAGATTGCTAGCAACTGAATGTCAAAACCCAGCTTGCTTGGTATTTTCTGCAGGCTGAAGTGTGGAACCATCTGTTCCACCTCAACTACAAGCCATGTGATATCAGACTGGCCAAACCAAAGGCTGTGATGAGGATTATTAATGAGTGATACAAATGCTTCAATAGGCCAGTCATAGGATAAATTTGCTGCTCACAGAATCACAGAATGATACGGGGTTGGGAAGGGACCTCTGGAGATCATCCAGTCCAACTCCCTGCCACAGCAGGTCACCCAGAGCAGGTCCCACAGGAACGTGTCCAGGGGGGTTTGAATGTCTCCAGAGAAGGAGACTCCACCACCTCTCTGGGCAGCCTCTGCCAGGGCTCTGCCACCCTCAGAGGAAAGATGTTCCTCCTCATGTTCAGAAGGACTTCCCATGTTCCAGTTTGTGCCCATTGCCCCTTGTCCTGTCACTGGGCACCACTGAGAAGAACCTGACCCCATTCTCTTGACACCCACCCTTTAGATATTTATAAGCATTGTAGATTAGATAAAATCTAATCTCAAAAACCCATACGCCTGATATTTCCAGCTGTGGTACGTATTTTCTTGTTGTTGCCCAAAGAAGAGTCAGAAATATTCTCACCTGAGGAGCCTGCTTTGTACCATGCAAGTGAATGAGACTTTCACCACTGACCTCAATAGGGCTACGATGGATTTACATATTTAAAACTTGGTTTAGGATTAAAATCTCTACCCTAGAACATTGTGCAAGAAGGAGCAGCCTTTCTGCTAGAATTGGGACAGGTTTTCTCTTGCTCACACTTTCACTGACATTCTCTACTGTATGGCACATAAAAGCTGTGACATTCAACTCCTTGGGGTATAGAACTCCAGATCTCTCCCAGAGCCACTAATTATCAGATTGTCCCACACTTTAAGTCTTCTCTAATTATTTGTCTTGACTGGAACAAATTCATTTCATTCATCAGGACTCCATTCCCCTCCACCAGCTATAAGTTGTCAGTATTTTCCCTGATTTAAGCCTCCCAAGGTGTCTTTCCAGTGATACAAATCCAGCCTTCCATTGACTCAGTGGGAGTTTCTCTAGCTGATAATTACAAAACCAAATGGTGAATGCAAACATGACACAAAATGTTAAAATAATCTTATATTAGATAGAAAAAAAAATAAGAAAAGCTAGAGCTCAACCAAAAGAGGGTTCTTTATTAATAGGCATAGTTTTAAATAAAATTGAATTAAGGGATGATTTAATTTAAGGACTGTACAGAGACTGAAAGAAAGGGCTGGCCAGGGTTAAATGTAATCAAAGAGAGATCAGAAAAACAGTAAATTCTAAGTATTGATACTAAAAAAAAAAGTAACAAAATTGTATAAGCCATCTGTTGCCTGCACCTACTCAGAGTTTGATTCATGGGCAGAGGTACATTCAGGGAAATGTTGTCACCCTTTCCTGTCTGTATCATGCTCTTCTAGAACACGAATCCTTCACTATAGATTTTTTATCTTCCCTAGATCTTCTGTCATAGTTTTTGAGGAGAGTTGTAGCAGTTAGCAAAATCTGAGTGCTATCAATGAATTCCAAACCAAGATGTTTTACTCACTGATAAAATATTTCCTCTTTTGGTTTTGGTGTGTGTCTGTAGTCTGGCTGCAATATGTTGTTTTCCAAGTAATTATTTTCAGATAACATCCTGAATGATTCTTTAAACTGTCATTTATTCTTTTTCCTTTACCAAAATATAGAAAATATATTCCTTTTTTTGTTTCTTTCAACCCTCATATCCTGCACAGGTTGTTACTAAACACTGCTCGTCTGCCAATGAGAATGGAAAGCCCTTTTGGCTTCTTTTTGTGGCTCCAGACTCATGAATTTGGCTCCTCCCAAGAGGGCACACTGTGCACCCAGCTCACAAGGGGTACGTGATCATGCACGTTGTGCAGTCGGGGGGATCAAAATAACACTCTGTCATCACTACTGACTGCAAAAACTGGCACACCAGGTCAACAGCATCTCAATGGGTGGACCTTTGACCTTACGCTACTGCGGCCCTTAAAATTTCCCCTTGAAATTTGGTCCCCAGCTGGGCAAATCTCTCTGATAAAGTACAGAAGAGGACTGGCCATATCAAAAGGTTTTGCAGTCATAATAAATAAAGCGTTGGAGAGAAAGAACACATACAGAGATCAAAGGTGACATCATGACTCTTAGAGCATTTCTTCAAAGCTGCGATCGAGTGCACAGTTAAGCCCAAATGCACCATTACCCCAAAGTTACAGGTTACTGCCATGTCTGGTCTCAGTTAAAAGGCACTAAGGAGCTCACCACTCACACTCCCAGCTTTACTGCCCCTCAGAGAATTTCACTAGTCATCACTGGTCCCAAGAAGACGTTTCTTCCTCTCCCTAATCTTGTGATAAACTGCCATGGAGCATTATCCTCCTGCTCTTTAGATAAGAGAAACGTAATGTACTGGATAACCCAGCAATTTTTCAAGGCGTCCAGTGCCACAGTTTTAAGATTTGTAAGGAGCAGAGGATAAGGAATGCTTTGCTATATGTCAGATGACCAGCCAGATTTACTGCTAGACAAGATCACACATTAAAAGGAAGTTACTTGAGAAACATAGGTTTCCAGTCATGGAATACAGTTAGAAAAGTTAAAATGACAATGTATCATTAAGATTACACTTAACAATATGTGTTCTCCCTGACTGAATTCAGCAGCAGCTATGCTGTACCTCATTTTCTCTGAGATTTCGCTGGAATTTTATCTGCCACGATTGAGTTAAGATGGGATGATGTTGTCATTATGGCTCTTGTGTCTGCCACAGGCCTCCCTGCCCCACACTTGGGCATGGAAGAGTACAGAAAAAAAGCTGAGAGCCCCTTTCTGACTCATCTCAAAGCAGAATGTCTCATCTCTGGAAGAAAGCTTTTCCTCTTCTTTGCTTGTGAGTGCTGCCACACGATACTGAGGAACAAGGAATTACTTTACTGTCTCCCAATCTCTCATCCCAAGGCTTCGATGACAAAGATTGCCACTCAATCTCTCAGTTAACACATTCAGCCTGCCTCGTTAACATATGGAAACCAATGAATACAGAAAATATTAGAGGTACTACTTCTTTTTAGATCCATTAGTCTTATTCTGAATGAAGAAAAATAGGTGACAATTTGAGTAATGCAGATCCAGATGCATGCTTTTGGTTGCATGGATTTTATTCTACCCTAACAAGTTCTCTCCCATGAGGACAGGCTGAGAGAGTTGGGGTTGTTCAGCCTGGAGAAGAGAAGGCTCCAGGGCCTTTCAGTACTTAAAGGAGACTCATAAGAAAGATGACCTGTTGAGATAGGACAAGGGATAGTGGTTTTAAACTAAAAGAGGGAAGATTTAGACTAGGCAGAAGGAAGACATTTTTTATGATGAGGGTGGTGAGACACTGGCCCAGGTTGCCCAAAGAAGTGGTGGATGCCCCATCCCTGGGAACGTTCAAGATCAGGTTGGATGGAGCTCTGAGCAACCTGATCTAGTTGAAGCTGTCCCTGCTCATTGCAGGGCAGGTTGGACCAGATGGCCTTCATAGGTCCCTTCCATCCAAACTATTCTATGAGTCTATAACCAGCTGCTCTCCACATCATTTTGCACCTGAAAAACAGAAGGAGGTAGCTCATGGCAGAGAATTCACTTCGGGATACGCAGAAAAGGAATGTGACAGGAATTGCAAAGAGCACTGCGAATTCCCAACCTTTAGGTCTGGCCTGCAACAGGCCAGAATAGAACATCCTCTGAAAGCCAAAAGGATTAAAAATCCTGTCTGTCATCCTATATCGTGTTTTCTGCAACTATGGATAGGGTGGGAGGCTGTAACTGTCATCATATTTTGTTTCTGAAACACTAAGGGCCAAATCATGTGAGTCCTCTGATGAATTCCTACTCCCTTGGGAATCAGCTCTCCTAGGACTGACACAGACGAGTTCTGAAAAGTACAGGATGATAATAATAACGCTTATTTCCCCAAAGGAAGAAGGCTGGTGTTACTGTCTTCCTCAACAGGGGGGATCTGAGGCACAGAGTTACTCAGAGACAACCCAGTCTCTCTTCTGCTCCCACATCCACTTGATGGTCCCTCTTGAGCAGGACACTACTACAGGGCCCCAGGCCACCCACAGCATGGGGCAGCACCCATGAGGTGGGTGCTGTGGTGGGCAACATGGACATGGGGCAGGGGAGGAACACTGTGCCATACAGCTGGGGCAACCTACTGGGGCTAGGAAAGCCTTGAGTCTCCTTGAGGAGGTGAAGAGTGGTAAAATGCAGGGAACAGAGAAAAAAATTATATTCCCCAGGGTAGGAGGTCTCGGTGGTTATGCTGAGAGACTGCCTTGCATTGAATTTGAGCATTTCAAGAAAAAATGAAATTCATGAAACATCTTCTTATATGCAGTGAGAATGGGAAAACAAACTGTTAAGCCGCTCACGGAGGTCAGGCAATAAAAATGTATTTCTCTATCTATTGTTTCTTTTTGATCAAAACATCATGAAATAAGTGTCCAAACACTCAAAGACGTGGCTGGTACTAGACATCGGCTGTCCTTCAGACAGGCACCCTGCCCTGCCTCTGCCAGATGCTGACTAAATGAAGGAAAAAAGCATTTTCTTTTATCCCCCTCCCGCCCCCACCAGCTTTTTATAGGACCTTCCCAGCCTTGTGTGGGGCTTCCTGATTGAATTTGAGCATTTCAAGAAAAAATGAAATTCATGAAACATCTTCTTATATGCAGTGAGAATGGGAAAACAAACTGTTAAGCCGCTCACGGAGGTCAGGCAATAAAAATGTATTTCTCTATCTATTGTTTCTTTTTGATCAAAACATCATGAAATAAGTGTCCAAACACTCAAAGACGTGGCTGGTACTAGACATCGGCTGTCCTTCAGACAGGCACCCTGCCCTGCCTCTGCCAGATGCTGACTAAATGAAGGAAAAAAGCATTTTCTTTTACCTTCCTTATTCCTGGGCTACTTGCCAAGATCTTTCCCAAATCTCCGTGCCTCTCTTCCTTGGGAAACAGGACCTGGTCCTACCTCTTCCCCAGCAGCAGCAAGAGCCATCTCAGGCACCACTCTTGACCCAAGGTGGGCTACCATGGCTACGGGGAAGAAAGCCACCCCCCCAGTCCCCCTCCCGCCCCCACCAGCTTTTTATAGGACCTTCCCAGCCTTGTGTGGGGCTTCCTGGCTCTGTAGGATGGATGTGAACTCCAGCTGCTTTGCAAAATGAGCTTCTTTTAGCCCTAAAAGTTTTCTTTAGCACCTAGAAGTGCTCATGTTGATAAATGCAGGTCTCTCAGATAAAGAGCCACTGCCATATTCAGGCAATCTTTTAGAGAAGATATCATTTTCCTCTCCAGTATCGATGCTCCTTTTTTTATATTCTTTTATCATAAGCTCTGTAGGATGGATGTGAACTCCAGCTACTCCGCAAAATGAACTTCTTTTAGCCCTAAAAGTTTTCTTTAGCACCTAGAAGTGCTCATGTTGATAAATGCAGGTCTCTCAGATAAAGAGCCACTGCCATATTCAGGCAATCTTTTAGAGAAGATATCATTTTCCTCTCCAGTATCGATGCTCCTTTTTTTATATTCTTTTATCATAATTTTCAGTTTCATAAGTGGTTTTTTTTAGGAATACGTAACACATTTGGAAAAGGAAGGCACGAAGCCTGGTTTTGAAAAAGGTGGGTGCTAAAACTTCAACTTTTCAAACAACTGAAAAGAACACTTTGGATTAGTTGAAAAGCATTAAAAATCTACATTTTTTCTCTTATAAAACTAACTGCGTCCACACAAACCCCAGTGTTGCTCCTCTGCTTAGGAACACCCACTTCATTAAATGCAATGGGAAACACTGCGTCGTTCTTTCTACTGTCTTTTTAAACGATAGGTCTGAATTCTTACCCTTTAAGCAGAATTGTCTCTGGCCAATTCAAGCATTTAATCCCCATACAGCACTCAGGCAAGAATCCCATATGTAAAGGAAGTTGAAAGAATGTGAAGAACTTCCTTCTCTTAAATGAACTATTAACCATGCAGTTTGGAAAAAGTCTGGTGGAATCCCTTTAGGATCTTACCCCAAGACTGATTAAAGGAACTCAATTATATCCGCTGGCAAAAACTCCCAGAATATTTTGTGTACTGTAACTGAGGTGTGACTGAAACCTGCTACTCAGGCAGAAATCAATTCGCCATTCCTATAGCAAAATGTAAAACTAACTCTTATTTAATTGAAATAAATATTGCAGTTTAAAAGACGAGTTGGGCAGAAGGATCCTACAGGGTGTTGACTTCCAACTGTTTTCTGCGGGAGCTGAGTTATAGCAGCTCCAATTTATGAAGTAGTGAGAAGGTCTGTGATTTAATTAAAGACAGAAGAGATAAAATCCTTCCTTCATAAATGAAAGCTAATGCCCTCTAATTGTGTAGAGATGAGGAAGAATACAGAGATATGTGTGTGAGCCTTCTTTCCTTATAATACCCTTGAGTCCTTGGTTCTGGGAAATTGCAGGATGATTTTTTTTTTTCAAATATTCCATTCTGCTGTATGCAGAGAGACCCATTTGATAACCCAGAGCATCAGGAACTGAGCCCTAGATTTTTCTAAGCAATCTACCAGCTCCAGAAGCCCCCTTCTTTGGGTGCCCACTCTGAAAAACCTAAGGTGATGCCTCCATTGACTGAGATTTTTATTGTGCCGTTCAGTGTCCATTTTTAGCTGCAACTTAAGGAGTCCTGGCCAGGGAACAGGCAGAATAGCCAAGAGTTATAATTCCTCTCCACCTAATGCAGAAGCTGGGCTGGGAAATTAGCATTCCTCAGTGCAACTAGAGACAAGCAAAGTGTCAGAAATGCTTCCTCGGGGTTTTCAGGCACGGTGCAATCAGAACTGAGCAAAACTGTGGTGAGAAATGTGTCTTTTCTGTAGCAATGGTTGTACCCTCAAGCTGCCTGCTTTCCCTTACCTTCTGTTGGGTTGCCTCTGCGTGGTACAAAGAGGAAGCCTCAAGCATCATCTCAGCTGTTTTGTAGCTGGAGTGCAGGGCATCTTGTGTCCAAAAGAGGCTTCAGACACGCCCTGATGACACTCTCTTGTTTTCTTGAATGTTTTCTAGTTCTGCAATATAATTTTTGAGGCAGGTTTGACCTTCTCATAGGATGCAGGATATAGGACACAGGAAACAATACTGTCTTTTGCCTCATTTTCCATATGCCATCTTTTGTCTGCTCTTTTGTCTGCAGTTGTTTTCACAGAACAGTGTCCCCAGTGTGTCTTAAACAAGTATTTTTCTGACTTTTATTGTGCATTCATAGGCAGGATTATTTTTTCCCGTGTTACATTATTTTGGCCTTCTCAGCATCGTTTGTCTTTACTCGCTGATTTTCCAGCCTCTCCAGTGAAATTGTTGAATAGTGCACGTCTGAGACACATCTGTGGGGCTTGGCTGTTGCCCAAGAGGAGCACAATGCCTCCCCACAAGGTTCCTGTGAATCCCCAAATCACAAAGAGATCACCTCTTACTGGTATTTAAAAACAAGGAAGTCGTTGGGCTCAATTTAGTTCTATGTAAATATACCAAGAAGTATATTATCATGGTAATCTCATAAGGAACTAACGGTAGCTCCTGCTAAAATTTTAGCTAAAGCACAAGTACATAAATGAAAGAGACTGATTAACCAATTATGATGACTCCTTCAATCATCTTTTCCATTAGTGCGGGATTCATTAAAGTGCAGAAAACTTGCACAAAGGCCCTTCAGATCTATCTGTTTGATATGCAAGATCTAAACTTGGGATATGCACGATCGAGCTCTGACCTGACACACAGAGAGTTATTCCTCAAGGTCTCAAACCAGAAAAATAGCTCTGAAATGCTCACTTCAGCTGTTGAAGACGGCTCAGTGGCCATCTAAATAACCACACGTTGCCTATGGTGTCCATACATTCATTCAGCACGAAGCCTTCACGACAGATTCTTTTTGTGCTCTTGCTGTATATTGGCAGGTAGGTTCTGACATGCTAATTAGTTCAACCTCAATTAGACATTTAGTCTTCTGACATCTGGAACAGTGGCTGCCAGCTATTTCTCTTCTCATTTTTTCCCAAAAGAAGTAAAATGCTAGGTTACATGTTAAAAAGCTCGTCTGCACGCCTACGAATGAGCACAGAGATGCTGGCAGGGGGGAGGGGAAGCCAATAATACCCTCCATCAACCTCCAAGAGATGGTTGAGAGAGTTGGGGGGGTCAGCCTGGAGAAGAGAAGGCTCCAAGGAGATCTTCTAATGGTCTTCCTGTCCCTAAAGGGGCTCCAGGAGAGATGGGGAGGGACTCTGGACCGGGCAATGTAGTGATAGAATGAGGGGTGATGGTTTTAAACTGAAAGAGGGGAGATTTAGATTAGATACTAGAAAGAAATTCTTTGCTGTGAGGGTGGTGAGACACTGGAACAGGTTGCCCAGAGAAGCTGTGGCTGCCCCATCCCTGGAGGGGTTCAAGGCCAAGCTGGATGGGGCTTGGAGCAACCTGGTCTGGTGGGAGGTGTCCCTGCCCAGGGCAGGGGGCTGTAACTCGATGATCTTTGAGGTCCCTTCCAACTCAAGCTATTCTATGATTCTGTGATTCTAAGACAGAACATATGATTACTCAGTGAAAGACCTGCTGCCATGAACTTTGTCTGTTTTGTAGCTTTCAAAGCATTATTTGTACAAAGACAATAAAAAAAAGTCTTGTTCCTTTATAAGGGTGACTGCAAGGAGTCGGATCTCTGAGAAGAACAGCAAAGACTTTCTTTCTCCAGCTCTTGAAAATGACTCAGTAAGAGATTTTGATCTCTGTACTGTAAATTTGATATCCTGTGGATCTCCTCACCTCACCTATTGAGTTGCCTGTTATATTACATCTTTCTAGCTTAGTACGTGATTGATTAAAAAGCTTCATTTTTCGGCTGGCTTTTCTTTCTGTATGATCATTCTGGCCTAAAATGTTTCACACTCATTATTATTATTATCAGCCAGACTCGCTGCTGTAGGAGAACAACAGTGGATGTGTTTTGTTTTAGGTACTTATTGCTGGAATATGTAAAAAACCCTCTCTTTTATCAAAGTAACATAAACCACAGACCTTTCTGTCCTGAGAGACAGCTTATTAAGTGTATATCTCAAATACAGACTGTTCCCCTAAGGACAAGTGTCTACTTTATGGAATAAACACACACCTGTAATTTTCCTACATCTCTCTGGGTATGGTTCTTCTCTTGGAAACACTTTGCCCACCCATCTGCTTGGGGTCCCTACACCTGGGACTAGTAACCCCTGGAGTTTTTTTCCTTACACCCAGGTCAAGGCTTGGACTTCCAAGGCTTGGACTTGGTCAAAGAGGACTTCCTTGTCCTCTTTCCTTGCCACTGGTTCTCTTTGTTGGAAAAACCTTTTCTTCAGTCTCTGATGCGCTTTCAAGGGGAAGGGGATTTCACCATTCGAATATAGAACTACCCCCAGCCACGCTCCTCAGCCCTATTTGCTGTTGCAAATCACAATGTTTGCTCTTCAGTGTTACTACTGCTTATTTTTTCCACCTTATTGCCTGAAAGAGTAGCTTTAGAACAATCTGAAATTTTAGGTAAATGCGCTTACCTCTGAAAATATCCAGTCCTTTCTGACCAGGAGAGCAGCAGCTGTGAGCCAGAAGGTCGTAGGACTGCTCTACTAATGGAAGGCAGGTTGGCTTTTTGGAGGCAGGGGCAGAGAGGAAAGCAGCAATTGGCTGCTCCAAATGGCCCTGCTGGAGGCTGAAGGCCAGGCCAGCTTCCTCAGGTGCTGTGAATATGGTATAAATTGCCCAGAGAATTAGTTGACCTCTCTTTGCCCCATGGAGCCTTGGCACGTTTAGTCAAAGCATTTTCTTTTTCTCATACACGCAGAGAGGTAGAACTTTGGAAGCTGCTGCATGGCTCTACGAAGGTTCATTGCAAGGGATTTCCCCTCTCAATTTCTATATTCTGCATCTGTGTTTTATTAATTAGAAGAGTGAGAAATGCCTCTTAAGAAAACTTTAGGAATACTAGGAAAACAGTGCAGCTCTGGGCCTGCAAAGAGCTGCTCCCACAACTTCAACACTCGTATGTCTCACAGGGCCTGCGGGCAGCAACACCATCACACACATATCCCTTACCATGAAACATGGGAAGCAGGAGGTTTGCAAATGTGTGACCGACATGAAACCTCTGCACCCATCAGAGATTTGTCTCAACATCCTCATTTGACAATGTTTGAACCCAACGCAACAAATAAAGAGAGAAGAGGAAGGCAAGGCTTCAACAACGTGGGCTTAATTACCTTTGAAGTTTAACTGCAGGGTCATGAAGAGGTTCCTGGGCCAAATTAACACCAAGAGGCAAGGTCTTCTCAGCCCCCTTCCACAGGAGTAGGTGCACAGGGTGGACAGAAAGGACAACCTCTCCTACCAACCATTTCAGATGTTCCATCCTTCCAGAGGCCTGGTGAGGGAATGGAGAAGCAGGAGAGCAACGTCCTCAGGCCTCTCCAGAGCAAGTCAAACCTTTACCACCACATCCCTGAGCCCTAACATCATTTAAAACCCAGGTTCAGCCGGGACACACTCCACCAGTCACAAAGAAGCAAACAGCTCACACGGATCACCTTTCCTGCCCTAAAACGCACGACGAGAAGCTTGGAACATGTTTTACATATTTATATTTCCCAGCACTGAGTGATGTTTGCCCTACATTTCCTCTCTTTCACCGCGAAGAGATGCGTGTCCTCACTCTCCCTACCTCCCCCCGGGAAGGCTTTGCCGAACTAGATGAGGCTGCAAGGCCTTTCACCAGCAGGTTCCTCAGCAGGGCTCCTGTTTGCTGCTTCTCCTCTGGCCCCCACAGCTTCCACATGGGCCCAACCGCAGGCCTGGTCATCCAAAACCTTCCTTTGTGCAGAAAGTTCAGGGCCTCGGCAGAAACTTGGAAGGATAATTTCTCGATGAATTGGCTTTTCCGCTTCTCGGGCAAAATCCTCCCCTCACAACAGGGAGCCTTGAGCATCTGCTGCCAGATGCTGCTGATGAAGGGAAACTCCAGCAGCGAGGACGAGGAAAAGTCCAACTCCTGAACCTCGTTGCTCTCCAAGTCACGCAACTTCGTAAAACCTGAAAGAAGACTCAGCTCGTTGCGGGGAATGCTGAAAATACTCATTTTACACTCTCATTTTCCACATTGAGACATAGAAGCAGCCTAGTGATTTCACTGAGAATTTGGAGTAAACAAAACACATTCTACAGAACCGAAAAAATGACAAAGGAGAAGAGGTTAAGAATCATTTGACGCCACCTTCCTTGCTTTTTTCACCCCGTGTATGCAAAAAAGATAAAAATTTAAAAGGAACATAAGCACTTCAATCAAACAAGAGAGCGTTTTAGAAAATTCCTCTGAAGACATTTGTCCATAATAATTTCAGAGGGTAGTTTCTAGAAGAATAATACAGCAGGCCCCTTTTTTAGAAGTGTGCAATTTCGCAGAAAGTATTCTGGATTTCTCCAAATTACTGAAAACATGTATTTTCCACTGCTTTCATTTCTATCTCGCAGACTTCTTTCGTGCCCATGACCACGTCTTCCTCTTTACAGTTAATGGGAGTTTCAGAGGCACAGAGGGTCAGGCTCTTTCTTTACTATTCAATAAGGTAAATAAAACCTTACTACTTGAATGACTCTCTGAAGAATAACAGGTAGATAAATCATGCAAGATTTTTTCCAGTCTTTATAACATCCCCCAGCTAGAATACACACACACATACAGTTTTTAAAATTGTGTTGATCACAGTATCCACCGAGTGCTAAAATAAGTTTTGTTTGCTTTTAACAGAGTAATAAAAATATTTGTAAAAAAAAAACCACCTAAAATTTTAACCTAGGATAATATGAAAATAGTAAGAATTATACCTAACAGTAGTGATTGGAATGAAAGCAAAGCTGCCTATTAAAAATCTGACCACTGATCGAAGCTTGCAATTTTAGCCTTCATCAATTGCTTTCTCGAGTGACTCATCAAATCAGCATTGCCTAAAAAGTCAATATTGAGAAACCAGGTAAACCAATAAAGACTCCTTTCAGTCACACAATTGCTACCAAACACTCTTGAGAACACAGTAAAGCGTTTTATTGTTTATGCTCATTTTCATTTACACATAGGAGGAACAATCAATGCAGTTCTATCACAGCAGGTGGACCATATCCTGAAACTCGATAACTTTGACTGCTGAATACGTGTAGACCCATCTTAAGGTCTCATCAGAAAAAAATAAAATAAATTTAAAAAAATAGGGGGGGAAGTAGGGAGGAGAGTAATTTCACTAACATCAGTTAATTATGATTCATGGGTATTTATTTTGCAGGTGATACATCTCTTCTGAAAGAGCAAACTGCTTCACTTCTTTACAAAATACACTAAATAATGTAATTACTTGGAGGATTCTAAATTTCGCAGTGGTACATGCGGTAAGGGTGTGCAACCGACACAACATGGAAAAAACATGGTTACAACATCAAACTGCTACTTCTATTCCCAGCTGGTTTATGGAAAAAGGTCATTGCACTTCTTGTTTCCTGCTCTGGAGTCACGGAGTAGAAGCAAGAAGTATTTCCTTCGTAAAGGCAACGATGAGGACAGACTATAGATATGCAGTGCAGTTGAACAGGTCTACAACTCCCATTTCTACAGCGTTTGCTACTGTTTTGAAATACTGACACAACTTTTGCACACTGTCACTTCTCACACGTGTTCAGCCGAAGGAGTCATTTGCAGAATTTACTGCCATGCTCCTGCTTTAAAATGATGCTTTTTTTTTTTTTTTAAATTACTTTTTTTTTTTCTCCTCTTGGCCTCAAAAGTGAAGGGAGCAACTCTTTCCACTGAAAGAAAGAAATTACAGGCGTGCAGAAGTACAACTACGCTACCAACACAGACAGAGAGACAACTGTGCTCTTGTGCACACCCCTACAACCGGCCGGAGAACAAATTAAGAAGTTAAGCCTGCAAAATAAATGGAGTTTACTCTCAAACTTTTTTTTTTTCTTCAGTCCAGAAGAATTATAGACCTTGATTCGAGGTTGCCCTCTTTCTTTTTCTTTTTTTTTCTTTTTTATTTATTTTTTTTTGCAACTGATCTGCGTGACTATTGGAACAGCATCTCTGCCAGAGTCATTACACTGAAATGCAGAGCTGAGCAGTTTGGTGGCAGTATGTATTGACGGTTGGGTTTTTTTTTTTTTGCAGCATCATGAGTCTGGCAACTGGGCTTGGGGAAGTTTCAAGCAGTGGGTCTTTACAATAGCAACTTGATTCTGCAGACAAAAAAAAAAAAAGCAAAAGATTGGCAGAATTATTAAAGTATCACAATAAAGGCAAGGATGTATTCTGCAGAACGTGGCGCTGAGTTTAGAGCTAGGCGCTGGCAGCCACTTTTTTTTTTTTTAAATCAGAGGCACAGAAAGGCACAGCTTTTTTACCCGTGTGTGAAGGGAAATCTAAAGGTGTGGAGCCTTTTGGTGGTGGCTGAAAGGCAGTTTTCCTCCCAGGATGCCTGCTCCGCTCCCAGCGGGAGAAGCTGGAGCTGTAAGGAGGCCAAAAAGTAGGCTGAACTTTACAGGCAGCCTTCATCTGGGGCCTGTCCTACCTTTTTTTGCCCCCTTGTCCAAAAAAAAAATAAATAAATAAACCAAACCCACAAACCCGACACAAAGAGAACCCACCAAAACCCCACCCCGACGTTGGCACCGGGGGCTGCATCCCTTCCAAGGGGGTGGCATCCTTGGCTGCCTGGAGATGCTTCCAGCTGCCCGAGGGGGACCAGGGGATGCGGGATTTTGGGGGGGATGCAGGATTTGGGGCTGCCCCGGCACCGGTCCCGGTCCCGTCCCACCGCTTCCCGGAGAGCTCGGCGGCCGGGTTGGGAACGCCAAATGCCGTTTAGCACTAATTGGTGGGGCTGCCCTGGCCCCGGTCCCGGTCCCGTCCCGCCGCTCCCCGGAGAGCTCGGCGGCCGGATTGGGAAAGCCAAATGCCGTTTAGCACTAATTAGTCTAAAAACGGGCATTAACATCCCAAAACGGCGGCAGATGGGTTTAAATAGGTGGAATTAAGCGCAGATTGCTGTGAGTCACTCCCTGCGAGCTGGGGGGGGGGGGGGGGGAACGGGA
>NW_015090910.1:823024-824658 GCF_001431845.1 Calidris pugnax | reverse complement strand
ACCCCCACCCCCCCGAGGGGGCTAGAAAGCGGCCGGTCCTACCCAAAACGGGATGGAATAGCTATTTGTGGGGGTCGGACCTCCATCCCCCATTCCCCACATCTCCTCCCCCCACCCCTCCAAGGTCTTCCCACCCCCCAGCATCGCCGTTTTTTGGGGAGGGGGGGGCAACCTACCTGTGGCGTCGGGCACGGGCGTGCAAGGGGGCAGCCCCGGCGAACACATGGCATTCAACATTGTTCAGCTTGTGCATCGGAAACGTATGAGTTTGTGGAAAGCTTGCTTGAAGTCCTCGTTGGACATGGTATAGATGATGGGGTTGATGAGGGAGTTGAGATATCCGAGCCACGTGAAAAAGTCAAAGATGGCCATGTGGAACCAGCAAGCTTCCTTGCAAATCGGCAACACCAGGCTGATGATGAAAAAGGGCAGCCAACAGACGATGAAGGCTCCTAAAATAATCCCTAAAGTCTTGGTGGCTTTCCGCTCTCTAGCGGCCGTGAGCTTCTTCTTCTCCAGCAGGGCATCCGAGACCTTCACCTTCACCTGGTTCATGTACACGGGGGAGCCCGTCTCGCTGGATCCCTCGGGGGCCTTGGAGTTGATGGAGGTGACGGAGGAGGAAGACCCCGGGGAGTCCGTGATTAATTGAGCCCGCGTGAGTCTTTTACCCGCTTTCTTTGGCGTCTGCTTCAAAATCCTCGACCTGGCTTCCACGTAGATCCTCCCGTAGAGGGCTATCAGCAGCAGGGTGGGGAAGTAGAAGGCTCCCACCGTGGAGTACACGGTGTAGAGGACGTGGTCCGTGTTGACCACACAGTGAGAGACTTCCTCGGCTTTCGCCTGCCGCCAAAACAAAGGGGGCATGGAGATACAGATGGAGAAGACCCACACCAAGGCGATCATGCCCGCTGCCCGTTTGGGAGTCCGTTTGGTGGAGTACTCGACGGCGTCGGTGATGGCCCAGTAGCGGTCCAGGGCGATGACACAGAGGTGGAGGATGGAGGCCGTGCAACAAGTGATGTCCGAGGAGAGCCAGATGTCGCAGACGATCTGGCCCAGCGTCCACTTGCCGGTCACAGTGTACACGGTGCTGATGGGCATGACGAGGATGGAGACGAGGAGGTCGGTGACGGCCAACGAAGCGATGAGATAGTTGGCCGGCGTGTGGAGTTTCCTCGTCTGGTAAACCGTGGCGATGACAAAGGCGTTGGAGAGCACCGTGGCCAAGGTGACGAGCGCCAGGACGACGGCGAGCACGATCTTCCCGGAGAGGGGGGTGGCGTCCTGGTAGGTCCCTTCCTCGGCGCTGCAGTTTCGGCCGGGGTAGGACTCGTTGGCGGGGAGCAGCGGAGCCTGGCAGGGGGCTCCCGGCTCCATCCCTCCGCTCCCGCCGCCCCCGCAGACGGCGGGGCTGGGCACGGCGGGGCCGTTACCCCGGCAGGACCCCGCGGGTACCGGGGGAGGGCTGCAGCATCCCCGCTCCGGCACCACCTCCCACCCCTCCGCCCGCCCGCCCTTCCGGCAGCACCGAGAGGGCTCCAGCCGAGCTTCCCTCACTCCCCGCCGGCAGGGAGGGAGCAGGGCGAACCGGGGACCGGGCGTACCCGTTCCCCCCGCCAGCTCATCGCCCC
>NW_015090910.1:781785-821692 GCF_001431845.1 Calidris pugnax | reverse complement strand
GGGGGCAGAGGGGGGGGGGCAGGAGGTGCACCAGGAGCACACATCTCCTCCAGGGAACACACACATCTCCTCCAGGTCCCACAGCTCCTGCCCGGGTTTGTTCTCTGCAACCCCAGGAAAGTTTTGCCCACGGAGGGAGGTGCGAGCTTGCTTTTGGCTGGGTCGGGGTAATTCCAAGCCTGGTGAAATAATCTGTGTTCCTGCCCTCGAGTAAATCTCCCAAAAATGCCAAACCCAGTAAAGAGGAGGAGAGGATTTCAGTCTACAGGCATGTTTCTACACATAATAAAATCTAAACCTAAGCTCCATGCAGACTCTCAGCGTTCACCTCTCCTTCTCCAGGCTGTTTTCCTCTGTGATGGGGAGAGCAAACTTGTCCCCCCGTGCTCCTGTCCTCCCTGGGCCACCCTCAGCACCACGCAGGGAGAGGCACCACCTTGGTTCTGCCCTGGGACATCAAGCAGGGTGAGAAACCTCAGCACTCTGCTGGTCATCTTTGAGCAAGAGGGATGAGAGGATGCAGGTCAAAGAAGGACAGCAAGAGGCTGGAGAGGATTCTGTCGTGGCACCAAGGGATGAGGAAACACCAGAGCCCAGCAGGGACACCCCTCTCCCTCCCTATTCCAGGCACGGTGCCCTGATCTTGGGGTGCACCTGACACCACAAAAGCAGTGACAGTGAGGATTCTGTCGTGGCACCAAGGGATGAGGAAACACCAGAGCCCAGCAGGGACACCCCTCTCCCTCCCTATTCCAGGCACGGTGCCCTGATCTTGGGGTGCACTCAGCACCCACAGGTCCCCTGACACCACAAAAGCAGTGACAATGCTCGAGATGTTGTAAAATCAGTCCCAGATCCACTCTTTGGTTGGGCTCTCTCAAGAAGTGAGGAGGGGAGAGGATTGTTACGGATTAATCAAAGTGTGGTGGTTGAGGTTTGCCTACATTCACCCAACTGAGAGGAAGATAAAAATGTCAACAAGCCTGTTTTCCCCAAAGGGCTCGGGACAGGGTTTGGTCTCTTTCCATGTTTTAATTTTGTGGTGCCTCCTTGTGCTCAGTGGAGCCTGGTAGCTGGCTGGAGCCTCTAGGCTTTACTGCATTAAAAATAATAATATAGAGGTATCTATATTATTTGGTCTCTTTGATGGGCAGAGACTTTATAATCCTGGTTTCTAATACACTGTGCTATTGCTTCCACTTCTGCTCGACATTTCTGGCTTAATTTAGTTGTGCTTAAGTTGGCAGCTGCCCTCGAGCCTCTGTAGCTCAACATTCTTCCCAAACATATCCGAGACTGATTTAAATTTAAAGCACCAATAATAACAAGAAGAAAATCTAGTCCTTCGTTGGGTTTTGCAACAGCTTTCCTCTGGTGGAAAGGCTCTTCTGATAAAATTATAGGGCCTCCAAGGGTAATGTTCTAGCTCTAGTTACTGCCATCAGCGATGTCACATAATGCAGACAAGTGCTATGTGAATGGGCGATGAGTTCTGCCCACCCTATCAATGTCACTGTTTACCTTCATTATAAAATGTTTGTGTTCCGTGCACAGCTTTTGCTGGTGCCCTTCTCCATTAATTCTTGGTTATTATTCATCAGCAATCATCATTCATTGCTTCCCTCTTGGTCTTGGCAAGGAGATGCTTTTCTCCTCCCTTGTTTGCTCTCCTCTGTTGTGCTCCCTTCTTTCTCTCTCAGATATGCAGTGCTGGTGCCAGTGGGCAGGAAAATATTCACCCAGGGCATGCCAGGTCTATCAGTGTTGGCTTCACTTGACTTCCCACAGGGATCACCTGGTCCTCCTGGGCAATACACATTCCCCAGGCAATTCTATGATTCCTCCCAGGCAATTCTACAATTCTATCATTCTGTGATTCCATGATTCTCCCTGGGGTTTCAGTCTTGGGTTAGGAATAGCTGCGGTGAGAAAGTAAAGCCAGTTTCCACTCAGTGCTCCAGGTCATGGACATGGTCTTCTGCATCACTGCTGGTGGGGCGTGCAGAAGACACGTCCGCTCCAGGACACTGGCAGTGCTGCTCTCTTGAGGCTGTGCGTGCTGCTTCCCAGGATTTGTGTCAGAGCAAGGGGTGCCCAGGTTTTCAAAAATAACTTTTCCTCTCTGCCCAGCCAGGCTGCACGTAGCCCCGTGCCACAGCTGAGGCTCGATGAGAGCAGGAACCAGGCTTTGCCTCCATCATCAATAAATTCTGGAGCCCGGGAGTGCCAGACAGAAACATATTGTGAATCGTATGTATTATCACACGAATGATCGTATCTCACTGCTGTGCTGTCACCCTGAAACCTGCATTTCATTGTTTACCTTCCCCTCTCCTAACTGGATCTGAAAAGATGCTTATGGGAAGAGATCCTATTTCCTGAAGCTTTTGGCTTCTCTACAGAGGCAGACATAAAATTAATTTCTTTCTGCTGGCATAAGACTGTTAATACTTCTTATATCCAGATTTTTGATGTACTAAAATGCTCAAATATAGAAACTGCAATGAAAACTGAAGCCTATCGCTGGTTTATTGCATCACAAACTGCCCGTGTATGGCATAAATGTCATCAATGACTTATAAATACATTAGAGAGAGAAGACAGACATAGAAACAAACCTCAGTACCAGAAAGGAAAAGTCTTCATCCTACAGTCAGATCTGTACCGGCCTCAGATGATGTGGGGGGGGAGGTTGGCTTTTGGATCTTTTAAGTATATTTGAACAGAGGGCACAATATAAACTTCACCTCTGCCCTTGACTCAAGTGGCAAGTTGTGTGTGATGCCATCCGTAGCCTCCTGCACCATGGTGAGATTCATCCTCAGATTTTAAAATAAAGCAATTCTGAGTCCTCCTGTTAGCAAAGATAACCTTCACTATGCAAATCAACGCAGTGGTATTTTTGTTGAGTTTGCCAACAGACAAATAACGCTAATATATGTGTGAAGTTTCTCAATGTTAACTTTGAAATATAGCTGAGGCCATTTAAATGCCAACACTTTTAAGTCACTAGTCAAAATAAAACCACCCAGCTTGAGTTACAGAAATTTAATTATAAGGAACAGCTGGGCCTGGTTTTGATTTTGACTCGAAGGACCCAGGGAAAGAATCAAGCACATGGGCTCAGTAGGCACACATATGGCCAGAGTTTCTCGACCCGAGGGAATAAAGCCAGAACGTGTTATCTCCTTATTCCTCATACCGGCCAGGCACAGTTGCCAAAAAATGCACTGAGATACCCTCTGAAGAATATTCAATGATTCTTTAAGTAGGCGATGGAGGCCAAGCAGAAAGAAACTCCAGTCCTTCCTTCCACTGGCTGCCATTTCATCTCCAGACGTGGAGGCAGCAGCTGAGCTTGGTGACTCTTCCTCAATTCAGCTACCAGGGGCTTGCTCTTTAATGATGTTCCTGGAGGTGCTCCACAGGAAACCACTTCAGTCCTGCCCCATCTCCTCTCCTTCCACGCTGCCCCTTATTCTCCCACTTCCTTACAAAGCAGAAGAAACGACCGCTTGTATGAAAAGGGCTGTTGCCTCCTCGTTATTGCAGTTTCCACCCATGGCTGCTGGAGCCTCTAACTCACACTAAAATCAGTGCAAGCACCTATTTTGCTGCCAGAGGGTCTGGCTGAGCAATTGTCCCTGCGGTTCTGGCAGTCTCCAAAAAACCTGAAGGGTTTTTAACCCACTGGGATCTGCCTACGATGAAATAGATGCAGATCCATGGGGGAATCACAGAATCACAGAATCACAGAATTGTGGTGGTTGGAAGGGACTTCAGAGATCATCGAGTCCAACCACAAAAAAAAAAAAAAAAAAAAAAAAAAAAAAACAAACCAATGCCTGACAACCCTTTCAGTAAAGAAATGTTTCCTAATATCTAACCTGAATTTCCCCTGGTATAATTTGAAGCCATTGCCCCTTGTCCTATCATCTGTAACTTGGGAGAAGAGACCGACCCCCGTCTCTCTACACCCTCCTTTCAGGTACTTGTACAGAGCGATAAGGTCGCCCCTCAGTCTCCTCTTCCCCAGACTGAACAACCCCAGCTCCCTCAGCCTCTCCTCGTAAGACTTGTGCTCCAGACCCCTCACCAGCTTCGTTGCCCTTCTCTGGACCTGCTCCAGCACCTCAATGTCCCTCTTGTGGTGGGGGGCCCAAAACTGGACACAGTACTCGAGGTGGGGTCTCACCAGTGCCGAGTACAGGGGGATGATCACTTCTCGGGCCCTACTTGCCACACTGTTCCTGATACAGGCCAGGATGCTGTTGGCTTTCTTGGCCACCTGGGCACACTGCTGGCTCCTGTTCAGCCCACAGGCCACCAACACCCCCAGGTCCTTTTCTGCCAGGCAGCTCCAGCCACTCTGCCCCCAGCCTGTAGCGCTGCAGGGGGTTGTTGTGACCGAAGTGCAAGACCCTGCACTTAAACCATAGGACAGCACAACGTAAAGGCAGAGCTGTCTACCAGGACTGTAAGTAAACGGCATAACCCTTAACTCCTTCTTCTCACACAAGTAAAAAAAAAAAAAGAAAAAAGGAAGAGAAGAGCACCTATTCAGCATGAAGTTAAAGGACCCCGTGTTCAGACTCTGTAGGGATTCAAATGGAAAAAAAGTCTCGTGTTCTGTGCTCAGACCTGGCAGAAGATAAATCCTCCGCTTTCAGATATGGACCTCTATCAGGTTTAAAGCTTTGGCCCAATTCAGGATCTTCAGAGATTTCTTTTTTTTCCTGCTTTAAAGGATGAAATCTGTCAGGGTCTCCTTTCAGGATCCAGAGTTGATTTCAAACAGGTCCCAGATATCAAGTTTTCAGAAAGGAAACGTTGAATTCTGGATGTAAAAAGAAAGGGCTGCACACATTTTAAAACAACAAGCTACTAATGCAGAAAGCTCAGTGGAAACTTGTGAAACACAGTGAATCACAGCAAAGAAGTAAAATTGCTGAAAATCAAGAATCAAATGTTATCCTGGTGAAAACAGCACGTCAACTTTGATTTCAGGGGAGCCACAGAGATTTCTTCCTACTTAGGATCTGGTTCTTCTGCACGGCTAATTAATATTTATCTAGGAAAGAAGGTAACATATGCTAAGCCCACTGCCACTATTTATAAGCATGCTCTAGTCTTCTTTGTTCCCGGAGGTAATCAGAAGCTGGGAGCTTTTGCTGGCATGCAGATTTGGGCTGCTAATTTAATAAAACACATTATCCATTAATTTGAGTCCTTTTAGGATGTCAGTATTTACTAGTTGACAGTTTCTTCTGCAGTAGGAGACTTAATTGCAAAATTTAGTTGTCTGTTCTGCTTAGCAAAAGGTCTGGAGAAAGAGACGCGTGAAACATGCTGAAATACAGGAAAGGAAGGAATTTTGAAGGCTACAAAGATCTTGTAGGCCCACTTTGATCAGCAGAGTAGGGCAACTAGACTAAAGCAGTAGCAAATGGCTGTAACATTGTCCAAAAGCCAGAGCTTTGCAAGGTCTGGAGACCCTTTGAGGGAACCGTGCAGCACTTTGCAAGGTTGGGCTCAGCTGAAGATCTCATTCTGGTGACAAGGGAGAGTTTCTGTAAACCAATTAAACCAATCAAATCCAACATAATCTGGCCTTGGAGTGAGGCTGTTATGAAACTTTTGGTCTGGATGCTGCAAAGTGTGAGATCCTCTGTACCAAAGAATAATCCAGCCAGCAAAGGCCATCAGCGTCACCACTGCTCTTTGGATAGCTCTTTCTTTGAGGAAGAAAACACAAGACTCTGAGAAGCAAAAGGCTTAGAAGAGGTAGATAAAGAAAATTGTGTCCCTTTAAGCTTCTGGCAAATACGAGCCAGTGGTAGTTCTACTGGCTGGAAGCAGAACTGTATCTCAGCTGAGTTTAAGAAAAGTAACCAAGCAAAACTACGGAGCCAAATCAGCATTGACCCAGTGATTTAAGGAAGCTGTAGCCAATGCCATCAAAGTATGTGGCTTGTTATTATTTTCCATCTTTTTTTCATTATCCAAAGGTTTTTTAACGGACAGGTCTCATAGAAGCCTGTAAAACTGCTTTTCTTCATGTGTAGGGTATATGTGTGTTTACTGGGGAAGGGAACATTCAACTATAAACCAGAGGTGATCTCTGTTGAGAAAGGTATGTTCTATTTTTCATTACAGGAAGAAGTCATTCTTAAAGGATTCAGGTCTCAGGTAGAACATGCTCAGATAAAGATTTTGAGCTGATCTTGAAAAAACCTTGCTTCTAAGTGTAGCCTTTAAAATCTTAATGGATTTTGAAAAATTGATATGTGATCTTGACCTCTTTTGCAAGATCCCGTCTGTGTTTGCGGAAGCAGAATCAGATTATTTTATTTTTTAGCTTTATATTTCAGTTGTGAATTCAGTTTTGAATTTCCTTCCTTGGGAAAATCTTGCTACACCCCTTCCCAAATGCTTACTCTCCTCACAGTCCTGTCTCTACACTCTTGGAGGTCTGCAAAGGCACATTGAGTCCACCTTTTCAAGAGCAATCTGAGGCTTCCAAACCCAGGGAAAAGGAGGTTGAGGGAAGACCTTCTCACTCTCTCCAACTCCCTGAAAGGAGGGTGTAGCCAGGGGGGGTTGGTCTCTTCTCCCAAGGAACAGGTGACGGGACAAGAGGAAACGGCCTCAAGTTGCACCAGGGGAGGTTCAGATTGGAGATTAGGAAAAAATTTTACACTGAAATGGTTATTAAGCCTTGGAACGGGCTGCCCAGGGAAGTTGTTGAGGCACCATCCCTGGAGGTATTTAAAATACGGGTTGATATAGTGCTTAGAGATATGGTTTAGTGATGGTTTTTGTCAGTGTTGGGTTGACTGTTGGAATTGATGATCTGAAAGGTCCCTTCCAATCTGGGCAATTCTGTGATTCTATGAACTTTCTCCCCCTCACGTCCAAGCTGCCTTCTCCACGTCCTGCTCTGGTGGCTGGGTACACCTCTGCGGGGGAGCCCACCCTGTTCTCCCACCCTGCTCACACTCCTGTCACTGGGAAGGAGGAGGGAGAACGTCCCTGCATAAGCCTCCAAGATTCACAGCCAGTCTCATCTTTAAAACAGAGCCCTAAATCATGGTGGATTCCTACACTCCAAAACCCTAAGCCCCATGTAAGATGCTGGAAAAGCTTCAGGTGAAGTTATCTCATTTCCCAAGCTGCCCCTGCTTAAGCGTGGAGCCAGGGAGGTTTAGCAGCTAAAACCACCAGCCAGGCTTCTGTCATGTTTCAATTACTTTTTTTCTAGCCTGGGAAGCTGCACTATTACCTCCTCAAATGCTACCACACATTTCCAGAGCCTGCTGTTGTGGCGGTGACCCCCTTCTCTCTTCATCCCTTCTTCGCGCATCCCTTCCCTTATCTCGCTCCTCCACTAATGCCTCACTAACAAGCAAATTTTCTTTACATGACTTTCAAAGCCTTCGACAGTTTATCCCCTTCTCATCGCATATTCAGGTCAATTATTGCCTCCCACTAGCCTCTGATGCTGGCCCCTCCCAGAGTCTTATTTGATTTCAATCAGACATCTTCATGCCTTCCCAGGCTCGGGAGAATCTTTTCCGTACCAGGCACAGATATCCTCATTATCTTACCTAAAAACCCTCCTTTGCTGTAATGCCTTCAAAACACACTTGATGAGTCGGGCTGTTGATGAAGCTGTGACTGCTGCCTGTTATTCTTCCTGGTAGTACTTTGTTTGCCAATGTTCTCCCACCCGTGTGCCCCTGCAAGCACTAATCTCAGACTGCAGTTTTTTAGAACAAAGACTATTTATATGCTCTTAGGGCTTGCAGGGCCTTGAAAGTAGCTTTGGGGGTCCCGATCCTGAGCTTTGAGCAGTGCGCTATAAACCTTTTATATAGAGTCATAGAATCACCTGGGTTGGAAGGGACCTTTCAGATCACCAATCCATCCATCAACCCAACACTGACAAAAACCATCACTAAACCATATCTCTAAGCACTATGTCTGCCCAGCTTTTAAATACCTCCAGGGATGGGGCCTCCACCACTTCCCTGGGCAGGGTGCTGTAGGGAATTCAAGTAGTGGCAAGAAAAACACGTAAGAGGCATCTCTACATGCAAGTAATACCATCAGAGAGCCATAGTACTAACACCACCTTCTTTTTTTTTTTTTTTTTTTTTTCCTTTTTTTTTTTTCTTCTATAGAGTTCAGAAATGAACAGTGGTTGCCCTGAGAAGTTGTGGATGCTCTAAGAAGCTGTGGCTGCCCCATCCCTGGAGGGGTTCAAGGCCAGGCTGGATGGGGCTTGGAGCAACCTGGTCTGGTGGGAGGTGTCTCTGCCCAGGGCAGGGGGGTTGGAACTGAATGATCTTTAAGGTCCCTTCCAACCCAGACCATTCTGTGATTCTATGAAATCACTGCCAGTGATCCATGAACGATACAAGACACACCCTTAGCAGCAAATTACTGATAGGACTGATCCACATAAACTGAGATGATCAGTGCAGCAACAGTTCAAAATAAAATCAGCCAGAACCTACAAAATGTAAAAGTTCTTCATTTTCTGTTTGAGGAAAACTGGAATGTTTTGCTATTTGGAAAAGATAATAAGAACTGTCTCTTATTTCCTCTATGCAACTTGCCAGAAATAAAAGAAAGTAAAGGAGTAGACTATTAATATGTAATGTGCACCCAGTTGTTCACTGCTGTTGCAGCTCTGAATTTTGAACTGTAGAGATAAAAGGGAAAAAAGAACCCCAAGCCTGCTAGAAGAGATGCTCCTAAAGCCCGGGAGTTTGGCAAGCAGAGAGCATGATTACCCTTTCCTTTCCGCATCTGTTCCTTATCTGTCTTGAGAGACGAAGTTCTCCAAAGTCTCCCCAGACAAGATTTTCTCTCTTAAATTTGATTATAAGAACTGGGGATTTCATCTTAGAATCATAGAATCTTTTAAGTTGGCAAAGACCCTTAAGATCATCAAGTCCAACCGTTAACCCAGCACTGCCAAGTCCACCATTAACCCATGTCCCTCAGCACCACATCTGCTCATCTTTTAAATACCTCCAGAGATGGTGATTCCACCACTTCCTTGGGCAGCCTGTTCCAATGCCTGACAACTCCTTCAGTGAGGAAGTGATTCTGTCTAACCTCTGCCTTAAAATAAAACTTTGGACATCTGGTCATGGCAGACAGGATCTCTATTCTCAGTGACCTTCCAGGCCTCTTCCTCTCTCCTTCAGCTGCAATGCAAATATTGGCATTTATTCCTGTAAATCTCTTTTGTTAGGGGTATGTTCCTTGCCCCAGCGAGGCAGACTTTCCTACTGGCTTAGTACTATATGATGGTAATTTATGCTTGTCTTCCCCTCTCTTGGCCTATCAATGGCCTTTACACCAATGGTGGCCAACCCAGAAATGCAGGTCACTTTTCTACTTGATTCAACATGAAGATGGTAAGATCTCAGTAGCGCTCATTTCCTACATCAGGGACAGTTTTTTCAGTTCCTTCAGAAAGTGTTTTTAGTTTCATGTTCTCAAAGAAAGCTGTAAGATTTTAGTGGTTCCCTTTTGGAAAAACAGTGTTTTGGTAGCACTGCTCAGTCTTGGCCATTTTGGTTGTCATTAGGTACACAAAATCCTCCAAAACATTGTCCTCTGAGGAGCAGTGAAATGTGGGTCAGTCAGATGTTGACAGCCTAATATTATCTGGATGAACAGAATGAGGAGAGATATACCTGGGAGCTGATGATTGTGTGTGCTCCCTTCCTTGGGTTTGTTATTAGAGAATGTTTAGATATCTTCCTTTCCTTCATGGAGGCCTTTCAGCTTGTTTTGGAGATTTTAAGCATACTTTAAAACCACCAGCTCTCTTCTCAGTACCCAATTCTGCTTTCATTTCCAGCAGTCAAACTGCTGCTTTTCAATCCCTTTGACTTTCATTGGCGTATCAGCTGTTTCCATTGAATTGCCTATCAGATACACCAAAGAGCAGAAAAATGAAGAAACTAATTACTTGGGTGTGTAATCATAAGCATGTTTAATGTGACCTAGAAAAGGGAGGACTGGATGAAATGGTTCTAGAACTCTTTTGGTGGACTTTCTACATTTTGATATATTTGAAGCTAAAGGGCACAATTCTACTCTCTGTAATTTAAAGAACACTTGGTGGGAGCAGCCAGACGAAGGAAAGCAATAGAGAAATTTGAGAATATTTATTCGACTGTTTTAGATAATTTAAGTCTTTGCATCTTGACAATAGTAGATTATGCAAGCAGTAGCTTCCCTAAATTATACAATATTCAGATGGAGGTGATTTGCAAATGGATGTATCTCTGTAAAAAAAAGTTTATGTGGGTTACTCTAAAAGCCAGGAATATGAAAGTACAGAAAATGAACAACAAATTTTCTCAGGGACCAAAAATCAATTTTGACAAAATAAGGACCAAACCTCGCTACCATTTAAGTAATATAACTATGTACATTTGTACTTAAATTCCACCTACACTACTTACATACTGAATAGCATTTTTTGAATATTTGAAACTTGTTAAAGAATTTGAGCATCCACCGATTGCAAGCAAAAAAGTTTGAGATAATGGCAGTATCTTGACAGACAATTATTTTAGTCTGGAGTCAAATTGAACTTGGCACGACGTGGGATGAGATTGCTAGGAACTGATATAACCAATGTGAAAAAAGAAAAGGGACTAATCCTGGAGGTCATACATAACTGGGCTAGTGAAATTATGCTTGAAAAGATTTGGATAAAGACAAAGTCCTTGACCAACACATCTAACATTTATCCGTAACTATAATTCATGCACAGGAGAAAGAAAATGGTTATGATGATACCATCCTTCCCTATTTAGCCACCATCAAAGATGAGAGAGTAGAGGATGTGCCAGGGATACAAGTTCCTTCCTTCTGATAATATGAAGGCCACCAGAGTTAAATGTGGTCATAATCATACAGCAGAAGTCAAAACCTAAGTAAACATATTTCTTCAAGGAAGGGATCCTTCTCTTGATTATAAAATATTCAGAGATCGATGCAGACAATATTAATAAAGTAAGCCTTAAATGTAACTTGTTGAGAAATGAACAAAGAGGCCTAGGAAAAGCAATATAATGCTAACGTGGTGAGATGATATAACAGAATGGCAGACTGGGTGTATCTACAACCTGTTCTAAGAAATAAGAGCTGTCTACGTACAGAAACAACATAAAAGTTGGGGAAATCCATCCAGCCATCTAAGACTTCTTGCAACCCATGGTCAAGTAAGAGATTTGTGAACACCCAAGGAATCTCAGGAGTTTCTACCATGACCACAGGCAACACAGCTTCACCAACCCTACTCTGACTCAGGAGTTTGTGACCCTAGTGAGAATCAGGCCATACAGGAGTCAATGTATTTTGTCAGCCCTGCTGAGATAGCTGGAAGAAAAGCAGACAAATCCTCAGGGACACAAGAAAGAGGTCTTTAGCAGGTCACACATTCGAATGCTGACCCATCCCAACTCGTTCTCCCACATCCCTTTTTCATCTACTCTGCTATAAAGTGCTTCCGCTGATAAAAAGTCCCATTTTCTTTTTAACATGAACTTGAATGCCTTTAGTGTTCAACAGTTGGTCTTTCCATGCTTTTATCTGTTCAATTAAAGGGTTCCTGGTACCAAATTGTGTCTGACAATATAGTTCTCTATAGCCTGCAATCAAATACCCTGCGGTCAAGTTTCCTTCTTAACCTCTTTCCACGGGTACAACAGACTTGCTGTCTTCAGCTCTTAGTATCCCCACTCCTTCCTTTTGTGGTATTTGACTTTTCAGGCTCATTAATTCTTCCTACACAGTTCTCCTAAGTTGTTTCCCTTACATCAGGTAAGAAACCTAAAAGATATAGATAGATATCAGATATATGGTATACACATATTATATATATCAATACATATATAATAGAATTATATCCATGATATGATATGGATATGGATATATGTGTATGTGTGATAGATATAAATATATGTGAAAAGCAATCACCAAAAGGAAGGGAAGAATCTGTTGCTCATGGTCATGGTGGTCAGTGTAAGTAATGGGGAAATTGCAGTCAGGAAGTTTCTTACAACACATTTGGAAAACCTTTTAGTTTACCTTGAGAAGAGTGCAGCTCTCAAGCTATCTTACTTCTAGGAGAAACACAAACCAGACTAGTATAAGATCTAGAGCTGCACATTTTATTTTAAAAGATACAAGTGTAACATAGCTGTTCCTCTGGATGACTTCTAGAATATCTTTCTCCAGCCAGCATTTCTGTGTTTCTTTGCATTAATGCAGCCAGATTTCTGGACGCAGCCACAAGGCGTTAATAAATAGCAATGACTGAGTTTTGGAGCTTTGATAGCTTTAGCTATCAAAGGCAATGAGGATTTTGTCAGCCTTGATAACAGACTTGCCACTTTGAGTATTGTAGATGGGTTGCAGTGGGGAGGATCACCATTTTGGGTTAAAATCCCAGGGGAATTTGGATTAAAATCCCTGGGGGATTTGGATCCAGCCTTGTCTATCAACTGACCAGCACCATGTGTTAACAAAGTAAGGGTGACCCGGTTCTGGCAGTGTGCAGTTTGGCTTTCAGAATGAATTGCTGCAAAATCACAGGAATTAGAAAAAATATAGGGATCGGGCTAATGAAGTAAGAGAGATGAGGGATCACCAGAACTGTGGAAAAGTCCAGCAGAGAACGGGAAAGAGGAGTGTTTCACTGGTCTGTGTGTGGTTAAAGGGGATATACGATGTGCTAAAATGCAAATTTGATGGAATAAAGCAAATCTGTTCAGATCGTTGATCAAAGCAAAGTTTTGCCTTAGCATATATGAGAGCAGAGTGTTACAGTTCTGTTACTATTATTGTTGTTCCTATTAGTTACCCAACTCCAAAAAGATTGCTTTTGCGCCAGGCAAACCCTGTTCATCCTATGATCTTCATAATAATTTTCATTTAGGAGGAATAGTCAGCCAGTGGCTTCTTTCCTAACTTTTGTTTCATGCTAATAGAGTGTTTGTATGACAGGGCAGCTTTTACCAATCTAAGGATATAATAAGAAGTTGAATTGCAGAGGCGTTTTTCTGAAAAGCAGAAGGGTATTTATTTGCTCCTCAAATAGCCATGGGGAATGTTAAATGAAGAGGTTTGTGGTTTGAGATTAGTGTTGGGTTTAAAGGTCACCTGACCACTCCAGCAGAAGTGGGTTTGTGACAATTGGAGGTGACGAAGGAGAGAATAGGGAATTGCTTCATTCGTTGCAGGCAAGCCAGAGATTCAAGTTTTCTGTAAGGATGGAAATTAGCCTTTCTTTTGTTGTTTTTTTTAATCAGAGTTAGGTTGATGGTTGGACTAAATGATCTAAAAGGTCCCTTCCACCCTGGATGATTCTATGATTCTAGGATGGAGGATTTGGTGCTACACGTGTCTCTCTGCTGCAGGAAAAACCTAGCTGCCTCTGCAATGAAGTATTTGCAGCATACATTAGGTTTTCCCTATAAAAAATACCTCTTTGGCCAGAATGGTAGAGAGCACCAAACAAACAACACCAGCTCCCACCACCTAAACACACAACAACCTCCAACCAAAAAACCATCACCCACCCACACAGCACCCCACCACAAACCAGTAATCTTGGGCACTAGAGCATGCCCTGAAGAACCATGTCTACACGTTTCTTAAATACCTCCAGGGATGGTGACTCCACCACCTCCCTGGGCAGCCCATTCCAATGCTGGATAACCCTTTCAGTAAAGAAATGTTTCCTAATATCCAACCTGAACTTCCCCTGGCGCAACTTGAAGCCGTTACCCCTTGTCCTATCATCTGTAACTTGGGAGAAGAGACCGACCCCCGTCTCTCTACAGCCTCCTTTCAGGTACTTGTACAGAGCTATAAGGTCTCCCCTCAGTCTCCTCTTCCCCAGACTGAACAACCCCAGTTCCCTCAGCCTCTCCTCGTAAGACTTGTGCTCCAGACCCCTCACCAGCTTCGTTGCCCTTCTCTGGACCCGCTCCAGCACCTCAATGTCCCTCTTGTGGTTGGGGGCCCAAAATTGGACACAGTACTCGAGGTGGGGCCTCACCAGTGCCTCACCCTATAAAAAATACCTCTTTGGCCAGAATGGTAGAGAGGATCCTAATGTAAATGAGATTCAAACACTACAGTAATGCTGATTTGTTACAAAAGGAAGCGCCGCCGTTCAACAGGGCGTTAATGAAATGGTGAGACATATCCATCTTGAAAGCACTGTGGGGAAAGGATGCTGAAGCAATTGATTAGAGGACAAGGAAAATGGAAAAAAATATATGTTTTTATAAACCAGTGTTATGTATGGGCAGTAGGCTCTGGCTGCAGCTCTACAAAATTCATATTTGCTCCTCGTTAAGGAAAAGGATATACTTTTTATTTGTTGTTACCTAAGTTGACAACAGAGCAGTCACTTGATGAATCCTAATTAGGTTTTCCTAGATCTAAACAGGAAAGGAAAACAAAACTGCAGAACCTCACTAGTGAGAAGCCTGATTTTTTACTCTGCAAATTCTCCAGAGTTTGTTTTGTTTGGTGTTTGTCATTTTGTTCTCCATTGCTTTTCCAATGCCACTCGCAAAGTACAGCCTTATTTTTACTGAATGTAATACATGTGGCAATGGCAATCATGGATGTTAAATAGCCAGAACTACTCCTGTAAGAGCAGCCACAAGTAGAAAGTCATATTGCACAGCACTTGAGACTTATGTAGTGATAAAGCGGTTACTTGTAAAAGAATGAATGAAAACAAAGGCATTACTGAGTGTGCTTTGTTTTTCTCATACCAGGAGGTTCAGTGATGAAGCCGGGTACCAATGAGGCAGTGGCAGCTTTGAGGAGCTGGATATTCCTGTTCATTTGGAACAGTTAGAAAATATTTGAAATCTTTGAGATAATCTTAAAAATCAGAATTCCTCTTGCAAGGAAAATAATGGATATTATAAGTCAGTGCTTTTCTGAAACTATTAATTTGTTTCTTCTGCAATATTTTTAAGAACAGGGAGCTGGCACACATCTCAGACATCTAGTGTTTAGTCAATACGTGCTGCCTTGGGATCCCAGTCTCTCAGAGTGGAAAACTGAGCAGATTCCTTCCCATATGATCTGGAACTTCTGCAAATCTGCACCCCCTTCTCCTTCATCTCCTGCATTTAACCCTGTGCTGGTTTTGCTGATAACTCCTCCCTCCCCCAATGGTTGCACCGACAATGAGCTACAGTCTCCTTCTTTCACCTTTCAGATGTGTCTTCCATTCCTTTTCGTCACTGTCTTCACTCTATTGCCTTTATGAAAGGACTCCTTGGCACGTGCCTACGATGTTCTTGAATTTTGCATCCTTTCCTGTCACTGCCTCGTTTCTCTCCCTGTTCTTCCATCCACACTCTCAGAAATCAATCAGGCACTGATTACCCGCTACATCTGCAGGGGAGAGCGGGGTCAGAGCTGCAGTTTTGAAAAGAAAAATTGTGGAGGAATTCAAACTTCAAAGGGGGGGGTCTCATTCTGTTGGATCAATTTGGACTGAGAACATTGGAGTGACTTACTGTTCTCCAAAATGAATGCTCCCACCAGTCGATAGCTGAATAACTCAGACCTTGCAGAGCACATTTCATTTCAAACCCAGTAAAATGCCTACTTTGTCCTCTCTGGGAAAAACTAAATGGTATCAACAAAAGCAAGGGAAGGCTGTTATTATTTTAATTATTGTTATTGCTGGCAAATAAAGCACTGGAGAAATCTAAAGGTTTGTGTTCACAATCTGGCACATTCAAATAATGCAGATGCTATCACAGAAAAATATTTAAATGCCTAATCAGCCTATAGCCACAAAATAATAAGATGTTAAGCCAAGCGATCTTTGGGGTCACATTGATTTATTCAACAGTTGATGCATTTCATATGATCACAGCAAGCAAACAGAATTGATTTAGAGCTGCTATTTATGGAGATGGGCTCACCAGGAGTTGTAACCGTTTTCAGTCCCCTGGAAGACTGTCTCAGGCTGCATTACTAACACGATGAAGACTGATGAACTTCTGTGATGATTTAGGCTTGTTCATGGCACCAACAGGTCAACCCCACTACGCATTTCTGGTGAAATTTATGATCCTGTGTCTTTGCTTCCTGCTGGCAGGTCATAGGAGAGTCTCTTCGTGCGGGGAGTCCGGCTTGATTTGGGAGAAATCAAAATGCAAGCGGTGAGGGAACTGAGGAAAGGAAAGTTTGAGAAGAGTGAAAATTAAGGTCCGGAGGAGGTGGAGGCAGAGGAGGTGGTGCGTGGTGTTCTCAGCACGTGCTTAATGCTCAGGAACTCACACATCAGAAATAGGAGCCATATCTCAAATGCAAAGCAAACTTTGATCTCTGGGTTCTCTCAGATAATTTTGGAGGTTTCTTGAAAGTTTTGGAAAGCAGCCTGTCATTAAAACACATGAATCTAAAAAAAAAAAAAGTAATATACAATCAACAGAAAAGGCATCCCTGGTATACTGTGTTGTGTTGCCTTTGAAACCCAGCCATAAGGAGATATTAACATGGGATGTGTCGCTTGTCTCGCTCAGGAAAAGGGTAACGCAGGGTTGTTCTTGTAATTTGTGTGCCACAGCAGAAAATGTTACAACATTTAATAGGAGCATTTCAAAAGTACCTTCTTTGAATTGCAGTTTGCAAAAACAACAGTTGGTGGCACTTTGAAACAATTTTTTATTTCTAAATGTGCATTTGCTGATTGTAGGTGTGTAGAGGATTACATTAAAATATTAAATCACTGGTCTACAGTGATTCAAATTACAGTGATGATACAAAGCTTATCAGCTGCCTTCTGCACGGCGCACAGACAGCTTGAACAAACTGAATCTCAAGATCCCCATTTGTAAAAACAAGGGAAGGTGCTCAGGGAGATTAATTCTTCTTAAAAAAATATGTCAGAGAGAAATTACCAGAAAAGACAGTAACGACCAAGATGGCAGGGGAAGCCACTGCAAACCTGTGTGGTGTGCTCCAGCCCTTAGAGGCACCAAGGTCTGCGCTGGGATGGCACGTGTCTTGCTTTCACTGAGTTTATGTTTTGAAAAGGGTTTTTTTTTAATCATGGCACTGATGTGCATGGTATGTACCATGCATATAGACTTCTTTTTTAACCAGCACCCACTAGGTAAAGCGACATTTCCCGGGGTTTTAATCCCCAAGAAATGGGAGGGAAAAGAACAGAGAAAGAGAGACTGCCATGACCATTCATTCCAGAAGAATCAAGACTCTGTCTGTTGTGTCTCTATCCATCAAGGGCAATTACACCTCCTGCATGTCTGATATCACGGAGGCAAACCTGGGCATCACCAGAGAAATCTGAAGGTTTGACAGATATTCTCTGTATGTCATCACATACTTTGTCTGAATAGGTGACATTTAAAGCAGTTGACCAGCAAAACCTTTTTCCTTAGAGACTACAGATGAGCCTTTTTTTCCACAGACCAGTTTCTGTTGGGCCATTCCCATTCCAGAAGGGACACATCACCTCTTGGTCACAGAGGAAGCCCTGAACACCAGGGAGACTTGCTGCATTGACTGCGGCTGTTTGTACAAAGGCCTGGGAGACCAGACCTCAGCTGGTGCTTGGCAATCTTTACCACTTGGCCAAAGGACCTCCAGTGCCTTCTGTTCCACCTCTAATCCTTGCATATTGGAAATGAGAAGTCTACGTCAACAGAGGATAATAAATCTGGAACCGCTACTGGGCTCTGCCTCTCCCCATCATTCCATGGATCAGTTGGAAATGGTTCCTGTTTGCCGTGTTGGCCCTGAACATGTTGGTCTTGACAGTATAATCCATAAGTGGTTCTTATTTAGGTTCCTATATTACATGTTTTGCAGTTATTAATAGTTCTTGGTTCTTTATATTGGCCAGTTTGTGTTCTGTGGCAACATGTTTCCCTCAACTTCAGGCAAATGTTGCTTGATGCATTCACACAAGAAAACTTCTGGATGCTTGATACCCTTTCACACCCCTCCCTGCAGCAGAATATGCTTCTGCTTCAGTTTGAGATGATGTTTTGGGGCTTCTCAAGACAGTTCTCTCCAGTGCCTAATTCAGCAGGTACCTGCACCCTTGAGAGGTGGTTTGCTGATGCTGATGTTGTTCTCTGATATGCCCAATCTTGTGCTTGCAGGTGGCTCAGGAATTCTTTGTTTAGGTATTTTGTATACCTGCCTGGATGGCAAATCAATTTTCACACAGTTTTTAGCTCGGGTGTGAATGCAGAAATACCTATTTGCTATTACCTGACTTTTACCTTGCCTGCATGTACCCACCCAGCCACAGTAGTCATTTCTGGATCAGCAGGTACTGTCCTTCATTACATTTTTGACCTGCAGGCTTGATTGTTTTTATCACGCTGGATATGATTATTTTTATCATATTGTGTCTCTGGGCAGCCATAGCAGTTGTGCAACTGCTCCCACCGGAGTGCCTGGCGATGGTGTTGCTTCAGCTGGAAGTTTGGGGTTGCCACCTGGGGTTCCCCATCTCTAATCTGTTGTGGTTTTGGGGCTTGTTTTTTTTTTAAGAGCATCATCATTCTGGTCTCAGAGTCCTATCATCACCCACAATAAGGTGGCTGTTTTGAATAATTTAGCTTACTATTAATAGCAGCTCTGAAGTGCCTGTTCTGAGTAGGTGTAAATTAATGTCCCCTCCAGGACTTTCTTGCAGCTCTGGTCTGGGACCCAATTTCTTCCTCCTCTTTCCTCCAAGTCTTGTGATCCCTCAACACTGTGCTCTGCTCCAGTGGGTGTCTGTTCTCAGAAGAGCATCAGGTGGACCATATGCTGAGTGATTAAAAGTACATGATATTTTTCACTCCCTTATTGTGCTCTCCAAGGATGAGAGGAGATTGAGATGGTTGTGTTTGGCGGATGGGAATGCCCTTCTGTAGCATTTGTAAAGCCCAGCTCTCTTTCCACTGATTATAAACCTCCCACTATAGGTGATATATGTAATTATGTTAAGTGGACGGGATGGCTCTCGCCCTCCTTTATTCCTTCTTTCTCTTTGTCCCTTCCCTTCCTCTCATTACTTCCTCCCTAGGCCAGGTGCCAAAAATGCTGGCGAGGCAGCATCTCAGCTATCAGCTTAAATTGTCAAACTGGCTTCCACCTCTCTCATTACAGAGAGCACTGCCGTTGAAATTCCTCTTATTTTAGGCGGCGGTAGTATTTTAAACTGAGAACTATGTAAAGACTTGGCGATAACACCGAACTGCTGAGCTGCTGAAGGGGTGGTTACAGCCCAAGTGAGGAAATGTTTGCATAAATCCTATGTAGGCAGATTCTCACCTAGAAAAAGCCGGCGTTTCTGCCAAAATATTCAGCATCTCTCTGGCATCCACCACAAGAAAATTGTCAGACTTGATTGGTCCGGAAGGGAAAGGCTTTTGCTTTCATTTCAATGGGTTTGGTGCCAGTGTATTTCCCTGGCAGTGATGTGAGAGGTGACCGGGTGAGTTCACTGACCGTGGAGATGCCTACACAGGGAACATCTTTGCTGCTTCTTCTTCAACAGAGGTGAGTGGAAGCTTGTGGTTGCTCCTGAGGAGGATGGGTTACCGGTGTGCTCGGTTTATTTTATAAAGTTTGCATGAGCTGGTGCTGCTTAAGCATCGCAGGTGGTAGGATGGGTGAGTCCAGGCTCCAGGTGAGTCCACCTTGTCTCGGAGATGAGAAGCCCGGGAGATGTCCTGGCCGGGGAAGCTCAGCTTAAAGTGTGCCATGTTTCTCTTTTTATATCAACAAGGCTAAAATTCAGGGATTTCAGGGGCACCAGAGTCACAAAGTCCTGTTTAACACTTTGGTAACTGATTCTGCATCTACTAAACCAGGGAAACTTGATTAACTACTTGTTCTCTTCTTCTGTGTCTGTTTTGTCAAGCGTTAGGGGGCAATAGGAGGAGAGGGGAGAGAATATAGATCCCAACATTTATATATAGACCTGTCTAGGATGGTTCACGGCTTCCTTCCAGACCTGTGGATGTTGACACAATGGGACCGCAGTGGGAGATTCGCTTGGTTTTCATCTAAAGGTGGAGAATTATGAAGAAAGTAGAACTCCAGTGAGACGTGCTTCAGCCTTTAAAATGTTTTCATTTGTCGGTTGTTATCAACTAATCAGGCATAATCATGAGCAGGGAGACTAAGGATGAGGCTAAAAGGGAAATGCTGATGAGACACAAAGATGGGATGGGTTTGCCTCAGGTAATGAATTATTGGCAAGGGGAACAATGAGGCACAGCGTTATCCAGGGAGGGTAACAAAAGTGTTTTATGAAGGCTGACTGTGAAGCTGCTGACCTTAGCAAAGAAGGATTTCTTATACCATACTAAATGTGTAAATTGAATTTTAAAGAAAAAAAAACAAAACACCAAAGTGAAACGTGGTGTATTTTGATTCGTTAATGGAGAAATGCTGCACAGCATGTCTCATACGCAGTATAGCAAGTGTCACTAAGCTCTAAGGATGAGAGGGAAAACAGAGTCATCCTTTGGGAGATGAAGGGTATGGGGCGTTTGAGCACCTCCTGCACAGGAATCTTCTTGCACCAAATCAGCGTTGGTTGGTTTGTTTGTCTTCAGTATGAAAACATTTTCTTAACATTCACATTCTTTGCTGAACTGATACTTAGTATGAAAACATTTTCTTAACATTCACATTTTTCGCCGAACTGACACATTTCTCAGCAATCTCCTTCACTGCTGTGTTCTCTGTCTGAAGATATCTATTTAAACATCTCCCCGCCCAGGTGACACTGGAGATCTCTTTGGCTTTGCAGATCTAAGAATGAAATACAGGGTTATTTTTCCATTTTAACATGAATCCAGCTGCCGAGGCCAGCATCTTCATTGCCCCAATTCGGCATGCATGCATGCTAAACCCATTACTCATGCTTTCTGTGTGTCATCGGTAGAAATTTGCCTACGTGCTCCTTCAGAAATAGGTTATCATTACACAACCTCACCTCAGCAGCTATAATACTATCGCAGCACGGCTTGAAAAGGAATGAACACTTTTATGGAGCACTTATTTTCAGGTAGCACCATATGTTACGTATGTTGTGAGTCTGAAAGTTTTAAAAGCTGACTTACGAGGTGATATGTTTTTATCACTTGCTGTTTGGGAGCCAGTCCTAGTTGTCTGTTAATGATAGGAAACAAGCCACTAATGATGTCTCAGTAAAATAACACAAGAACATAATAGCTAACTCCTGTGGGTCGTTACAAGTTTAGAACAGCTTCTTCCAAAACAGAAAACTGTATTTCTAATGTGTAGACCTTAGGAAATGTATTCACAGGTCCTATTGTCTCATCTGCAAACCATTTCTGATCTGGGGGAGCAGTGGCCCTGTCCTTGAGGGATGCTCATGGGAGTCAAGGCTTATGAGATATCCACTTGTCTCTTGTCTATCCAAAACCAAACCAAGCAAACCAACAAGCTTTTTGCATAGAAGGCTTTTTTTTAAACAAACAAACAAATAAATAAACAAACAAAACAAACAGGTGAACAACATTCTGGTATCTCTTAACCCCGTTCAGGCCAAAAAATCAGGAAAAAAAAAACTTTAAAAGCATTTGAGTCAGGCACAGGTCTTTTCCGCAGAGGCACAGGCTTTTGCAGATGCCGTCAGATTTTTGATTTCACTTTGTCTTCCTGGGTGAGACAGTCACTCAAAAACGGGATCGATGGCTTTGATCAATACCTCGCCCCATATTGTGAAAGGTCATATATCATTGTCTGCCCACGCTGGGTGGATTGGCAAAGAGGCATTCCTTGCCTTGGAGTGGTGCCCAGAGGATTCGAGCAGGAAGGAAGGGAATGCCACCCGGCTGGGCAGGCACAAAATAAAATAGCCCACACTTACCCTTGAAATAGGAATGAGCTGTGACAGCATGAAAACGCAGGGAGCAAAGGCAAAATGTTGTTTGCTTCCTACTAACCTTAGAGTCATAGAATCATAGAATGGTTTGGGGGGGAAGGGACCTTAAAGATCACCTCTCACCAGACCAGGTTGCTCCAAGCCCCATCCAGCCTGGCCTTGAACCCCTCCAGGGATGGGGCAGCCACAGCTTCTCTGGGCAACCTGGGCCAGGCTCTCACCCCCCTCACAGCAAAGAATTTATTTCTCTTTTAATTTAAAACCATTACCCCTTGTCCTGTCACTACACTCCCTGATAAAGGATTCCCCCCACCACCTTACTGAGTGAGAAAACAGTTAATTACTGAGCTTCTTACTGTGTGAGAGTTGGTGACTGAGCCGATAGTGATAAGGATGGGATAACAAGAAGTAGTTAATCACTTCAAGGTTCTCTCATATGTTGAAGTATGTACTCCTGTACCAATTAGAACACAGCCGTGGCTCTTTCCAGGAACATCCTTATCATCCTCAAGAAGTTGGCAAACTTACAGTAAACTTTTACTGTCCTGAGATGACTAAGTACTGTAAAAATATAATGTAAGGAAGGGTATCCTTACCCAAAGGACCACTGAGGAGCTCACGCCTACATAGGAGTGTTTTGCTGACATTGCAAATTCTAATATGCATGTGCAAAAGGACTATTGGGTAATCCTAATAAGTATATCAGCCCAGGTGGGGTTGTGGATTAGGTAGGCGGAATTATGTGAATCTTTTGTGTAAAAATAATGGGTGAATATCCCCTGGTAAGGTGTGCTAGATTTATGGATTTCCACCGAGCACCCAACGTCAAATAAAGCGATATCTCCTCTCAAAACCAGAAGTAGTTTAAAGAGCTTTTATTTCAGGTAACAGCAGAGGAATGGCAGAGCAAGGCAGTGCCTTTGAGGCCCTGTTCCCTGAGGCTGAGATGTGTCCTTAAGGGGCAGGTCATTAGAAGATCGTAGCCATTTCCGGGACCTAAAGCCAAAAGTGGATTTTTGGGGAGGAGCCAGTGCCTGAATATTAATGAAAATCTCCCCGTAGATAGACTGGGTGAGCCACAAGGTGCTGCCTGCTCCTGAAAGCTTGGCTTTTGGTCAGCTGTTGACATGGAAGCTAAAGCCATCCCATCATCGGTGTGTCGGTGTGGCTGCTGGCAGCGAGAGGCAGTACGCATCCCTCCTCCTCCTCCCCCTCCATCACCAGACCCTGCTGTGCCCTGGATGTGGGAATTACTGATGTTATCAAAGGTTAATAGCTAAAGAAATAATTTCATTTTTAAGTACCCCCAACTGACAAGCTGTTAATCACATCCCAGGAGAGCCTGCCAGCTTTGCATTTTTGAAGATGAGAGGAAATAATGTTATTGCCTGGTATTTGTTTTACAGCACTATCTAATGAGAGTGGGTGTCTTGCTATTTTATATAGAATCATGGACTGGTTTGGGTTGGAAGGGACCTTAAAGATCATCCAGTTCCAACTCTCTGCCCTGGGCAGGGACACCTCCCACCAGCCCAGGTTGCTCCAAGCCCCATCCAGCCTGGCCTTGAACCCCTCCAGGGATGGGGCAGCCACAGCTTCTCTGGCCAACCTAGGCCAGGCTCTCACCACCCTCACAGCAAAGAATTTCTTCCTAAAACATGCCCAAATACTAAATATCGCAGTGCCTGTCTTGAAGCGTTACTCTGTTTTGGTACACTTTTTCAGGAATATAGAATCATAGAATCATAGAATTGCCCAGGCCGGAAGGGACCTCCAAGGGTCATCTAGTCCGACCCCCCCGCAGTCAGCAGGGACACCCCCAACTAGACCAGGTTGCCCAGGGCCTCATCGAGCCTCTCCTTGAATATCTCCAGGGAAGGGGCCTCAACCACCTCCCTGGGCAACCTGTTCCAGTGCTCCACTACCCTCACAGTAAAGAACCCTCTCCTAATCTCCAATCTAAATCTGTTCCCCTCCAGCTTGAAGCCATTGCCCCTCGTCCTGTCACTGCAGGCCTTTCTAAACAGGTTCTCCCCAGCCTTCCTGTAGGCTCCCTTCAGGTACTGGAAGGCTGCTATTAGGCCTCCCCGGAGCCTCCTCTTCTCCAGGCTGAACAACCCCAGCTCCCTCAGCCTGTCCTCGTAGCAGAGGTGCTCCATCCCCTTGATCATCCTTGTGGCCCTCCTCTGGACCCTCTCCATCAGGTCCATGTCCTTCTTGTATTGAGGGCTCCAGACCTGCACACAATACTCCAGGTGAGGTCTCACCAGAGCAGAGGAAAGTGGCAGAATCCCCTCTCTGGACCTGCTGGCAACGCTTCTTTTGATGCAGCCCAGGATGGGATTGGCCTTCTGGGCTGCAGCTGCCCACTGCCTGCTCATGTCCAGCTTCTCGTCCACCAGCACCCCCAAGTCCCTTTCCTCAAGGCTGCTTATTAGATATAGCTTATCTTTATTATGCTCCATATATACAGAAGGCTCTGATCTTTGATTAGGTTATTAAATTGACTCACACTCAAAGGGAAAACAAAATATTTATTTGCAAGTGAAGATAAAAATGAAATTAAATTGAGCTTCACAGAACAGGATGGATTTCAGGGGCTGTGAAATCAGAGCTCAAAAGGAAACATTACATCCTAAATAATTTATGAATAATTATAATTGCCTTAAGTAAAGCATAACTGGGCTAGAAGTGTTTGTTATTTTGCTTTAGGAACACTAATTTCTCAATTGTCTACTGACAAACATTGCTTTCAGTGAAGTCAACATGATGGTCGCATCAGGAAGGAATCTAAAATAATATAATCCCTTTCATTGCGTGCCATGAAATGTTTATTCACTGTTTCAGCCCCTGTTTGCAAGTACATTCATCTGACTGTCACTGAGATGCAGATACACCACAGGACAGATAACAAAACTCTTTGGGCTGCTCTGCTTCCAAATTCATTTTGTGTCTAAAAGTGGAGAAATCTTCTCTGATGGTACCATGCTCCAAATTCAGAATATACGGTTATGAATTATTGACCAATCTTGACCATTCTGATTATTGAAACACACCTCATAAGCACACGTGTGACCAATTTCCTCCAATTAGTGTGAGACACTGTCAAAGCATCTGCACAGATTGCAAGCATTACATCTTCCTTTACATTCATTTTGGGTAAATAGAGCCCTGATATCCTGCAAATAAAGAATTATGGTGGCAAATCTATCAGCTGAATCCTTGGCTCATGGGCATAACTATATTCCAACAGTAATATGAGATGAGCTGGAATTATTTCTACTCAGAAGTTACAAATGAAAAATAGACGTAAAATACAGCAGATACTGGAAATGGGCTTGGGGTTTTGTACGGCTTTTTCAAGTTGAGTATTGCACCATTAAAATCATCCAAATAACCCTAATTCATATGATATTCATATTTTTGAGACCAAAACCCTTGACTTGACAGTCTTTTGCAGTACAAATTTCACATTGAAAGCCAATCTGAGAAAATGATACTAGATGATACTCAATTGTGATTCCTGTATTCACATGGAGTACCCCTTCCTTCCTAAATGAAAACTCATTGGATTCACTCCATCATTTGAAGAACAAAGTACTTCTTAATGCAATAACAGCCCACCTGAGTGACACTGGGAAGATCCTGACCGACCTGAAGATGAATCTGTACCAGATTTCCTATTCCAGAGAAATTCTTCTTCACTGCTCATGTGTTCTGCCAGTGCTGAAGGTGCTGTTCACACATAAACACACAAACCAGACCTTGACAATATTCAGTTGATTGAGAAGAAGAAAAATGCCAGTGACTGTATTGACTAAATGCACAGTTTTTTTCCAAAGAAACGACCTGGCCTCACCTTATGCCAAGTGGTTCATATTTTTATGTAACACCGAAGGGGTCTTGAAATCCCACGTTGTCTTCCAAAACACAAGTTCTTTACAATGGGGCTAGTATTAAAGCCTTTAGCAAAGTTCTTGATTTCCAAATAAATGAATGGAAGCTACACCCCAGTCCTAGTCCAAGATGCCGACTCAAGTGAACATTTTGAACCTCTTTATTTTGTCAATACGCACTTTCTAAAAGGTGAAGATCAATTTTGCAAATAAGAATCCAGTTGTCTCCGAAACTGAATAAGTAATACCAAATTGATGTTTGAATAATTCAGCAACTTTAAAAAGAAACTTATTAAACATTTCCAGCTATAGAAAATCCGTATGTACCATAAATCTAAGTCCCCTAAGCGCATTTGCCACAAATATAGTAGCATACATCTCGAGAGAGAGTTCTTCACCATTGCACCAACATGTTGTCCAAGGGGATTTTGTTTGAGGAGGTTAGAGGTAACAACTTTTTATTTGATCATGAAAAATTCATTGCAATGTTAACTACAAAGAGCCCACTCCTACTCCATAACCATTAAAATGCAGGAAGTCATCTATCCAATAATGCAGAATTGTTGTGTATTAAAAATTTAAATCTATAAATATTAATAGAACACAGGTCAGTCTCTTAACCAACAGAGGTAGTTGTACACACAGCTGTCATTGTGAGCCTGAAGGGTTGCACAGTTCTTATGGCAGAGAACAAAACAGACACAATAATAGGCATTTGTCTGATAAAGGAAAATTTGATCCTTTTTTTCGGATGAAGGATAAGGACAAGAAATCCTCTACTAATCCACAAGTTTGTGGTTGTCTTTTGGGAAGGAAACGTTCTTGTTTCCATCTAACAAGTCAATGTGCTGGAGCCAGCTTTACAAGGACACGGCATAAATGTGTTTATAAGTAACAGCAGCCAAAGTTGTGTTCTGCAGCCTTGCTCCTTTACACGTTGACAGTATCAAGAGGTTGGAAACATGATATTGCCTTTCAGTCCCAGGGTCTACAAAGACCTGGCCAGTGTATGCCCAGTCTATTCAATACCAGCAGAGATGGTTGCCCTGCAGGAGATGAGAAGGAAATTCCTGGCTTATTGCAGTCTGGGCGTTCATTTCCCTCGGAATGGGGAAGCTGAGCAGGTTGTGAGAGGGATTTCAATTATGCCCATCAGCGTAAAGCAAATCACAGAGTATAGGGGTTGGAAGGGACCTCTGGAGATCATCCAGTCCAACCCCCTGCCAGAGCAGGGTCACCCAGAGCAGGTCCCACAGGAACATGTCCAGATGGGTTTTGAATGTCTCCAGAGAAGGAGATTCCACCACCTCCCTGGGCAGCCTCTTCCAGGGCTCTGCCACCCTCACAGGAAAGAAGTTTTCTGCATGTTCAGACGAAACTTCTTATGTTCAAGTTTGTGCCCATTTCCTCTTGTCCTGTCATTGGGCACCACTGAGAAGAGCCTGACTCCATCCTCTTGACACCTGCCCTTTAGATATCGCTCAGCATTGATGAGGTCTCCTCTCAGTCTTCTCCAGGCTGAACAGACCCAGGCTTCTCAGCCTTTCCTCAACAGAAAGGTTCTCCAGTCCCTTGATCATCTTCGTAGCTTCTGCTGGACTCTCTCCAGTAGTTCCCTGCCCTTGTGGACCTGGGGGGCCCAGTTTTCTCCTTTTAAAACTGTCTTGTTCCTTATCAGTGCCCATAGCTGGTGTATTGTAGAGTCATCTTCTCCACATCTACTGAAAGCTCGAACTTCATTGGAAAAATAGGAGAAATGGGCAAGGGAAGAGTTTGTATGTTTGTTGATTTTGTTGTGGGGTTTTTTGTGGGTTTTTTTTTTTGTTCTTAAAAGGTCCAAGGTGTGTATGAACAGTTAGAGGTAAACAAGCCCATATGGGAAGAAAAGCACGACACCAGCATATCTTCAGGAAAGTCACCACAGATTCCTGGTAAGCAGCAAATCATGTTGACGATGAACAGTTAGACGTGACTTCCACTCACTGCAAAGCTTTCATTCCAAAGCGAGGAGCCCCTGTGTGATCCATCTGTGTGCTTCAAAGCATGATTTGATGTCAGGGCTTAATTCAATTTTAGACTAATGAAAGTCATAAATAGTTTCACAAGGCCAGTGGAATGAGGAAAATTCTAACTCAGTGGAGACAACATTCAGTTAATGAAATGTTTTGAAATGAGAGACATTGGTTTGAATTGAATGTTTTCTAGGCAATCTGGGCCTGTTTACAAACACTGAATTTAGTTATCCCAGTCTGAAAGCGAAAAACAATTTCGTGGCTGTGTGTTTGTCCTAAACTTCTTGGTCTGTGTTTCTGAGGGCTCTTGATATGCTGCTTTGTCTCCCTGCTTTTAACGGCCTGACAGCTCTGCCAAAGATTGAGAGCTGATATCAACACAGTGGAGAACATATAGGTCCCAGCTGTATACCCAACTGTGTTTCAGAACAGAAGCTACAGCCAGTGCCAGATCTCTGGTCTGAAATTTTGCCCCTCTTAGGATGACCACTTTTATGGCATTCTGGTATTTATCCCATTTCTGATTATGATTTGTTGAACTCTGCAACGCTGAAGCAAAACACGGCGTGTGACTTGGTCTCACTTGGAACTTGCCAGGAGGAGGAAGTCAGGAGGCAGCAGTAGTTAATAATTGTTAAGTCTGAGGTTAAGTCGTCTGAGGTTAGAGAGGAAGAGATCAGCAAAGCACTTCTAATCGATTTCTAATCGCACAAGCCAGCTGTATTCATTTGTAACCAGCACCTGTGCCATAAAAGATATTAAAACAACAGCAAAAGCTGTTCTTCTGTAAGTGTTACCAGCCCTGGGTTCCTCCCAGGGGTCCTGCAGGACTTCTCCGTTGGTGCCACTTCATGAATCATTTTCACTCACTCAGGTTCATACAATCCCACATCGATGCACGTGATTAACACCACTGCCATTTCTTACTTCCTTGTCATCTCTTTAATTCACTGCTAGACTTTTTATTCTTTGATCCACTAATTGGATCCTTTCTTCTTTCTCAATTTACATTCCGATCTTTTAGAAACACTGAACCTGGCCGCTCCTTATGCCCAGTTCCTTGCCCTCACTTTCTTTATTATTTGCTTCCTTTCTTCTTCTCCCGCTCATGGCACACTGTGGTTTTTACAAATTAAGTTCATCATATGTCTATTTTTTCCCCAAATATCATTAATTAATTAAGCTTTGTCAGTCTGTGTGCCCTCACAGAAGGAGCGTGGGCTGGGAAGTGAGGAGGATGAGGCTTCCCGTTCCTGGGCGCTGCTTTCTACGTGGGTGCCAGAGATTCCCTCATCTCCAAAATGCAGATGTTTAGTGTTGTCCCTTCTAGAGAGACTCTGTGAGAGTGATCTGGGGAACCAAATTCACTGTTAGCAAAACCAGTGGGATTGCTCCGGGGCAAAATCTGACCCAGAGCCTGTGTGGCGTTTCAGAAGTGCACATTTTTTCATTCTCTCTTAGTATTTCTCCTTTCTGACGAAAACAGGGTGTGTATCAGAGTCTGAATAACCAGACTATCAGCCTGGGGGGAGTAGTTGATGGCTTACAGACTGAAAGTACAAAACTTAGGATGGATCCGAGGAGTTTTATTCTTTTATCCTCTGCTTAATTGAGTTATTTTGTCTTTTAGCTAAGGACAAACAAGTTTCTCAGAGTATGCCCACTCCAAAATACAGCCTACCACAAAAGAAGAATCTTTAGTAGGGACAGCAGCTCTGTCTCCAAATCTTTGTACACTTATCAATAGACGTTGTATTGAACCTTCCATGTGGCTTTTGCTCTGAGCTGGCAGGGTCTTTCCTCAGCATCTGCCCTGTCATAGAGTCATAAAATAGAATCATAGAATGGTTTGGGTTGGAAGGGACTTTAAAGACCATCCAGTTCCACCCCCCTGCCCTGGGCAGGGACACCTCCCACCAGACCAGGTTGCCAAAAGCCCCATCCAGCCTGGCCTTGCGGAGGCACAATTAAACCATGCCTTTGTTTTAACAAGCTCCAGTTGTGTGTTTTAGTAGAAAAAAAATCTTCATAAAAAAGACTGGATTTACAGTGACCAAAAAATGCAAAATGAGCACACATTATGTATTATATAGGGTTATAAATACTGAGACATTTTATTTGGAAGGAGACAAGAGAAGAATGTGTTTATGTACATGTCCTAGATATAAAGATATAAATGTGGAAAGTTTTGCATTTGAACATGTATCACAGCAACAAAGTAGAGATTCTGTGTGCGGAACATCAGTGCGTTTACTGTATAATAGCTTTTATTTGAAATTTATCTGCAGTCTTCCATAGCATTCACAGTGATTTACAGGATTCCATTTATATGTTTTTTACAATTTACACTATTTGCTGCAAGCACTGAAAGTTGACTGGAAACTATTAACACCTATTTATCAGAGTGTTATGTGCAGAAGTCTTGAGACTCGGGCTGCATCAAATGCTTTTGGGAGAGTTTTGTAGAGAGAAAAATCTACCCCGTGTTTCAGCATTAAGGAAAGACAGAAGGAAGGAAAATCGAGTCGCTGTAGAATCTATATACATAGCAGTTCCTCGAGCAATATTCAGAGTTAATTCAAACAAGAGAGAGAAGTGAATTCTTCTTTTTTGTGTTTACCATGAACAGAAGAGTTGATCATGTAATGTGCAGCTACAGAGGCATAACAGAGAATCACTTTACCATGAACAGAAGAGTTGATCATGTAACGTGCAGCTACAGAGGCATAATAACAGAGAATCATAGAGTTATAGAATCGCGTCATAGAATTGCCCAGGTTGGAAGGGACCTATAAGATATCTAGTCCAACCATCAGCCTAGCTCTGATAAAAAAAAATAAGTAAATCACTAAACCATGTCAGAATGGCTGAGATGTATCCAAAAATGGACTTTGGCCAGCACTGGTGATAGTACATGAGAAGGAAAGAAAGAAACCAGCTTGCCACCCATCTGGAAAGGCATTTTATAATGTTTTTGGCATTAGAAAAAGTCCCAAGGAGCCAACAAGAAAAAAAAGTAAAAGATGTCACAGTAGAAAAATTAATGCAAAGCCTGACAAAAAAAGAGATTGCTCCTTCCCTTCAATATCTGAAAGTAACATTCCAGCCATAGATCTGTAGTGTCGGGAAGAAACGAGTAAATCACTAAACCATGTCAGAATGGCTGAGATGTATCCAAAAATGGACTTTGGCCAGCACTGGTGATAGTACATGAGAAGGAAAGAAAGAAACCAGCTTGCCACCCATCTGGAAAGGCATTTTATAATGTTTTTGGCATTAGAAAAAGTCCCAAGGAGCCAACAAGAAAAAAAAGTAAAAGATGTCACAGTAGAAAAATTAATGCAAAGCCTGACAAAAAAAGAGATTGCTCCTTCCCTTCAATATCTGAAAGTAACATTCCAGCCATAGATCTGTAGTGTCGGGAAGAAACGAGACTTTTCAAAATAACATGCAGATTCTCAAATGCATTTCTTTTTTAAGGCCTTGGACAGAGACTAATTAGTATTACATTTCAATGAGCCAAACTTTGCAGTTTTTTCATGTCCACTATACAATATAGTATTTGAGTTTGTCCAATTAAGATTATAAAATTACAAATTAGATAAACTGTTACAATTAGGCGGTGGATTTACTAAGCCAGTGAATGTACGCTCTTGCAACACGGCTGATGATCTTCAATCCGATGATTGGGTAAGATGTTAGATCAGCAAAGAGGTATCCATGGCACATGTTTTGTTGTATGTTGGTATCGGCACATGCATGCACTCTTAGTTTCCTCAAAGTGTAAATTAGCTACTCTTCTCCGAGGCAGTATATCTGATTGTCTGATGAAGAATACAAGAGTTTTTTCCATTATAGAAATCATCTATACTCTTCCTCCCTCAGGGGGAAATCCAGACTGTGGTACCCAATGGTACAAGAAAGTCTATTTGGTGCTGGCTTCTAGAACTGGCTGGTCCTGCCTTTACTGAGCAGGGCATTGCTTGGTCTTGAATATAGCTGGGATATATTTTGGTACTCAACACCAAATTGTGCTTTCTGGGTTTAAACACACATGTAACAGGCTGAGAAAGTGTAGTTCAACCTAATGCAAAGCTGCCTTCATTGCCCAGCTCTTCTCTTAGCGATGCCACTTAATTTGCAGTATGATAACTGTTAGTGTGGTCTGACATAACCTGTGAGAGTATTTTAAATGCTTTGTCTTTCTCTGTGTCACAAATTTAATGGATAATTGCATATTAGATTTTATGCCTCTGGTTCATATAATTCTATGACTTCTGTTCAGCCATGAATACACTTAAAATTCAGTTTCTGGGTTTTATCATAGATTTAAATGTCATGGTGAACAGTTCTACCATTGTCTCAATTAGATCTTACAAATGTGTTCCTGTTAAGCAATTAAATAATTCTGGTTTTGAAGAGATTGCATTAATAACAATTGACATACATTAATTCAAATTTTTAGGAAGGTATTGCCATGAATAAAACCCATCAGGAACATATCTCCCTGCTGTTGTCTCATGATTTTTATAATTTCAGTGATGACTTATCTCAAAATTCAGGACAAAAGGGCTTGACTGAACATATTTTGAGCTGATAGAAAGTCTAACCAATTTCAAAATGCTTAGAACTGGCCTTGCGAGTCACCACTAGTATTATCACAGATTCACAGAAAATCAGAGCAGGAAAGTCCTTCATGGGGTCATTTAGTCATTTAAACAGAACCAGGAGATGTCACTGAACTCGGTGACTACAAATCACATCTTAGGAAATATAGTTCCTGGTGTTGAAAAATTACTCATTTTAAATAAGTTTTTTGATTATTTCTTTTATTCTACAGAAGCACATTCTTTCACGCTGTTCATTTTTTTCCACTTCCCAGACTGTACAGCAGATGCAATGATTTTCCAGGTGCCAGGTTGTTCCAGCAAAAACTATTTTTTCCCTTCTAGCCACCTGTGATCCTTCTGGGTGTCCCAGAGCAACAGCAGAGCTCTGCTTCTCTGAGCATCCTTTTAGCCCCTTAAGCTTGTTTTAAGCCCCCAGCTTGTTTTGCTCATGTCTGTGTCTGTGTGGGGAGCCCTTTATCGAGGAGGGGAGCCACAGGATGAGGGGTAATGGTTTTAAACTGAAAGAGGGGAGATTGAGATGAGATCTCAGGAAGAACTTCTTTGGTGTGAGGGTGGTGAGAGCCTGGCCCAGGTTGCCCAGAGAAGCTGTGGCTGCCCCATCCCTGGAGGGGTTCAAGGCCAGGCTGGATGGGGCTTGGAGGGAGGTGTCCCTGCCCAGGGCAGGGGGTTGGAACTGGATGATCTTTAAGGTCCCTTCCAACCCAAACCATTCTGTGATTCTGTGGTTCTAATTTACTGTTTCAGAGTCGCGTATCATTGAGGTTACAAAAATATATTCGGCTGGTGATAATTCTTTTGGTATAGTCATATAGATCTCATACATTTTTGACTCATGCTACATTTGTTGACATTGTTACTAACTTCTAAATAATTGACTTTAGTTTCCAAATATAGCCTCATTTGAAGTACACAGTTCAATGAAAATACAACTATAAGCAGCCAGACCCTTTTAACTACTCACATTGTGAACTGAAGAGCAGCATGTTCAGGAAAGGATAAGCAGCATTTTGTCACTCCAAAATTTTTAAGGAAAATACCCGAGTAAGCATTTAGCAGTGGAAAGATGCCGTTTTCATTAGTGCATGGAGTGGAAGGATTTGGGAGATTTGGGTTATTTTTAGAGGGGGGCAAGCTGGGTGCTGTTGCACATAATGGTTGCCTGGTAACACATCTAGGATTACCAGATACCAGGGTCATTGATGTAGGCTTATTTTATCAGTAATAGAGAAAAAAACAACCAAACCCAAACCCACTCCAGCAAACTGTTGCTTGGTGAGTTCTGTTTTTCAATGTTTTGTGAGCAATTCAGTGATGCCAAGCTTTCAGAATTACATGTTCTAGAAATGCAAGGCCAGAGTAGCTGTTGTTAGTCATTGCTTTTGTTGTATGAATAAGAAAGCCAGTTTTGCCTTTGGGCTTGGATTAGATTTATTTTCATTTGCCTTGTATGTCAGTTTACAAATAAACAACAAGTTTGGGATGCTCCTCTGTATGCTCTTCTGCTTTAATAAACATTTGTTGATAGTTCTTTTGTAATATCTTTGGACCTGATCCTAAGTGTGTAACTCATACTGAAAGCACAATTCATTTAAGAAAATCACTCCTGTATCCAGCTACTACCTCTCATCACTAATAGTGGCAGAATTAGGTTCTACGTAAATGTAGACTGGTGAGCTTTTCTAAGCGTGTTTACTTAAATCTATATTTACATATTCAGTTGCTGAAAAAGTATCCTAATTTGCACAGGCGTTGAGTACTCACAATGAGCATTGTTTGCCATGGGCATTTTGGATGCTCAGAATACCCTGATTTAGGCAGCAGTCAACAATTTTGGCATCAAAATATGCTCAAAATTGTTGTTTAGCATATACAGATCTCATTGCTGTATTCTTAAGACCACTTTTATTTCTCTGAACATGTCCTACCTCTCTGCCAAAAATAAAATCTCCAGCCAAACTGTGGAGAGCTAAGTAAGTGACTTTGCAAGTGGCTTCTCAGAGGTTCAGCCTCTTCCTTTGAAGTCTTTTAACTTTTCCCAACTCATTTCTTTCACTGTCAAGGACCAGGAACTCATTCTACATCGTACCTTGTTTGTTGCAGAGTTTCCTTAAAGCTCTGGTATAAACAGTGATTGATGATGAATTACACTGGACCTTGAGTTTCTGACAAAGTAGAATTAATCTTCCTGGGTTTTGGACGTAGGAACTGGGCCTGTCACTTTGAAGGTGTGACCTGTGCTGAAGCAGGTCCTTGTGCTTGGACTTTGTTGGGTAAATGGTCTTTTGTAACCCTCTGGACACTTTTCGTAAATACACACTCTTGTGGAAAGGAATAAAATAGGAGAATCACGGCCACCAGCTTTTTTCTACCACCCCAGTCCTACCTCTCTTTCTTCTGTGTAGATGGTGACCTGCATTCTCCTTGAGAAGATAACCTCTGCACGCTCACCCTCTCCTCACAAAACAAATCTTGATCCCTCACACACTTCTCATGTTTTGTTCAGTAGGAAATTGTGCCATTTGATAGAAAATATTTTCTCAGTTTGTATAGGTAAATATGAAAGATCTACCTCCATTATGAAAGTGAAGCAATTAAACTATTACTTCTTCCAAGTATCAAAAAGTCTTTAATTTTTAAATCTGCTTTTGTTTTTGGAGTTTTTTTTCCATCAGTATCCTTTATGGTCTCATTTCTAACATTATTTCATAATTAAAATAGATAGAAGAATAGCCTCCCTAATTTCTATCTCCACCAAAAAAAGAATAAAAAGGAAGGTTTTCTCTTGAGTATTCCGACTCTTTGAATTACCCTCTCAAATTTGATTTAGTTTTTTTTTGTTGTTGCTCACAGTAATTTTGCTTACCAGAAATTAGAGATAGCATGTTGTGCGACAAACTGTTCCAAACACTGGGGTAAACCTCAGGAAAATAGTTTCCATGGTGTTCAGTCAGACCTGCATTAACTGTTGCTTAGCAAGGAAAATAAGGCAAGGGACCTCAAGAGGAGCAAAAACCAGAGGGCACATGATGTTCTGGGTTTCAAACTGTCCAGCCACCCTGGCCAGATCTTCCAGCCAGCCTGCTGATGTGCTGTGCAACAGCATGGATGGGGTATTTTACCAAGGTGAATTTCTTCAAGATTCTCAGTCTGAGGGTCAGATGATTCTCTTTTCTTTTTACTTTGACACTTATGATGAATAAAAGATGCTGATAGCATGATTTATGAAGAGGTAAATCTACAGAGCTCCTTCCTTCAAAGCCCACCTTTCTTCTGGCTCACTGTTCACATGCAGGAGGATTTCACCTTTTTCTGAAAAACATCCCCGAGTCTCTCTGGTGTCACTGCAAAGCTGCGCAGAATCACCCAGAAATGGGATGCTGGCTACTGGCCATCCTGGAGCAGCAGCTTAGGAAGTTACAGCTGAAAGTAGGGAAATGTGTTGCAACTCCTTAAACCTAGAAATAGAGTCATAGAATTGTTCAGGCTGGAAAGCACCTTGAAGATCATCCAGTGCCACCCCCTGCCCTGGGCAGGGACACCTCCCACCAGACCAGGTTGCTCAAGGCCACATCCAGCCTGGTCTTGAACCCCTCCAGGGATGGGGCAGCCACAGCTTCTCTGGGCAACCTGGACCAGGCTCTCACCACCCTCACAGCAAGGAATTTCTTCCTGGTATCCCATCTAAATCTCCCCTCTGTCAGTGTAAAACCGTTCCCCCTCATCCTGTGGCTCCCCTTCCTGATCCAGAGTCCCTCCCCATCTCTCCTGGAGCCCCTTGAGGGACTGGAAGGGGCTCTAAGGTCTCCCCGAAGCCTTCTCTTCTCCAGGCTGAACCCTCCCAACTCTCTCAGCCTGTCCTCACAGCAGAGGGGCTCCAGCCCCCCCAAGACTTTCATGGCCTCCTCTGAACTCAGACTCACAGCAGAGGGGCTCCAGCCCTCCCAGGACCTTCATGGCCTCCTCTGAACTCAGATCCTTCCTGTGCTGAAATAGTATTTCTTGCTTCTGCTTCCCAGGGGAAGAAGGAAAGAGGGAAATCTCTCTGTGGGGTAATCTGCATGTGGGACAGGTTCACTGATAAAATTATGTAGGAAAGGAAAAGTTTTGGTGTTATTTGGATGAACTTGAAACCTGGACATCAAACTGTACTATGTTTCTGTTTAGGAGTTCCCACAAAACAACCTGGCACTTCCCTCAGAAATAAAGTCAGCCTTCTCCATCTCAAAAATATTGCTCCCAAGGGGAACGGAGTCACGTGTTGCTCCTGCCTTGACCTCAAGCAAAATCTGACAGATCTGGGGGCCTTCTCCACATCTGCATGAGGCCATAGGATGCCTGAGATCACCCATTCTACCTGGGAGCTTCAGAAGCCCAAGGATCACCCCAGTCCCTCTTGAGTCTGTAACTCATGGGAAGGCAGATGCTGCATGTACCACACAGTCAATCCAAGGGATAGGGGATGGATAGCTCGGTGTTGTTCTGTCCCATGCTCCAGTGGGACCAAAAGAGCACGTTTTTAGTGGCTTGCAGCAAATGGTTACTTAGGGGCACACTTGTCTTGGCTCATTTTATCACCCTCCCCAGGCAGAGGGGGAGGCTCTGGCTCTCTCAGCTCTTCTCCACGTAGCTGTGGTTTTAGATATTGCATTACACTGATTTACCAGTCCCTGTTAACTCCATCCCCTGTAGATATAGTCCTGCATTTCATTGTCAAGCCAGGAAAAAAAAAATCTTTAATGCGTTAAGCCAACTTCTGCCCACAAGTGCTCCATTAACTCCATCAAATCTATTTTGGTCTTATTTCTGCCATCAGTTCTGCCACATTTTGTGCCAGCTCAAGCCAATAAACTAAATTATTAAGGCTCGTAGCCTTACTCAGATAATATGGGCACTTTCTGAGCAGCACAGGACAAAGGTTAGCAGCAGAATGAAGCAGTGGAAAATGATGCACAGAAGGGATGTAGCATAAAGATGTCAGTAGTTTTCTAGCCAGTCCTGGCATTAATCCACTGACTGTATTTTCCATGTCATTTACACCATCCTTTTCCCAGTTGATTTTGTAGTCTGAATCTGAGGACTCAGGCTGGGGAGGAGAACTGTGCTTCTGGAAAAGGGGAGTCTCTTTTAACTATCTGAGAGCTCAAGCACAAATAGTAGAAAGAGGGAGGGGGAAGGCTGGGAAATTTTGTCTGGGAAAAGGAATGTGTTTCATTTGACTTTCCTTGCATTATAAAATGAGTATAAAAGGAATAAGGTTTGGGTAGGCAGCTTTAGTTTAGAATGATCCCTCTTCACAAATGCGGCTGAGTTTGATTTCAGGGGAAGCTTCATTTTCCACTGGAGAATGATATCATGCTTGGGTCACGAAATAAGGACCAGAGCCTGTATTTGTTCCTCCTAAATGGTGGAGTTAGGTATCAAGACATCGTACCACAGCAACCAAAGAGATTTTCAGCCTTCGCTATGTCCTTAGCTCATGACATCCAGGGCAGAAACCCTAATCTCACCTGCCTTCTCCAAGATCTCTTGCATTTCATTGATTTCCCCCTCACACCAGGAACATCACCGTCTGTATAAAAAGACTTCACCTCATCCTGACCTTTGTGCTCTCAGAGGAGGGAACAAGCAAGAAGGGGCTGAGTGAAATAAACACCGAGGGTTGGTTTGTTGTTGGTTTTTTTTAATGGGCAAGTGTGAGAATGAGCAAAACTGGAGTTTACTGGAAGTTAGCAGCAGGTTTTACCTATGGGATGCTGGCAGAGACATGACCCAGGAAGGTCATGGTCCAGGGCAGGAAAAAGTCCTGCGGAAGGGGGCGTGGCCAGGAGTCACGCGGAGATTTAAACGCGGCAGGAGCAGGCCCTCAGGCGCTGGGCGAAGCGGCGGCAGCACCGGCAGCGGCGGCAACGACGGCAACGACAACGAGACCCGAGATGAGCCCAGGCAGAGGGTGTGATGGCGCTGTACAGAGGGGTTTCCGAGCTCAGGGGCCCCCAGCTCACAGCCCCAGCCCCAGCCGGAACCCGGAAGCCCGCAACAACCAATCAGGAGCGGAGGGGGCGTGGCCAGGAATCACGTGACGGGTCAGTTCCGGCAGGAAGCGGTGACCGGAGAGGCCCTCTCAATAAGGAGAGATGAGCGGTGTGTGCAACTTCGGGCAGCAAAGAGATAAAACCATGGTTACAACTCGGTCGAAGGCTGTTAAAAAAACTGAGCGTGCCCAAACAGAGGCCGAAACATGCAGGCACCCAGGCAACGGGCTGCAATGAGTGCTGGAGCCTGGCACTTGCACTGGAAGGCTGTGGAGTCGACACCTGTGTGAGGTGTGAGCAGAGCAATGATCTGCTTAGTCTAGTGGCTGAACTGAAGGAAGAGGTGGCTGAACTGAAGAAAGAGGTGGAAAGACTAAAGTGGAAAGACTAAGATCTATAAGGGAAAGTGAAAGAGAGTTGTTGTGCGAGGCTCTGCAGATCCCCTCAGGAGAGGGAGGTGACCCAATGAGCAGAGGGGAATGGACACAGGTGCCTGGTAGGAGAGGCAAGGAAAACCTCTCACAGCCCCCCTCACCCTTCCAGTTGCCCTTGCACAACAAGTATGGTGCACTGGATGTTGAGGGAGAGGGAAATGAGAAAGTAGAGGAAACATCATCTGGGGCGTTGCCTAAAGCAAACCAGTCCCCCCCTCACATCAGTACTTGTACCCTAAAAAAAAAGAGGAGGGTAGTTGTTATTGGGGATTCCCTTCTGAAGGGAACAGAGGGCCCATATGCCAGATCCTTCCCACAGGGAAGTGTGCTGCCTCCCAGGGGCCCGGGTCAGAGATGTCACTAGAAGGCTGCCTAGTCTGGTAAAGCCCTCTGATTACTATCCATTACTAGTTATGCAGGTGGGAAATGATGAGGTTGAAACCAGAAGTTTAAAAGCAATCAAAAGGGACTTCAAGGCACTGGGAAAATTAGTTGAGGGATCAGGGGCACAGACAATTTTTTCATCGATACCCTTGGTTGCAGGTTGTAATACTGAAAGGAATAGGAAGTCATGCATGATTAACAAGTGGCTTAGGGAATGGTGCCACCAACAAAATTTTGGGTTTTTCGACCTTGGCGAACTTCATACGGCACAAGGTCTGCTAGTAACAGATGGGGAACATCTGTCTCAGAAGGGCAGGAAGATCCTGGCACATCGGTTGGCACGGCTTGTCAAAAGGGCTTTAAACTAGGCTTGAAGGGGGAGGGGGTTAAATACAGGAGCACTAGAGACGAGCCTAAGGACACCCTCCAGCCTGCCATTGCACTTGAAGCAAGAAATAATGATAGTATCAGAATGGTCTGTGGCAAGTGGCAGGAAGACACACTAGGGTTCAAAGGATGGGGTGACAGCAAGGGCCTCCAACCTGTTGCACTAA
>NW_015090910.1:521795-781197 GCF_001431845.1 Calidris pugnax | reverse complement strand
TGCAGCCACAAAGCATCTTGGGGGATCAGTGGAGTGTCCCTCTAAGAATGTGACGTGGCCAGCAGACCAGCTGAAGTGTCTCTACACCAATGCCCACAGCATGGGCAACAAGCAGGAGGAACTGGAAGCTGTCCTGCTACAGAAGAGCTATGACATAGTAGCAATTACGGAAACTTGGTGGGATGACTCCTGTGACTGGAGTGTGGCCATCGATGGGTACAAGCTGTTCAGAAGGGATAGGAGAGGAAGAAGGGGTGGAGGTGTTGCCCTCTATGTAAAGAAGTGGCTAGAATGTGAAGAGTTGTTGCTAAAGAGTAGCCATGACCGGGTCAAAAGTTTATGGGTAGGAATTAGGGATTGGGACAACAAAGGGAGCCTTGTGGTAGGAGTCTACTCCAGGCCACCTGACCAGGCGGAGCCTGTCAATGATGCCCTCTTACTCCAGCTTGAGGAGGCATCACGATCACAGGCTCTCATCCTGCTGGGGGATTTTAACCACCCCAACATCTGCTGGAAAAGCAACACAGCTGGCTGCAGACAATCCAGGAAGCTCTTAGAGTGCCTAGATGACAACTTCCTGCGACAAGGAATTGCCTGGGCAATTCTATGATTCTATGAAGTTTGTATGTCAGTATTAGGAAGCTGATGGGAGACACAAGATAAAGCCAAAATGTACAAGATCAGCTGTGTGTAGAAGTGGCAGAGTGCAACTGGGTCACTGCCATGATGTTTCTTCACTGTCCAAGTTTGGTTTCTTCACCCTCTTCACCTTCAGGGAATTTTCCAAATAGGTGGCTACTTCATAAGCAAGTCCTAAAGGTCTAAGGTCCTAAAGACTCATTGCATTTTACACTGGGTGCTGCTTCTGCGTGCTGCTTACTGCTCTAGGGACAATGATCGAGTGGATTTTGGAAGGAAAAATCCCACCTTCTGTATAAAACAATTCCATTTTCCTGACAAGCCTGGATGTAATATTTATAGATCCTCACGTTGTTTTCCTTGTTTAAAAAATATACACCTCCTCCTCCTCCAAAATCTGTATCATCAGAGGTGTGAAGGAGAGAGGCGCACACTCATTTCTAAGATTAAATTCCTTTTATCTTCCTAACCACTAGTTTTCACTTAGGTAAGACAAGGAGGGTTAGGAGGACTCTGTTAAGCACAGGGTTCCAGTTCTCATCTTTTTTAGCCCAGATTTTTCAGTTTCTCTCTAATGGTTATTATTACTCCCACCTGCACCCTTAGAAAGACTATATTCTGAGACAGGCCAACCTGAGGACAGTACTCCTAGCACAGCAGAACGTATCTAGAGTTATAAAGGGGCTTATGATCTTTTCCTTTTTATTCTTTGCACCAGCCTTTTGTAGCCTAACATTTGCTTTCTGATTTTCATCTCTGTTGAGCAGTGATCCTCGGAGAGCCGTGATTAGTGATTTAGGACTGCATCCAGACTTACCGTAGCATTGAATTTCATATTGCCACCTCACCACATTGCCTTTTTCCCCATCTTACTCCTAGTTTTGCCTGGGTTTGCTTGACCCATATAATTTTGCAGTCTTGCTCTTTATCACCCTCCCCAGAACACGGCTACACATATATAACTGCACAAACCTTATGAATATATTTGCTCTACCTCAGCAGTCACCTTTTTCTCCCAACTCTTAGCCAGTTTCTAGTCCATAGCAACAAATTGTCTCCCACCTGGATCCTGCTGAATTTCTTTATCTGTTTGTTGTGAGGAATTTTGCCAAGGGCAGTTTAAAAATCTAAATAAATAATGTCAATTAATTTTCCTTCTCCTGTAAGATATTTTTCTGGCATTTAAAAGACTGCTAAATAGGTAAGAAGACATCATGTCCCTTCTAGCATGGGCCCTATGAGGCTTTAGAGGGCATGTTATTATGGTTATAATTATCTCCATAACCAATTCACAAAAGTACAAATCCAGGAGATTAGAATTTTTCTAATAAAGAAGTAAGGCACATTGTATTTGAATAAGAATAAATGCTTTTGAAAATGTAATGCTTCTGATTTCTTTCTTAATAGCAAAAAATGTGGACGTTGTGGAAACTTACTGCATTCGGAGGATAAGGTCCCCCTCTGCAAGCCATTTGTGCGGTCATTAGAAGGACAGGCCACATGGTGTTGTGTTGATCTTGTAGAACAAGACATCCATATGGGAGATCTCAGGACTGCCAATGTGTTCAGTTACAGCCACCTTGTTTGGCAGGAAAAATGCTACTAACATTTAGGTGAGATTTTCTTCAGAACTCCTCAATTGTTACATGGGCCTCTCATTTTTCTTGATTTATCAGCACACTGGCAAATATAAAACACCCTATAAAACAACGACTTCATGCTTTAGTGTTGATTTGGCACTAAAGTACTTTGACATACTTATTCATTTAACCAAAATTTCATTAATGATGATAAGCCATCGCTTTGAACAGTCTTAAAGACTGATAGAATGAGTTGTTTGATTAAATAAAAATCAAATTGTTAAGCATCACATCAAAACATCAGATCACACTTCTCCTTCAGTCTCCTTCTAGAATCCCATGTCATTTTTATGAGGTGTAACTATCGTCCACATTCCTCATTCAGCTGGTCAAAATGTGTCGTCCCATATGCTCATGTCTATAGGGCTCTGCTGTGTTTCTGTCCAATCACCATTTTTCCCCCCATTTTGAGTTGCCAGGGCATCTCATTACAAGATACGTCTGGTGTTCAGAAGGGCCTGGTGATCTTTCTATGGCAACACACTCCATTGGGTAGACGTGCCCTAAAGGCCTGGACAAGCATCAGCTGAAGATGACAAGTCCAGGCTCAGAAGCAGCGGGGAATGTGGGTGTATTTTGGCTTTTGACACCACGCACAGAAACATCAGGGTCCCACATAAAGCCTGGGGTGATATGTTAATGCCAGGAAGTCTGAGGGAAACTTTCTGGCTTTAAAATTATTTAACCAGGGAATCAAGGAGGGAATTAAATTTCTCTAGCAATTTAAGGATTATGAGGTTTTAACTGATTACATAGATTTATTTTTTTTAAAATCTGTGGCTTCATTTCCCTCTTTTATTAATTAAATCCTTTCCACTTGAGTGTGTAGATTTCCTTTGTATGTATAGAAAGATAACTTGAATCAACTTTCATTTTTTGTTCTAACAGAGTACCATTACTGAAGAAAAAACAATTTTCATGATGGAAGGCCACTAGAAGGAAATCCGGTAAAGACCATGACTTTTAGTAAGTTAAGACCACTACTTGTTCATTAGATGTTATTGTCATCATGGATGTCTTGACATGATTTGGTGGAAGCTTCTCTAATCTATCCCCGTGTGCCATTTTACTCTATTACAAAGTGCTGGCCTTGTTTTCTCCCTCGAGTATGGGTTAGCTGTTTGCTCAAGCCAGTGCTGGATGTAGTCCATGACTAACGCTTTTAACCAGATGGCTGTACAGATAGCTCTTTTTCAATTATTTTTTTTCAATATTTTCTTCCTGGATCTCTTATCTATATTTATCTTGAGGTTCTAGCACCATATGTCCATTTTATATACCTTTTAATTACTTGGACTTGCTACACAATGTTTTCTTTTTGAATGACTCCAGAGTAAAATTACCAAATTGCTATAATCCATGGTTGTTTTCATACTCTAATGTTCTTTTTCATAATCTATTTAAAAGTAATTCTGGTACCTTATCAAACTAATGCTGCATCCTCTGAGATAGAATCAAAGAATCATAGAATGGTTTGGGTTGGAAGGGACCTCCAAGATCATCCAGTCCCACCCCCTGCCCTGGGCAGGGACACCTCCCACCAGCCCAGGTTGCTCCAAGCCCCATCCAGCCTGGCCTTGAACCCCTCCAGGGATGGGGCAGCCACAGCTTCTCTGGGCAACCTGGGCCAGGGTCTCACGGTCCTCCAGATGATCCAGAGATATTTTCAGAAAACAAAAAAGGTTTGCCCATTCATTGATCAAAATTCATGAATCCTGAGTTCTGCGTCCATCACATTCCTGCTTTTAGACACGCAAATCTCATCATCAGTTGGCAAATATAAGTGAGCTGGTTTCTAGATAGAAATGCCATCATGTTCCTTTATAATGGAAATCTGTGTGAATGAACACTTGATTTTGCAAGTGATTTTTGTGACTGCACAAATACGTTCCCAATCTGGGGCTGTGTTTTCCACTCAAATGTTTAAATTTACTTACGTGAATAATGTATTAGAAACACTCTTCTTTCTTTTTTTTTTTTTTTTTTGTAAATTTAAACATATTGCATGTACAACGTCTCACTAGGGATGGCTCTAGTCTGTGTCATGAACAAGAGTCACAGATCATTGCTGAAGTAATTTACAAGAGTAAGAAAACATTTTTTATAGGTTTAACTAATTTCTTCATCAAAAATCACAGCTTTTATTGTAAATAACTATTTGTATTAAGTAGGCTGAACAGGGCATAGATCACATTGATTCAATACATCTTCCTGGATGTAGCATGTGGTGAATAATTCAGGGAGACCTCTTTGTTTTTTGAGCCTTTCATTCAGTGCCTTCCCACATGGTGTTGTGTTGATCTTGTAGAACAAGACATCCATATGGGAGATCTCAGGACTGCCAATGTGTTCAGTTACAGCCACCTTGTTTGGCAGGAAAAATGCTACTAACATTTAGGTGAGATTTTCTTCAGAACTCCTCAATTGTTACATGGGCCTCTCATTTTTCTTGATTTATCAGCACACTGGCAAATATAAAACACCCTATAAAACAACGACTTCATGCTTTAGTGTTGATTTGGCACTAAAGTACTTTGACATACTTATTCATTTAACCAAAATTTCATTAATGATGATAAGCCATCGCTTTGAACAGTCTTAAAGACTGATAGAATGAGTTGTTTGATTAAATAAAAATCAAATTGTTAAGCATCACATCAAAACATCAGATCACACTTCTCCTTCAGTCTCCTTCTAGAATCCCATGTCATTTTTATGAGGTGTAACTATCGTCCACATTCCTCATTCAGCTGGTCAAAATGTGTCGTCCCATATGCTCATGTCTATAGGGCTCTGCTGTGTTTCTGTCCAATCACCATTTTTCCCCCCATTTTGAGTTGCCAGGGCATCTCATTACAAGATACGTCTGGTGTTCAGAAGGGCCTGGTGATCTTTCTATGGCAACACACTCCATTGGGTAGACGTGCCCTCTTCCATGAGCAGAACATTGGTGCTCACCATTGTGCTCATCACGTCCACGCTGCCAGTAGGATCCTCCCCATACATCTACCTCATTTTTCTTGGTTCAGGCAATTTTTTTTGTGCTATTTTGAATAAGCCTGAAATTATCGGAGGTGACAGCTCTCAAATATTTTCTTTAATTTGCTACTATAAAAATGGTACCCACTAAAAAGTCAAAATTTATCATGCTGATGTAAAAGCTGTTAAATACTTTGAACATGGCTTAAATAAAGTCTTTAAAAGATGACTTTATTTAAGACTTCCAAAGACTTCCAAAAGACTTTATCAGAAGAGTTTCTTTGAGAGAGAAAAAAAACCTCATACAGAGAAAAAGCTAATTAATATTGGACTCACAAAGAGGGACCAAAATTCCTCTCACGTAGTCAAATAAATGATACTTTTCTGCTCACTAAGGCAGAAAGCTGTCAGGGAGTGTTGGCCTCCAGAGGGCTTGGAGATGGTCATCAGCCTCAGGGGAGTAAAATCTACCTGTGGATGACGGTCATAGCAAGAAAGCAGAAGCTGCAGCCCATGGAGATAGGACCAAAAGGAGCAGGGACCTGACTCACCCATAACTCAACCCCTCCAGTGCCAGAGAGAAACATTTTAGGGCTCAGAGGGACCTGGATGCAAATCAAAACCTACTGTGGTCATAGTAACCAAGTCGAGATGCAAGAACCTCCCATCAAGAATCTGTGTGATGGAGAAAGGAGATTGGTTTATCTTAAATTTTATTTCTGCTCTGTCTTATTTAGTTACTCTAAGTTTTCTCTCTTTTAACGGTTAATTATTTTGGTTTATACTTTAAAATCTGGCTTTGAGTTGAAGGAGCTTTTTGGCCTTCTGGTACCCACCCCAAGGCAAGGGTCAAGGCATGCATCTCAGAGCTTTACCTGGTCCTCCTCTCTCACCATTGCTCATGCATCCTTTGCTTACGGGTACGCACTGTTTGAATTTATCAGTATTGGCTGAATTAGTGCTTACATCCCGTGAAAATGCCAGGTTTTCAAAATTTGTGCTTTGTCAGACAAAAGAAACATTGACACTTCTTTTTTACACAGAAATCATATTTCACAGCATCCCATTATTTTATTTTGTTCTGTGATTCTAATCTAAACACAGCTTCTTGACATTCCCAGGTGCTGGGTTCACTGAGAGCTTACCCAAAGCCTTTAGTTTCATCTTCCTCCAATTTACTCTGGATTTTGAGCTACGACGTTGCTGACTCCTGATGAGCTGCTCTTTGTGCCTCTGCTCAATCTTAACTCATTTTATGAAACTTTAGTACCTCAGTGCTGGGTAACCCAGTCCCAAACTAAATCTTTCATTTCCCAGTGGCAAGCTGAAATATTTCGACTTTCTCCTTTAGGTTTGGAGGTTGTCATTTAGTCGGTTTTTAATTTTGAAAATTTCCTAATCAGCTCTGTACATCATTTATAAAAATACTGGGCTTAATTTAAGCAAGAAGTTTTTGCTCTGTTCTGAAGGAAGAAAACCCTCAAGTTATTTAATAGTCACTATATTTTTTTTATCCTGTCCCTATGGGGCACTTTTATGGGCACTTTTATGGGGCATAAATTGGGACAGATTTATGTCTTCTCCCATGGGCTGCTTTCCCCATTTGGACTTAGTTTAAGGGCATCCAGGAACTTGGGAAAAATCTCCAAACATCCTATGAATGTGTTTTTGACTTACAGAAATGTGTTTTGTTTGGTTTTTTTTCTCCTGTTTCACTGTAATAGTCTTTGTAAAGAACTAAGTTATGAACATGGGCCTCTGCTCTTAGGTATCTAATGGAGACCTTACCTTCCGATACCACACTATTATTTTGTAGCTATTTCTGCAGCTAGAGACCTACTTCAATTCCTGGAAAAACTGTGCTGGTTTTGAATTCTGACTCCCTGTTGCCCTGTTGGTGCTCTCTCCTTATCTCCTCCTTCACAGCATTTCCTTTTTCTCCCCCTGGCTTTGTAACCACCCCTTCCACTTACCACAAACAGCACTGGGCAGGGCATCCAAAAAAGGCTCCTCGGGACCGTGGGAGAGGCACAAAGAACCTCGGGTGATGGCATTTTGGTACATGTTTATTTCTACGCCGGTTGAGATCCTCATTCTTTAGTCTGAATCAATTCAAAGCAAGCTAAAGGTCATGCTCATTTTGGCCAGGCAGCTGAGATGATTTATAATGCGTATTTCTCCAGTTTTAACCGGGGTCAAATACTTAAGAGAGATGTATCTGAGATGTTAACAGCTTCCTAGCCTAAGTACAAGGGAATATTTTTGTTATCCATTCTTTTTTTCTTTTTTTAAAAAAGGAAAATTTGAATTTACAATTGTACAAGGGAATATTTTTGTTATCCATTCTTCTTCTTTTTTTAAAAAAGGAAAAATTGAGTTTACAATGAAGAATATATAAGAAATTCTTAGATTAAATCTTTTTCTGTTTATTTTCTTTCTGCCTTTTCTATTTTTTTTAAATTGAATATTGAAATTGTACAATAGTATGTGTTTCACCTTAGGACTTTGTTTTCTTCTACAATAATGTTCTTTTGTTTCCATAATTACAGTGAAATTCTGTCATGTCCAAACATATTTTTAAAAGTTGGCATTTTTGTGACTATTAAAACACCTTTTTATCTACACGACTCCTGTGTTACTGTTTATTTCTGATTATAAGGTGAGAACATCCCAAAGAACATCCCATTTCCTCATTCACACTCACAATTATTGGGGGGGGGGGCATGTATGTACACACACAGACATATATTTGTATATTTCCATACAAAGACCAGAGCAGAGGATTTCATAACTATTCTGTGGCCACAACTGAATATTCTGAAGCTATTAAATAATGCATTTTTACACTGACATTATGTCAAGTACTCATGGAATTTGTGACATTTTCTATTCTAAGTGTCTAGAACTCTATAATCACTATAGAATTACAGTATTATTTGTGAATACTATGCTGCCCACAAAAACTTGGCTTAAACCTGGGGAAATGCAGACAAATAATTAAAAAAACCCTTTTGCTATAACTCTTTTTTTCAACTTGTTGACAATTTGACTTTAGAATTTTTATGTAATCTCCTTTCACAATGTTGTTATGCTGGACTCCAATTTATTGCATAAGAAAATATTTTCTTGGAACTTGTGTTACCAAGATCTCAGACTGAAATTATATATTTTCAATCTTTCTATAGAGGAGAAATGGTATCTTTCAGAATGTGAAGGTCTGGAAATTATTCTAATGCATAAAGTGCCTTTCAGTGGACAGGTACTTCAATTAAAGTAATATCTACCTGTAATTGTGACAGGCTTGCAATAACTGGATTCCTTGTCAGGTCTAATTTGAAAGCCCAGAGGTACCCATCGAAAACCACAGGAAACAAGGTTTAATTGGACAATGTGACCTTGTGCCTTGATCTAGATGGGTTGTGTTATGGTTCCTGAAACCCTCATCAGTTTGTTTAACAGCCATCCTTTAGTAAGCACCCAGTAAACAATTCCTCTGCCTCAATCTGCCTCTTTTTATTCTGAGAATTGTGGAGATATGAAATGAAAACTTAAAAACCAGAAAAGCAAACACACAACTAGATAAGAAATAGCAAACAAACTGTCACACTACCCAGATGGCTTATCCTGTTTTGATAGCAACTCCTAACTTCTCCATACATCTAATTTAAGTGCAGAACAACTACCTGCAGAACTACATTATGCATTGTTTGTTAAGAACTGCTTTCATAGTTTTACAAAGAAGGCTCCTTCATATTTCTTATTCCATAGAAATAAATCTGTTCTCTTGCAAAAAATTGTTTTTTTCTGATTTTGTTTTCCTAATCTAATGCTAAGAATTTTAATATACTTAACTCGATTTATTCATCTGCTTGACTGGTTGCACAGCAATCACACGTGTAGGTGTCTCTGGGAAGTGCTTTCTCTTGTTTTCTTTATGAACTTGCAATGCTGTGTGCTGAACACTTATCAGGAGGAGTCATCTTAGTTAGGGCTGTATTCAATTATAGGGCTGTTGTGTTTCACCTTCCCTATTTGTGTAAGGCGATTTCATCCAGGATGTTATTTGGCTTCTCCATTATCATGCAAAATAGTATTTCCAAATCACTTTCTTCTTTTCTTATCTATAATTTGCTTTCTCTTGCCCCTTTCCAACTGCTTCAAAATTTCCTTATTTGAATTCCATTGGTCTGACTCTCCTTTCAGCATAAGAACAGGACAAATTGGACGATATATCTGTTTTTTGAAGCTCCTGGGATTGCTGACACTTGTTTTCTTTCCTCCAAGCTCAGCCTTCCTCCACCTTCCCCCTTTTCTCATCACTTGAGCCATCTTCTTTCCTTTGGACATCTTGCAGAGCAAGCACCCTGTGAGAGATATGGGGCTTTGTGGTTCTCTAATGCTATTTCTCTTATCCTATTTTTTATCCTATTTCTCCACCCTGGAAGACTTCCACCAGTACAGCTTTCCCTCTGGCAGTGCGGTTGTCGTGATACCTAAAAGAGTAGAGAAGTTACTTTTTGGCTCTTTACACTTTTAATTGAGGCTGTCTTTGTTGTACTTCTTTGTAGACTTTTCAAAGTACAAGGGAACTTTCCCAGGCTCTGGAAATCATTACCCAAAGGGACTGAGTCCACAGGTCACTCCACCACAATGCCAGTGACAGGTTACATCTCGGGGCACAAAAAGGCTAATTCCTGGGCATAAATCTCTGTACATCAGGACCTATGATCTTAGAAGAAGTTCTTGAGCTCCCAGACCTTCTGAGCGCTGCAAATAAAAGTTGGGGCACTACTTGGAATACCCGAGAAAGGGCAGTTCTCAGGTAACATCTCGGGGCACAAAAAGGCTAATTCCTGGGCATAAATCTCTGTACATCAGGACCTATGATCTTAGAAGAAGTTCTTGAGCTCCCAGACCTTCTGAGAGCTGCAAATAAAAGTTTGGGCACTACTTGGAATATCCGAGAAAGGGTAGTCCTCAGGAGCACAAAGGAAAATACATGCATTTGGGTGCTGAAACGTAAATAGCAAGAGGACAAGCATCCTTGTGGTTGTGACAACCTCATCAAATCTGTTTTAGCTACTTCATGCTCCAAGTGCCTGAGATGGGCATGAGAGCACTCAAAAGCCTTGTGCAGAGTTATAATCCATATACAGGTAGCAACTGGGACCTACATGAAAGGGCAGGGAATGAGTTTTGATAGTATTACTACTAATATGGGTTTCTAAGCACATGAACATTTAACTTCTTTTCTGTTCCTTGACGTAAACAAGATATTTTCCTTGTACTCTAAAAAACTTAGCTGCTTTTGGTACTGGAACTCCTGAAGCTCCCCAGTAAGCCAGGCACAGTCTTCTGAAAATAGTGCTTTTTGGCAAGCTGAAACCTGTTAAGCTTTGAGGAACATCACAATTTCTGTAATCCAGGGCCAGTACCAGTTGTGAGAAACAGAATACTTGTCTCTCAACTGGCTCTGGACTACTCTACTTAGAGCAGCCTTCCTGGACTCAAAGGGGGCTTCTAAGAAAGATAGAAGCTTCTTACCAGGGCCAGTAGTGATAGGACAAGGAGTAATGGTTTTAAACTGAAAGAGGGAAGATTTAGATGATATCTCGGGAGGAAATTGTTGACTGTGAGGGTGGTGAGAGCCTGGCCCAGGTTGCCCAGAGAAGCTGTGGCTGCCCCATCCCTGGAGGGGTTCAAGGCCAGGCTGGATGGGGCTTGGAGCAACCTGGTCTGGTGGGAGGTGTCCCTGCCCAGGGCAGGGGGGTTGGTGATCTTTAAGGCCCCTTCCAACCAAGACCATTCTATGATTCTGTCTTCTGAGGGGAACTTGGCATCACAAAACATTGCGTGTCTATAATATCGCCTGTAAGTGCACCAGAGAAAAGCTATTTGAATTAACAGCCACGGCTGGCACAAGCACTAACTGGTATAAATTGGCCAATAATAAATTTATCCTGAAAAGAAAAGAAGGTTTCTAAGCATCAGAGCAACAACGTTTTGGAACAGCTTTTCTAATTGCAGCACAAAATGTAATGGGATTAAACAGCGTGATCACAACCTGGATTAAATGATTTGATTGACCAAAATCGCAGAACTCCGATGTTTTTGTACGGCCTTTATTACTAAAGGGAAATGTTATACAAGGTTTGGGCAACAGAGATAGAGATCCTGTAGCTGTAGGTAAGTTTCTGAATTCAGTGCACATGGAAAAACACATTTGCCGTTGCTGATTTTTTCTTCCCTCACTTAATGCTTATTTTCTGTGCCTTGTTTGTTAACAAGAGTTTGTGAACTGGATGATATGTTGTTTTGCAACTGTCGAGGTACTTAACTACACCTCAGTCATTATATATACCAGAATTCATTCAATAATATAAACAAAATGTTTTGTTATTTTAGCAGATTAGGTTTTTGCAATGTATTCTTAATTTTTTAGTTATATTGTTACATTTCAGCTTGGCGTGCTGGCGTGTTATATCCGTTCCCCTTTCCTCTCAGGATTTTATCAGTTGCCATAGTTTCTGGCCATTGCTGTTACTCCTCTCATGTAATTCATGTGGGCTAAATTCTCACTGACCCTAAATCTGTTACCAGACACACCTTGTTGTTTCTACTTGGTGGGATGGGAAGGTACCTGGCTTCTTACGAGGAAGACTTCCAAAGCAATTAACATAATCTGGAGTCACAGGGCTGAACCTCTCCCTGCATCGCCGTGTTTTTTAAATCCACATTCATAATAATCCACCAAGGTCTTGTACGAGCCGTAACACAGTCTATCTTGATATTTATTATTTAATCTATTAAAACATTTGGCTCTCTTCACTCACAGTTGGGGGACCAATTAAAAGTCCAGAAAAACTATACGAAGTTTCTCGTGTAATTAGATGTTTCAGGGCATGCTATTAAGGGCCATCTGTTCTCTTGGTTGACTGAGTGCGACTGAGAAATTAGATGTTTTCTTTGGTACTTGGGGTTCCGTCTGTCTTGATTCTATATTTGATTAACGCTCTATAGGGCTGAATTTATTTATAATGGTCTTAATTTGTATAGTCTGTTAAGTGTAGTTTGTTGGGTAGGATGTTGAACTGTTTAGCGTTTGAGATGCCCTTTATTGTTTCAATGTACAGAACTCTCTTAAGCATTTTTCTAGGAGAATCTCCGTTGTTTTTCTCTTGTTTAAATTCCCCCATTACCTGGTTTGGTTTTTTTTCCTCTTTCTACCAGGGATCCAGTTTTGCCATGGAGTCAATGGCTACAACTGGGGAGAAATGGCAGACATTTCATGCAATTTGAATTTGGCTAATAAAGCCAAGCAGATCTGAGCTGTGCAGCAAAACATATGCTGGGAAGTCAGGAGAACCGGCTTTACTCTCTCCTTCTAACATCTGTGCTGTCCCACTGATGGCAACCCAGAATATGTCAGTGATGTGCAACGCAGAGATGCACAGATTAGCTTTTAATTTCGGTATTTCTGCTCTTCCGCCAGCCGTGATGTGCCAAAAATCATTAGGAGAGTTGTAGGAATTTGTAATAGCAAAGATGGTTGGCTACACTTTTCCACCTGTAAGAATTAAGCCTGAAATATGAGTTTATAATACCCTGTCCCTGCACACTGCTAATGCCACAGCTGTAGCACCGCCCTCAGGCACATCGTCCCCAGGCTGGGTGGCTTCCTCTTGGTTTGAGGAACGGTGGTTGAAATCCATAAGCAGTATAAAAATAGCATTTGAAGATTACTGGTGGGCACTTAGGGTAGGATCTCTGCACCAAAATTTAGACAGAGTTAGTTGTCAAGGATTGAATTGGCTTTGGCTCCCTTTAGTGTCAGCAGAGAAGAGGCATTTCCAATTTACGATTATTTTCCCCTAGCTTAGGTGTGCAATTAGGTAGCTAATTTGGAGTGAGATAAACCAGCTCAGAGCCCACGTCCCTCATCTACCAACTACCAACAGCTCAGTCTTGACTTCTGTAACTTTTAGCCCCCTGAAGTTATCTTCACCCCACCTCCCCCTGCCCCCCGTGTACGGTTCCCTGCCTTGGGATGAACTCAGCCTTTTTCAGCTATTATTAGCTGACCCTGGAGACGTTCTTCCTCTCTCTTCAGAAGAAAGGGCATGCATTTTTCTACAGGGAAAATGTAAGTGCAGCCACTGCCACTGTGAAGCTGCAGCTGCTTGTGATGCACACCACAATGAACACAATTAATACAGTCATCTGGAATTTATTATCGACTGTGAAGGAGTTGTGGATACTTTGGGGTGTAATTGGAAAGAGAATTTAATTTCCTTTTGAAAGAATCCTCCCCGAGAGAAGAATTTTAGTTTTTTCCTTTAGAGTGAAGTTGCTTAAAGAACATGACAAAAGCTATTAAAACTTTGACAGGTGCTCCGCTCTGCTGAAATGTGAAACTGTGTTAATTTTAACCCAAATAACATAGAGATAGATTGAGCATGTCAGAAATTTTTGTTAAAATGCTTTTGCAGAATGAAATATTTCTTCATATTTTTTCCCTTCAGGAATTACTTTGTTTCAAAATTGTAATTATTCTATAATCACAAAACTGGAAAAATGAGCTTTGGTGGATTATTTTTTTTTCCTAGAATGTTTCTTTTAGAAAGTATCTGAAAGCATCAAAACTTGGGAAGAAAGGAAATCATCCAAGAACTGGAATTTTCATCCTCATAGGAGCTCTGCTTAAAGGGTCATCTTGCAAAGATTTATTCATCTCGGGAATGGTCATGTCGTCTGTCTGCTCCCTGGACAATAATAATGCACATCAGTTCTCAGTTTTCATAAAGCAGAGGCTGGTGCAAGTTACTGGGGATCATGTAATTACTAGGTAGTAAAAACACTGGGTTTATAGGTGGTTTTTATATCATTTTCTATGTGTTTTAAGACCTGGGTCTTCCTGGTGCTACTGTAGTAGCTGTGCTTTCTCATCAAGAATCATTAACATGTTCTTTATTGTTTTTCTCCAATTTATTGCTTCACGAGAACACACATTCTGTGACAGAGGAACTGAAAAAAAAAATTCACATGAAAGCTAAGGACTGAAAAATGGCTACACTATGAGCAGGGTGGGGAAAGGTGAATTCTCCAGCCCTCTTGGCTTTTCCAGGCCCTGGCGAAAATATCTGGGCTTCTCAGGCTCCTCCCCAGTCCCAACAAATGTATTTGTAAAAAACTACAAGGGACACATTTTCTTATAATTGAGAGTGAGAGGCCAGAGATTCAGCAGTTCACATTCCAACGCTCTACCTGGAGACACAGCAGATCCTTTGTCTCTCAGCATCTAAATTAAGATCAGGTTCTTATCTTATGCAAATAATTCCTTAGTGGTATCTGCTGCTTTCTGTGCCACAGTGGAGGCTACAGAAGATCACCACGGCCTGATCTGGCTGCAAAAAATCCTGTGGAAAGTTTAGAGCTGTTTTCAGTGACAGCGCTGCCCATGGGATTGCTCCGCCTGCCCCTTCTCGAGAAGAGGGAAGTGCATGTGAAGTCGTTTGTCATAGAATCACACAATGGTTTGGGCTGGAAGGGACCTTAAAGATCATCCAGTGCCACCCCCTGCCCTGGGCAGGGACACCTCCCACCAGACCAGGTTGCTCCAAGCCCCATCCAGCCTGGCCTTGAACCCCTCCAGGGATGGGGAGTCCACAGCTTCTCTGGGCAACCTGTTCCAATGTCTCACACCCTCACCATAAAGAATTTCTTCCTAATATCCAATCTAAGTCTCCCCTCATCCTATCACTCCACTCCCTGATCCAGAGTCCCTCTCCATCTCTCCTGGAGCCCCTTTAGGGACTGGAAGGGGCTTGAAGGTCTCTCTGGAGCCTTCTCCAGACTGAACCCCCCAACTCTCTCAGCCTGTCCTCACAGCAGAGGGGCTCCAACCCTCCCAGCACCTTCAGGCGCTCACAGCAGAGGGGCTCCAACCCTCACAGCATCTTCAGGCCTCCTCTGACCTCGCTCCAACAGCTCTATGTCCTTCCTGTGCTGAGGACCCCAAAGCTGGACACAGTGCTCCAGGTGGGGTCTCACCAGAGCAGAGCAGAGGGGTAGAGGTAGATACCTGGAGCCCCGTGTCCAGTGTCCCGCAGCCTGTGAAGCCCTAAACAACCTGGGTGACCAGTTCCTGTTGCATTTCCCCACGGGGACAGGCTTGGGTTCAAGGTACAAATGGGGAGCTCCTGCTTTGGGGACCAGTTGTCCCAAAGACACTTGGGGAGCTTCTGCATCAGTGGGGTTAGTAGCTTTTTTGTTTGTTTGTTTAAATCTTGTTTTTGTAGAGAAACACATGAGAATGGGTACGTGAAAGCTCTCCCATGAGGAAGACTATTTTAGACTCTGTTCAAGCTGAAGGGTATCAGAAATACAGAACGAGTTTGTCGTACAGACTGAATGTTAGGGATACTTTAACAGGAAGAAAGAAGGATGAGAGACAGCTTAGCAAACTAATATAGGTTGGAAAATAAGATTTGATGACCTTTTAATCACTGGCTTTCTCAATATGTAGAGGAAGATCATTTCTTTTCCCAGTGCTTCAGTTTCTTTCTGTACAGTGGGGATAACACTACTACTTGAAATTAGCCTCGAGGGGAGAAACGTTAAATATTGGCAGTTGCTTATGGGTTTTGATCAGAGAATCACACTGGCTGTTTACTTTGGGCAAGTAAACAACATGTGTAGATACAGAATTTGAAAGTAAAACAGGTGATGGAATCATGGTCTCTGACCAGAGGGTACCAGAGGATCTCTGATATTTTATGAGACATCTCTACCATGCGCTAAAAAAACAATTGGACATTAAGAGACATCTCTACCATGCGCTAAAAAAACAAAGCCTTTGACAGAGAGCCTTTGACAACCTTCAGACGAAAAGACGACTTTTCGCCTTTAAATCTGAAATTAGAGATAATTACATTTTCTTTCCTTAGTCCTCCTGTAGTCCTAATTAGGGATGCTATTTCCTGCTTCCTCTCCCGAAACGTGGTGCGCAGCCGCTATGCATTATTGAGGAGCTGCCTCACCTGACCCCAGAGGTGGCTGCTTCTTGGCGGCAGATGAAACGAGCCACACGGATTCCTTGGCTACATGGTGGAGATATTGTGACTAGCTTAATTAGATAACGCTCATGAAGTGTTGTGAGATACTTGGATTAAAAGCATTATGTAAGGCCAAATTAATTATGAGTTATTAATTATGATACAATCTTGATCCGATGAGTAATTTGAATAAGGGATAAAATAATAATAATGAGGTCTCTGTGAGTCACGTACAGAGTGCTTTGCTTCTCCGTGTAAAATATCTCCCACATCATTTAAAGTGTTTCCGTGGAGCAGGGCAGTGCCACTCAGAAGTGACAGGAATATTTGCTGCCAGACGTGAGTCATCGCCAAACCCCAGCAAAAGGGTCTTTGTTCACATCTCCATCTTCCCTGCCATGGGTTGCCAGCAGATAGAATCAAAGAATCATGGAATGGGTTGGGTTAGAAGGGACCTTTAAGGTCACCTAGTTCCATCCCTCTGCCCTGGGCAGGGACACCTCCCACCAGACCAGGTTGCTCCAATCTCCCTTCAACCTGGCCTTGAACCCCTCCAGGGATGGGGTTTCCACAACTTCTCTGGGCAACCTGGGCCAGGTTCTCACCACCCTCACAGCAAACAATTTCTTCCTAAAGATGCCTTGCTCCAGGGATGGGGCAGCCACAGCTTCTCTGGGCAACCTGGGCCAGGCTCTCACCACCCTCTCAGCAAACAATTTCTTCCTAAAGATGCCTCGACAGAACGTGAAATGAAGAACCTGCTAGACAAGGAGGTAGGTTGTTTCTTGTGTTTTGAAGGCTTGGGGTATTATCTTCATTTCCGGTTCAGATCTGTGGTGACCTGGCACAACCGTCTTCGTCCCTGGGGTGAAATCTTGGCATTTCTGAAATCAAGGAAACGTTTCCTTTGACTTCAGCAGAACCAGGATTTCCACCATGTACATGTTTCAGTGCCACATTCTTTCAGGCACTGAAAGAATGCTGGAAATGATGTGAATTTATGTAGCCAGGCAGTTGATTTCCCTACAAAACCAGAAAAATCAGACTGAACTGAACTGACTGAACTCCAAATCTACCTTCACACCTGGGTTTCCAGCACAGGTTTCCACTGCGGCTTTTTGCTTGCTAAGCTTTATACATTTTGTGGATACCTAGAAAGCTTGGTATCAGATTTATTATAATGAAATCTGAAAATGTGGAGATTGGATTTCTAAATCTAAATTTTTTATGTGATAGGGCAGAGTCTTTTGATTAAATACACATATCCACAGTACATTTAAGACATCTGCTCTAGGATGAACTGAGTTGCTCCCTGGATCTGTACTGAGAGGAGCCTACAGTAACTAACTACATTAGTCACGTGAATTTTATAATTTCATACTTACTTTTTGGTAAGCATTTTAGGATTCTAATGAAATAAGGCTGGAATACTGAATTATTTAATGTTACTGAGCTAGTTACCACAGAAATATGAGCACAGAATTTCATTTTAACTTTAGAAGCTGTGTGTCTCTGCAGATTTCTCACTTTGCTTACTACCCAATGAAATATTTGAACTGAATAACCATTTTCTTTTCAGGTATTGGGGAAATATCTCTAATAACTATTCTTCACACAAACTCCACTTATAAGACCAGATTTCCACATGCAGACTCCCTCGTTATGTAAAACTTGAGCTGACTGTATAAAGCCGAGCATACAAATGACATTCCGAACGTTTAGTTCTAGCCCTTTTATCCTTTTATTTTTGTTTACTTCTGTGCTTCGTTATAATGAGAGACACACATTTTTGCGTATCACAGATTATAATTACTCGTGTCCATAGAGCAGCCCACCAGAGAGTATAATTACTGCTCACATGTTGGCTCAGGGCAAAAATTAGACTAGAAATTCTGACACGGTCAGGGGTTTTAAATTTTAATTTGTTCACCTCCTGGTAGCACCTAACAGATCACCCTCGCCTGTCTGAATTTTTTGATACAAACAGATTAAAATCCTGGCTCCATATCCTTTTTTTACTTTGTGAGGAAGATACCCATACCTGAGAATGAAGCTCACCTTCCTCACAAAGACCGAGCTGTCTGAATTGTCACCTGCAAGGTGCAGGGACAGGGACACGACAGCTGTGTGTCATAAGATGTCCAAGGCCACAGAGACAGGACAGGGATGGAAGGCGTTCTCTTTTTTGGGAGCATTCAAGCAAGGTCCACTTATCTACTACAGCTGGAGGGATTTATTGAGGCTGTAGGTGACATATCCATCGCTCGGGAGCTACGTGTAGATCAAGAATCGGTTTGATGTGGCCTCTGAGGACTCCTTGAAGACAGGGGCTACAGTGGGCCTGGCCACAGATTCTGGACACTGTCCTCTCTGTAGGAGCTGTGCCTGCCCATCTATTCCCAGGCAGAACCTGGTCCAGAATTCAAAAGCTTTTAGCTGAATGGCTCCCTCCTTGCCTGAAGAGCAGGCACAAAAGGAAGGAAGGTGCTCCCCGGCACAGGTATCTCTTCCTTTGCTATTCCACTGGCCTGTGCACCCCTGACACTTCTGGTTCCTTCTATCTTCTGCCTGGTGCACAGTTTGATATCCTGAGAACATGCGGAAAAACTTCTGCTTTGGGAACTGCATCCCTAGCTCTAACGATGGCCAAGATTTCTCCAGGAGGCCTTGGTAAGGTAGGTGACCCCACACGGAGGTGTCCATCCTGCTTTCCATGCTATGATGGAGAGCACAGAGCAGCCACTTTTCCCCTCTACACACTGGGCTGAGATCTTCCCTTTCACTGCGTCACCATTTATGGTTCCCTGCCCTGACTCCAGAAAAACTGTCCATCTTGAAGACAGGGTAAGGAACTACAGGATTTCTTACATGGCATTCTTTTTCCTGAACATGATTTATATTTTATCACAACCATCTTTAGTATTAGGAACCAGGTGCCATACACAACCTTTAGGAGCTTTGCTGATTGTCACATCTCAAGTTTTTTACTGAAGTGAGACGGGGATTATAATTTTTTAATTCAACCCAGAACCAGAACCCTCATGAGAGTTATACAGACCTGTGATTTTAACAACTTAAAAGTATCAGTTCTCTCATGCCTGAATTTAGCCCAAAACGACTCATTACAAACCAATAATAACTTTTAAGAAATTTGTCTCCATCGCAGAAATGCTGGAAGTGGTAAGAGGAGAGCCAGCGAGCTGCTTGTAAATATTTCTCATTCTCTTTTAACATCTCTCAGTAGTAAATGTTCCCAAACAAGCATAAATTAAGAAGTTCATTGTGCAAATTTTAAATTAATTTTACCTGTTTTTTTTATAAGACTTATGTCTCACTGTATGGTTTTAAGTGTTTTTTCCAAAATTGCTTCCAAAGAGATGATTCTGTAGAGTTTGCATACACTTGATGTATGTCTTCAGAATTATTTGTTCCTGTGCAACCTTTTAGTTACAGCATAAAGACTGCTTAAACTTTTATTGAGACAACACAAGTAATTTCCTTATAACAAACTGAATGAAAACCACAGCAATAAAAGAAGATTTAAAGATGAGAAAAAAAGCCCTTTCATGAGAGCACAATTCTTGAATAATAAGTTTAGGTCTGGCAGTGAATTCTTAGTAATTTAGTGAAATCCTAGCAAGCAGTACTTTATACTGTACGTGTCAGGATTTTTCAGTGTGAGAAAATGAACTTTGGTTCTAACGTGTGTTCTGGGAGTGAGAGGCACTGGGACAATATTATAGCAGGACATTTCACAGAATCACACAGAATGATATGGGGTTGGAAGGGACCTCTGGAGATCATCCAGTCCCACCCCCTGCCAGAGCAGGGTCACCCAGAGCAGGTCCCACAGGAACGTGTCCAGGCAGGTTTGAATGTCTCCAGAGAAGGAGACTCCACCACCTCTCTGGGCAGCCTCTGCCAGGGCTCTGCCACCCTCAAAGTCAAGAAGTTCCTCCTCAGGTTTAGATGGAACTTCTTATGTTCAAGTTTGTGCCCATTCTCTCCTGTCCTGTCCCTGGGCACCACTGAAATAAGACTGGCCCCATCCTCCTGGCCCCATCCTGATCATCACCTACCCATACCAGTGGGCCAAGGGCTGCAGTAACGCCTGAGGTTGCTGAGGTTGCAATTCATCTCACCCAAGCCCAGCTTTCTAAAGGTTAGAGATGTAGATACTGGCCTGTTCCCTTTCTAGCTAATGGAAGGAGACAGGACCAGCTGTGCTCAGAGCCGAAGCTCCGTGTTGGACCTCACTGCTCTCCAAAGGTGTCCGTCCTCCACCTACGGGGACATCAGTTGACTCACACTAACTGCTTGTGGCACTGCCAGGTCTCTAGAGTTCACAGAGACGGAGCTTGACCTTAATGTGCACCAAAAATCATTTCAGCGTTAACAGAACCTTTCCCGGGCAGTGAGTTGCTCCACATGAGGAAATATCTGTGCACAGTCATCCCAGCAGCTGGTCCTCACACTTCAGATTTCTTCTGCAGATTATAAGATGCAAGAGCAACACAAACAAAAAGTGTTCTCAGCAATGAAGAAATATTGTCCTTAGAAGCTAATGAAATAATAACTTTCTAAACAGTTGTACACCGGTTTGCCAATAGTCCAAGCCCAGACTGAGCTAACTCCAAAGGACTATAAATACTGCTTTTTTAAAATTAATAGAATAAATAAAACCCTGCTATCATTATCTGAGCAAAATTAAAAGTGGAACCAAGATAAGTAGACGGAGATTATTTGCATTTCTCAGACATGATCGCTGGAAGCACATTTATGTCTATAAATACACAGGGGAAATCGAAACCGGTATTATTCATAAATCAGCAAATTCAAAGTAATATAAGTAATTTCATTGAGTATTGATCCACTTAAAAGCCACATAGCATAGAAGAACAGTGCTCTTATTACATGAAGTGCCTCATAATAAATAAGTGAACCTCTGAGTAAATCCTTCTCATTCATAATGTGCACAGAAGAAGATAAAGGTAGTCAGCAGGACAAAAAACCATGAGCTAAATCTGTTGGTGTTCAATATGAAGTTCTTGCTTCGTGCCAAATTAAACTTTCTCGGACTTTTTTTTCTCATGTCACTACTCTGATTCTTTCTGCTAAAGATGTATCTGAATAGAAAGCCAAAGTCAAATCTTTCACTTGCAAATAATAAATAATTTGCAGTTTGCTTAAATACATTCCATGAAATGGCACAGCTGGTACCGGGACGTTATTGTGAAGCCCTTCCAGTATGATGAATGACTTTTAAGTTTTTTGGTTTCTGGGGGGTTTTTTTGAGAAAAAAGTTAGTTGCTTGCTTGCTTTCTAGCACTAGCATTTACTTTTTACAAATACACTTTCTGCTGGGCCCAGGCTGGTCCAGCCAGTGACTGTGGCAGATGCAGAAGCAGGAAGACACAGAAAAAGAGGATACTTTCAAAGAATCCTTCTTTCTGCCTTCTTGTAGATCTTAATCCAAGCTGGAAAGAATACATGGGGTCGCAAAAGATATGAAAAATATATATTTTGAGGAACTTTGAGGTATTTTACAGCTGTGAGCTCAGGAGGATATAGAAGACAGCAACAGATCATAAAGAAAATTAACAAGGAATTTCTTGGGTCCTAACACATAAATCTTAACTGCCTTAATTTCTAGTTACCTTTCAGGATGTTTATATCCCATCATGCTCGCAAATAATTTCAAGTTTTTTCAAGTTTCAGTAACCATCATATTTTTCCTTTCCCCCCCCCCAACACTTATTGAAATGAGGAAAAATAGCTCTCGAAGTAAATACTTCCATATCCTTTGCCTTTTCCAGCTGTTAATCAGTACCATCTTCGGAGACAACATGACTATGTTGATTCACGTCACAAAAACAGGTAAAGACATTCAGCTGACAAAAGATTTTAGAGTATATATTATCCATTGGCATAAGAATCAAATCTTTGTTGGAAAAATCTCACTGGGATTTGCTTGATCCCGCAAAATGCAATTTCCAGCTCTGGCTCAGCAAACTCTTAGCAGAGTCCCATGTATCAGAGCAAAGGTTTTGTATTTTTATTGTAGAAAGTTACTGTTAGTTGATGCAAAATTCCTTTCTTATATTGCATCCATCCAAGAAGATGCAAAATGTGTTTCCTGAGTGTGGATGTGCATATCCACGCTTGCACAACATCAGTCAACCCCTAATATCTACACCCAAAATTAGAAAGAGGGTCTGTTTGACACAAGAACATATAAATGCCCATACTGAACTGAAAAGGTGAGGATATCTTTTTTAAAAATGTTCCTCTTACTGTAACCACCAACATCACTCCATAATCCCCCATCCCTGGAGGGGTTCAAGGCCAGGTTGGACGGGTCTTTGAGCAACCTGGTCTGGTGGGGGATGTCCCTGCCCAGGGCAGGGGGGACAACTGTATAATCTTTATCATCCCTTCCAACCCAAACCATTCTATGATTCTTACTGGCATAGCTCTCCTATCATCAACTAATTTTTTAATTGTTGTAGGTGACAATGAATTAAGCCAGTCTTGGAGGCATGAAGTTCCATAGTTACGCACCACTTCAGTAAACAGCCAGCTTCACCAGCCCAGATTTCATTTGCTTGTGAGGAAAATATCAAAGAATCTGCAGATTTTCTTTGATCTGCTTATAAACATTTTGAGACAAGAATCAAAGCACAGTAACATTACTGATTGATACAAACAAGCTAAGCATCAGCAAAGAAGCAACTGAAATGCCTGAAACTCCCCAAATTCCCAGAAGACTGGATTTCTTCTAAAAGGCTTTTTTCTCAATTCTAAATGGCTTTTTTTTTTCTCAATTAACTAACTCAGCAGCGCTCAATAAAACTGAAAAGCTATTAAGACAGTTTAATAATAAGCCAAGTGAATAAAGTTAATAACTATCAGGACCTGTCTGCTTTTTTGTTTGTCAGCAACAGCCCTGGTGTCTGATTGGGAAAACTCTTGGCTCTAGATAGATTCTTAGAGGAGAAATTTCAACATCGAAATAGCAAACAGCATCGAAATAACAAATGGTTTCCATGTAACTTTAAATCTTCATTTTGTTTCCTTAAATTATATGAGGAGAGGGAATTTTATTCTCCCACATACCATCCAGGAGCTAGGAGAATTTAGCAACAACAGCCTGGATAGATGGTTACACACAATATATTGAGTATTTCAATAGGATGTGACATGCTGCGTATTGCAAATGATATAAATCATTAAATCCTTTAAGGTTAAAGGCCTTTAAGTGATTTATGCAATTTATTGGCTAGTCCATAAGTCAGTGTTTCAAGATTAATATTCTACTGTTCTGGGTTGGGCAATGCCAGTGGTCAGTTCCCTTCTTCTCCCACCACCTTATTTTGTGGTTGTTGTTAGTGATATCCCTTAACGTTTTATTGAACTTCCATTTGCCCATTTTCTCACTATGTAGATATATTTCTGTTCCCCGTAGCCAAGTACCCACAGAATAATATGAATACTGTTCTCTGTAAAATATAGTGTCATTATGAATACTTGCTTAAAGACACAAAAATTGCTTGGATTCGGAGGCCAGTAAATATGGAGTCAAGTCAATCTCAGGTGCTATTGTCAAAGTCTTCTCATTTTTCTGAGAAGACTTTGAGACATTGAGTTCTATGATTCATAAAGAACACTGGGATCACATCCTACCTTTGTCATTTTTGCTGGTTTTGTAACAGTGACCACTCCACTTCATCATCGTAGAAAAATAGGAGGGGAAAAGGGAATTGTATTTTCTATTCATTCTTGCTCAGCGCACAAAATGCTGCTCTGAGCTATTTGAAACTCTTCCTGAAAATTTTAGCACTAAATGGTTATTGAAATGCACATGTAACATAAAGGAGTATTCTATTAACTCAATTATAATGGAAAGACAGGTGTCAAGCACAAAAAATCCCACAAATTATTAAATATTCCTTTAACATTATCCTGTCCTGTGCAAGTAGATTGCTTCTTTGTTAGAGGAAATACCAAGCCAAATGCTATTACCGCACCCTCTTGTTTTAAAAGAAGTTGCACAATGTCAAAATGTTTTATTCCTATAATTTATCTGACATTTTATATTTCAGTATGCCTCTTTGTATGTGTTAAGAGATTTGTTTTCATGAAACGAATGGAAAGGAGGAGGACAGCAGGAATAAAAAATGGAAGTCAAGGCAAAAATAAACTATCTACAGTCGTGCATCTCTCTATAAAAATGCCAAATACCCTGGACACTGGGACAATCGGCTACTTTGTGTGACGAAGGGTATGCAGAAGGCATTAGCACATGCAGAAACTAGCAGCTTTTGTTGGTGATACCCAGGGTTATGGGGTCCTTGCAAGCAGGAAGCCCACCTGGAAATGAGCTGCACTTCCAAGTTCCATCCACATCCCTGTGTCCTCTGACCTCAGGGGCTGGAGCGGGTCCAGAGAAGGGCAAAGGAGCTGGTGAGGGGTCTGGAGCACAAGTCTGATGAGGAGAGGCTGAGGGAGCTGGGGGTGTTCAGCCTGGAGAAAAGGAGGCTGAGGGGAGACCTTCTGGCTCTCTACAACTCCCTGAAAGGAGGGGGTAGCCAGGGGGGGTCGGTCTCTTCTCCCAAAGAACAGGGGATGGGACAAGAGGAAACGGCCTCAAGTTGCACCAGGGGAGGTTCAGATTGGAGATTAGGAAAAATTTTTACACTGAAAGGGTTATCAAGCCTTGGAAGAGGCTGCCCAGGGAAGGGGTTGAGGCACCATCCCTGGAGGGATTTAAAAGGAGGACAGACATAGTGCTTAGAGACATGGGTTAGTGATGTGTTTTTGTCAGTGTCAAGTTGATGGTTGGACTTGATGAACTGAAAGGTCCATCCCTTCCAATCCGGGCAACTCTGTGATTCTATGACCTGGTCACTCTTGTCACATGAAATCTCTGAGGATGTGACCGGTGGGATGTGACTTGTCCTGCTTGTTTAGAGAGGTAGGACAGGAACAGCATGTCCTGCCCGCGGCTGGTGCAAAGCAGAGTTTGTCTCTTTTATATTGTGATTCCCTTGCATCACCCACTGATTCAAAGAATGCAATTAGACTTGCCTTAAATGAGTAAACGCTTTATATTACATCAGTGAGAAATGTTATTGTAGTGTAAATTGCAGTCAGGGAACAGAGGATGGATAAACAGAAGCGTTTTTCTGGTGTGCATTCCTCTTTTATTAATAATATCAATAAGCAAAATCACTCCTCAGGCAGGCTGGGGAATACAAGCAACTGCGACTGTTCATTAGCTTGTTTACACAAGTACTTTTTGCTAAATAGGCACATATTCTTGTATCCTTCCCACACCAACAAGGCAGGATTGCTGGAGCACAAAAGAAATAAAGACAATCCCAGGGGAACTGCAGGTGTTTATTTAATCACAGGAGCATCTACCTGACTTTCTTAAGCTATTTGCTCACTTGAATTCAAACCCATCCCTAAGAATGAGTAAGCAATTCGCCAAACTTGGAGATTTAGGCATCAAAACAAACCTGTTTAATCTGATTAAGTAAATTGCAAGGAAAATGTTGCAGTCTCTGGCACATTAAAAGATAATAATCCTCCCCTGCCTTGCCCTCCCCCACGTTACACCTCGTTTCCAGGAACATGTCGCACGAGAAAGAAACTTGTCAATTATCAAAACTTCTCTCGCAAAGACTGGGATTAGACAGAACATAGAAACATCTTTCCAAATTAATGCAGTAAAGAAATATGGCAGTAATAAAGGCAGCCTTATGTTCATTTTAATATTTCCTCATTTGGGTTATCGGTTTGCAGTATCGGCATCTCATTAGAGCCTAAGCTACAAAGAAGGCTTCGGGATAATAGATCTTGCTTTAGGCACCAGCGTTTGAAAGGAAAGGCAGAATTTAATGTTTTAAAGTCAGCGGAGCTGTGTGTGGGCAGTAAGGAAGAGGGACTTATCTGTAGATTTACAGTGAAACGATTACGCTCCTCCAAGCTCTAAATCCCTCTCCTCCTCACAATTAAAGGCATAGATAACTTCTTAATGTACAGCAGCTGACAGTTCAGATGATGGAAAGCCAATATCTATCAGTCTCTGTTTACTTCTTATTCTGTATGGGGAAAATCAGCCATATGCAGAATCCATTTGGGACAAAAAAAAAGAGCTTGACTAGCAGCGCAGAGATCATTTCCAGTATGAAACAGTTCCATCCATCAACTCTCTCCAGCAAGACTGGATGTTTGATTTGCAGGGCAGAGGAGGAGATACCAAAGGATGAAGCAATCAGTTCAGTGAGAAAGGGAAAACTCCTCCCAGGCAGAATTTCAAGCTCCGAAATGATTTCCTGAAAACCTCTGCACGGCTCGTTGATGGTTCTTCTGTTTGCTCGTTTGTCCTCAGGAAGGTAATTGCCAGAAAACTTGAACTTGCAAGTTTTCGTTCATAGGGAGGGCAGTGCAAAAGGAAAGGGTGTGGGATACTGACAGGTACAATGAATCAAATCCTGAAGTCTTTCTCCAGTTCGTGTTTTAGAGTTTATATAAAACTCTAACTAAACCTGGCAGAAGATTTTGCGCTTCAGGAATCCCAGAACTTGGCCCGCTGTGTTTAGCTGTGAGGCTCTTATTTCCACCTATTAAACAAAGGTGCAGTATTTGTATGTCTAAATTCAGTTTATTTCACTAGTAAAATTTATCCAATCCACCAAGAAAGGTTGTTTCAGCACATATTAATGCTCTCTTGCAGCATGTGTTAATAGAGCTAATTGTCCTCTATCCAAAGTATCCTCTGGCTCTGGCTGAGCTCTTTGGAGGCAGAGGTGATGCCCACATCTGAGGAAGGAGGATTGCAGAAGCAGGGAGTTTCTGCCTGGGAGATTTGACCTACTCGACAGCAGAATTGTCAGATTAAGCACTCCCATAACTCTGCTCTGTGTCCTTGTTTTCCTATTTAATCTCTTACCTTAAAGGACTTCAAAGGAAGCTCAATAAACTAAACTGTGCAAATAGGAATCCAAATTAGAAGGTTGGGTTGTTTCCAAAATATCAGTAAAACCACCCTCATCTTCACGTTACTTTTCAGATTTCTGTATCCCCCCTTCTCTATCACTTCCTCAGAAGATTCCCAGCTGATCTGATGAAGATTTTGCAAGGAATTTTTTTAAGGGGAGTTTAACGAAGATGGGTAGCAGCTGGGTCACAGCAATCCCAAAACCATTCTGTGTCTCTTTTACTCCTTCAGGATTACATTTCAGTCCCAGTGAGACTGGCAGCAGACTGGGGCAAACCAGCAAAGATGGGAGGTACTGATCAAGAGTGAAATTACTTCCTATTTATTCATTGACCCATGATTGAAGTGATTGAAGATCACCCTCTTAGAAAAAGGTATCAAAAAAGCAGATAAAATTTGTTTTTCACCCTGTTGGTTATTTAGGTATATGTCTTTGCAGCAACATTTTTATTTGCAGAAAGAAAGAACCTTTGCTTTCATCTTAAAAATTCTTATCAACTTTTTTTTAATCAGTTCAATCATACCCAAGTAGCTTACTTTTGTGATTAAACATACTGTGTAGAGACCTGCATCAAGACTAGTAATAAAATGTATTATAATAATTCTTGGTTATTGTTTCCAGTTCCTATGCAGAAAGTTTCTACAGTTCCTGCTACTTGGTTTCTGAGTAGTGGTGTTAGTTTCAGTTATTATTATTATTATTATTGACTATTTAAACAGAGATGCTTCATTATGAGGCTTTGGTTTGGGTTTTTTTTTCATGTTAGATGACCTGTTTGAAAGGATTTAAAAATATACTTTCAAATGAGCTGCTAACAAATGTTTTTAACATCTTTCAGAATCAAAGGTGTATTTACCTCTATAACTTTTGTAACAACTCTATAGCTTTCGTAGCTTTTGTGGTATTTACAACTGGGGTATTGGAGAGCTTTCTTGTTTTTTCTCTCTTTGACATTTTTAGGGGATTTTTCAATGTACTCTTACCAAAAAGCAGCATCTAATCACCATGCAAGACACTTTAGCTTCTAAGAAGTGATGCTAGAAATTAAAAATTGACACTACCCATTAGTTTTTATCATATGGTGAAAAATAATGGAGAAGATTGAAAAAATTTCCAGTGCACCGGTTTTCTCTGTGAGTTTTGTGGAGGCTCAAAACTGTTTCAAGATCTTTTAATGTCATTGTTTTAAAACGAAAATACAAATCCAACTTAATTTTTTTTTTCTTTTTAACTTGAACTGTTTTAGTTACCCAGCAATCCATTGTTCACATTTTTCTGATATATAATAACTCAATATTTCCTTTCAAGGATCTGCTTTGAGAACTCCCTGTCTAAGCCCTTGTAAAAATCTGATTTAAGTTGCATTTATGATTTGAAAGTGAAGGGCTTGTCAGATTTTCAATTATAAAGTTTTATTTTCAAGGACATTTACATCATCTTTGAATTCCTCCAGGGACATCTGAAGGATCCTTTTCGGGTTTCCAGTATTTGACAGGATTTTGCACAGTTTCTGTGAGCTACTTGGATATTTCCCTCTTAGCCCTGTGGCGCAAGCTCACTGCATATAACTCATGAAACTATAATTTAAGCACAGAAAATCGGTATGGGATGACATTTGACACAGTGCTTATAGCATTTTTTTCCAGTTACAAATGGGGTAGTATCTTTATTTGGAAGTTCTCTCAGAAAACTGTAAATACTCTGTCCTACAAACACGCGAAGAAGTTAGGATTGTGGAACAGCAGTTGGATACATGTTAAAATGTATTCGATTTATAATCAATTTATCTAAGCACTCAGGTTTTGAAAACTGAATTGACATCTTTGTTGCATCAGTGTCTTTGGAAAATGTAAATAGTGATGTTGTATATAGCCACAGTCTGGCTTATAGCTGTAATATCACCAAAGAAGGATAAAAAAAAAAAGACTGTGAAATTTCAACCCATTGAAAAAAGCGCTCCAGGAAAGGAGTTCATCAAGGCCCTGTAAAATTTAGACTATAGCTAATGAGCTTTGATATAAATGTAAATATAAACGGAAGGCAGCCGCTTTTGAGAGAGAAAGGCAAATTAGTGGAGATCAGCTTCCCCTTGATGCCTCCACATTCTTTGTTGTTTCCAGTTCTTTATCAGCTGAGCTAAATTCCTCCCTTATTCTTTACTGAGGACACTTTCTTCACGCTACTATCTAAATTTAAACAGCGTTGTTATCTTTTTCTATTGACCTATTTCATCTGCTAATGGAGTGTCTAATGGCAAACAGGTGGCCTATTTCCTGTGGAAGATTAGCTGAAGTCATCCTGAATATGATCAGGAACACTTGAAACAGCTCTGGTTAAAAACCATTACCTGGAAGAGTAAACACTGTCTGTGTAATTTGCATTTTTGCTTTGAACATAACAAAGAAGAAAATGGGTGATCTGGGAAACAAATGAATATGCACTGAAGAAGGTAAATGAAAGAACATCTATGAAAGCAGCTAAAACAGCTTAAATGGGGTTGGCAAGACTTCCATCTAAGTGACTTGCTAATTAATATCTTTGTTAACCACATGGGTCAAATAAGATAACTGACTTTATTAGACAGGGCGCTAGTAAAGAAGCTGGAGATGAAAGTTTAATTTCTTACTCTGGGGTTGATTCCCTGTGTCTGCTCAATAAACTTTAAGCAATGGCACTTTTATTACCATGAAAAGATGCTGAGGAAAAGAGGAGGATGCTCAATCTCAAAGAAAATATTCTAACGACCTGTCCCTGTCCCACCTGCTGCTGGGGGAGAGACAAAACTGGGTTAATGAACCCTTGGTCTCACCCACTGCAGCATTTCTTATGTTTTCAACTGATGTGTGTCCCATCCCTGGTGTGACTTGCTTCTGGACACACCAGATGTGGAGACCCAGGTGGAATGGTATTGACTGACAGTCGAAAGAATGATCCGGGGGACACTGGGATCATCTCTTTGGCTTGGTATTGACTTTTAACCCAACCAAACACCCAGAGCTCTCAGATAGACTATCTGATCTGTTTTCCACAAATAAAATAAAAACAGTGAGAACAAGCTGGGCTTCATGAATATTGGCAGAACAATTTGCAGCCCTGAAAACAAGCGTACAGGCAATTACCTCTGAGGAAGAGAAGGATTCATAGTGCATGAGAAAAAACAGTGGCAACTTAGGGTTTTTTGAACTTTGACAGGACTTCAAAACTCTGAGCAGTTTGGAGCATTTAAAGTATTATTCCTTTAAGATATTTAATAGCAATGAACAGTGTTCTAAGGGCTACCTAAATAAACGTTTCAAATGAGGAAACAAAGAGGAAAACATATTTTGTTTACTTTTTATAGCATCTCACTTGCAATGGCCGTAATTATGGTTGAGAAGGTATTTCTGTTATGACATTTAGAGGTTTAAGAACATGATCTGTTGTGTTAATATTGTTCACTACCCAAAGATGAATTATTATGGAAGTGTGGTAAAAACCCAGTCTGGATGGTTCTGAGTTTTGGAATATGAGCAGACAGACTTCTGCATAATTTGAAAAATGTTTAGGTTGCCCTTTTACACTCCAATTCACATAACTTTTAGCTTGCCATATATCTGCCTTTGGCATGTTTGAAGAAATCTGTTTTTGAAATAATCGAGTTATGCGTCTTAAAATTGCCTGCCTCAATCACAACTCTGCCACATTGCATATTTATTAAAGGCCACGTTTTCCCTTGAGAGAAATACGGGCGGATGGGCATGACTCTCAATGAAGTTATGCACACATCTGTGTGTGGAGTGGGGTGATACAGCATAAAGGAATAAAATAGTTGACTCGAAGAGGGAATGAAAATTATAAAAGCTATCGGAAAATAACTCCCCTCCAAATGCAAACTGCATGGGAATACAAGAGGATTATCTCCATAAATGCATTTCTTGGTCCAATTTCACCTTAGGTTCTCACAGATCAGGGCAGAGAAAAACTTCTGATTAAACTCCAGTTTAAGTTTTGTATAGACTTTAAGGAAACTTCATATCTAGCATGTATATCAAGTACAATATGTAGTTCACAAAACTCAGATTTCTTTATTTTCAGATATGAATTATCCAAATAATCTGCATAAGAATTTCCCTACGCTAACTTGCTGCTTTTTCATTCGTTGTTCCTCAAATCCTTGAGACCTTGAGTTACACGATCAATCAAGCTTATAGTAAAGAGCAATCAAGTGTTACTGTTGAGATTAAAAACTGTGAATTGGTTCTACATTTACACGGGAGTTTTCATGGATTTAAATGAAGTGTCCTCCCCTTCAGTGGGGGTTTTAGTGACGTCATAAGTCATGACAACCCTTCCTGGTTTCAAAATTACATATATCATAAAATTTAAGTTCACCTTCATTGCAGCCAATTCCTCCTGATCCTTTTTTTTTCCTTAATAACTACTTGAGAAACACAGCTGGCAATCTTGTTAATTTCTTTTTTTTTAATTTATTTTCCTCTGGTGTTTTTTCCTCATTCAGCAGAAATGTGGTTAAAGACAGTACACATTGAGAAACACAGCTGGCAATCTTGTTAATTTTGGTTTGGTTTTTTTTTTTTTGTATTTTCCTCTGGTGTTTTTCCCTCATTCAGCAGAAATGTGATTAAAGACAGTACACACATTTTGGCAGATGGGTCATTACCTCTTAAATCCTCCTGTGGAGTGGATATCTGTGGAGACTTATGGTAGGTGCAATTTTCTCCCCTTAAAATATGCACAGCCCAGCCTTTGTGGTTCCAATCCACAGCCAGAGACCCAGATGTGGACCTTCAGATTTCTGGACAGCTGCATCAGAACATCACTTGGACAGATTTTATTTAAATTTGAAATCAGGTCACTTGAGTCGTGCCAGGCCAGTTTTAAAAGGCATCTTCGTTCGTGTATCACCACCATTGCACTTCAGGTGTGGGAACCATGGGAAGGTGACCTTCTCCTGCTGTAAGAAGATGCTCTTCTTCTCCACAGCAACAGCTCAGCTGCAAGAAGAAAGGATTTCTGTCAGGTCCACTGCCCTTCCCTGATGGGCTCCAGGAGCCCCAGGAAGCAGAGGGAAAGAGTTTCAAAGCAGATACGCTATTGATTGCAGCTCCCTTGATCTCTTAAAATTATGTCCAACCCCCAGTAACCCCCGAACTAGGACATGGGATGGGATTTTTCTGAGGGAAGGAAAGTTGCAAGCGGAGGGGACAAAGTGTTTTATCTTTGGAGGCCAGTTGCTAGAGTTGAAGCACATTAGTCAGATAACAAAAATTACTCTCTGTGCCTCTTTACCACAACCTGTTCCACTTTGTCACTTGAATTAATCTATGTGTCTGTCTGTCTATCTATCTAACCACCTGTCTAAACATGTCTCTATATATTTATGGGTTACAAAATCTATTCTATTTATATTACATATTACACTAGAAATTAGTTTTACCAGCCTAAAATATTTAAGTTTTTCTGAGGACTGTTTCTTCTTTCTCCAATTTTTTTGTCCTGTATTTGCTAGATACAAGGAATTCTGGACTCCAAGTATCTACATTTTTAATAATTTATCCTGAAGCCTACATTTCACACCAGGAAAAATGAATGAATTAATGGTTTAAGCTTGTTAAACTCAGCGGGACACATTTGCAATTGGAGAAAACTGACAAAATGTCCTTGTAAGTGAATGAAATGGTGGCAATTTCCATAGCTGAGTAGGTGGCCCTCCCTCTCCTCACCTATGACAGCAGTACAGTCCTTCTGAGGGGAGAAGTTACCCTAATTTTAAAGACTAAACCAGACTGATTATTATAATAACAGGTCTGTTAATCACTAGTTATGGGTGCCCCTGTGTGTAAACGATAGAAGCTTCCACAGAAAAAGCAAATGTCTACATTAAGGGGAGACCTTCTTGCTCTCTCCAGCTCCCTGAAAGGAGGGTGTAGCCAGGGGGGGTCGGTCTCTTCTCCCAAGGAACAGGCGATGGGACAAGAGGAAATGGCCTCAAGTTGCACCAGGGGAGGTTCAGATTGGATATTAGGAAATTTTGTTTCACAGAAAGGGTTATTAAGCATTGGAATGGGCTGCCCAGGGAAGTGGTGGAGTCACCATCCCTGGAGGTATTTGAAAGACAGGTACACATAGGACTTAGATGTATGGTTTAGTGATGGTTTTTGTCAGTGTTGGGTTGATGGTTGGACTCAACGATCTGAAAGGTCTCTTCCAACCTGGGCAAGTCTATGATTAAGAGGGCTGGCATCTGGCATTTTTTTGTGTGTAAAGTGTGAAAAAGTGAGGATGTTCCAGGAGGTGAAACTCATTTCATGAAAACTTATGCTGGACCCGTTTGAGTCAATAGAAAGAAATGCGTACCGTAAGCCATGCTTCAGCTACACCCGAAGTTTGCACGGAGGAATACTAATCAAAATGTCTCAGGATTAAATCAGAATAATGTGGATATTTTAATGCACTCAATTTTCTGTATGATGAGGCAGTTCGGGAGGACTGCTCTGATGCTCTTAGATACTAAACCCTGTGTATAGAAGTGTAATCTGAATTTAGTATATCCAAGGAGAGCTATTTGATAACAATTACCTCTTCCTCTCTCTGCTCTTTAATAAACTTCATGAAGAAAACCTTGTGGCATTAAAATAAAAAGTACTAAATTAAATGAAAACTCTTTTTATTTGTCCTTACTTTAATTTTTCTTTCTTCCCAGATGTCTGTTGCCCTATACTGGGAAAACGGAAAATGAAAGATCTCACAAAAGTGTTTTGTTAGTCTTAGATCAATGCAAATGCAGAAAATCATCTGCTGTATTGCCACATTCATTTTTAAACATCTCTACACTAATGTATGGCCATATTCTGATTACTTGCTAACATGCTTTTACCCTTCTTCTTGCCTGGTGGTGTGGGAATCTTTTAGTACCAATTTCCAGATGGTGAAATTCTTTGAGGGAAAGGCTTCCTCTTTCTTTAGTATATACTGTGTGGAAAAGAATGGGATCTGTCCTCATTATCTCATGTGTACATCTAATTTTACAGAGTTACATAAGAGATAACATTTAAGTAAAGCACTGAAAAGTATCTATTCATAACGGAGCATGCTGTCATAATTGATGGGATGTTGCCTCTTAACGGTAGCAAGTTTTGGGTTTTCTTCCCTGTTCCCCTCATATTTTGTATATCTTTCTATTTTGCGTTTGTAGATCAAGTTTTGGGTTTTCTTCCCTGTTCCCCTCGTATTTTGTATAACTTTCTATTTTGTGATTGTAGATGGAGGTTTTCATTGCATCAGATGCTGAAGTGTTATCTTTAATTTTTTTTCTTCATGGTAGTGCTGGTCATTGCATCAGATGCTGAAGTGTTATCTTTTTTTTTTTTTTTTCTTCATGGTACCACTCCATTTCTGAACAGCAACAAAGAAGTCATTGCATAAGTCCCTGAACATCCTAAATCAGATGATGTGTTTAGAATTGCAGATTACGATCAGAGGGACTACTTGAACCATATTTCTGTCATCAGAATTACACACAAAATAGAGCCATCACAAACACACTAAAATCTATTTGAAAAGAGCTGAGTAATGCTGAGGAATGAAGAATCACGAGGCCAAAGTTTTTATTTTTCATTAAATGTATCACTGTAACACAGGAGAATGAAAGCTCAAATGAGAAGACACTGACGTTCCTGCTCATGATTTTCACCGAATCTTCTCCAGCGGCTCTATTCCCTGCCCCACATCAGCTGAGCAAAACTGGAAACTACAAAATTGAGATAACATATTTCATATGAGTTTCCAGACGCTTTCAGCTCTCTGGTAAATTGAGCTGGGTTAAAATATAAAATATAAAGATGTCTGATGAGTTCTGACAGATTGTAGTGAAGCAAACGAACTCCAAATGAAGCCTGGGGTTTTGGTGTTTGTTCTGAGTTGACCACTGAGTCATCTGTAATTATTCAGCATATGGATTGTTTAAATACTGACAATTCACGATCTCCAATGTGATTAAACACCTGCACTGCTTTTTATGTTTAATTATTAATAAAAGCAGCTAATTATTTTGTATGACCTTTAGCTGAGAATATATCCTTTGACTGTTCTTGAGATCAAAAGGCATCTTCAGAAACAGAGATCAAAAGAATTTATCTGCAAGTAGTAGAACCAGCCTCCTTTATGATCTACAAACTGCTTATTTCAAATCAAAGCTTGATTTTACCCTTGGTTCACTTGAGATTACATACAGTGCTAATCATCCCACATTTGGAATTCAAAATGGGAATTGTATCTTATATTTTATTTATTGGCTATAACATTAATTTGTACACGTGTATGAATGCGTGTGCACACACATACATTGCTCATTTAGGAAAAAATAAAAGTTAGATCATGTAATCACTGGGAATATTCAGTGCGTAAAGTTAATACAAGTTCTATAAATTCTTTTTGAAAAGTGTTCTTCAGTAGAACAGGTTCACACATCTTGGTGAATCTGCACTTCCTTATGCCTGGATTTTGTTACTTTCAGATGAATAAAAACTTCCTTAAAGATGCTCTTTTTTCTACCTTGAAAATATCGGGATGCTTCAATTTATTTTAAAGGCAAACCTAAAAACTGTGAAAAGGTGTACCTTGATTGGTATTCTGAAAGTTGCATACAGTAAGTTTACAAGTTTAAGGCACATTCCTTTCAACAACTACTATCGCCAAATAAGAAAAAAAAAGGGGAGGGGGTGTATGCATCTAAAATGAAATTTATGCAGCTCTTGGATGTTTAAGTGCAAAAAAATCAGGTGAAAAACATCCCTCGAGGGAGCTGTTTAATAGCAGAAGGTATCAGGATTGTTTGGTGCCTCTCAGTAAGCCCGGAATTGGGGGTAGGACTGATCCTCCCACAAAAAGCAGAGCCACTTTCTTTTTTAGAACAGTAACAATGTTGCCCCTGCCTAATTCTGCTTTTTAAATTAAGCTCAATGTATATACAACTCCCAGGTTTGCAGTTGAAAGCACTGATGTCTCCATATCTTTTCTTTCAGTCACAGTCAAAGAGATTGTGTGTTAAAACCTGGAGGTTCCGATCTGCATAATGACTGTCCACTTTGCAAAGCATCTGCATCACTTCCACGCACAAAAAGATGCACGGAAAGTGATAAACAAAGAGTAGCTGCTGAAACGTCACCACAACAAAAAGCTGGAGAATGGTTTGTCATTTTTTCCCCCTGGGTTTCAGTGGGAAATAAGTAGTGCTGTCAGAATCAAAACAGTCTCTAAATTATTCAGTCCAATCTATTTTTACCATTTGAAGTCTAAAATGAACGTTCCAGCGTGTTAAGAGTTTTCTGTAGCTGGGATGGAAAATTTATTTTTCAAATTAAAAAAAAACCAACCAAAACCATTAGCTCAGAAGTATACCACTATATATCTTGATTAAAAAGTCAGGTTTTTTAAGAAATTAATTTAACATATGAAAAAATACAGCTGTTTAATTACCCCAGAACAAAAAATGGGAATGAGAATTTAAAAAGTACACATTGTTTGTCACATCTAAGTATTTCTGTGTTTAGAAGGGGCTTTGAGCAACCTGGCCTAGTGGGAGGTGTTGGCTCTGCTCCACCCCAAACCAGGACATAAGTAGAGCAAAGTGAACAGGACAAATGACACCATATTATAATCCCAAGTAATTTATTCTAATTAAATTTATAGAACAATAGAATGGTTTGGGTTGGAAGGGATCTTAAAGGTCATCAAGTTCCAACCCCCGTGCCCTGGGCAGGGACACCTCCCACCAGACCGGGTTGATCAGAGCCCCATCCAGCCTGGCCTTGGATATTTCCAAGGAAGGGGCATCCACAGCTTCTCTGGGCAACATCTGACGCCTGAGACTCTGCTGGGGGAAACTGAAGGCTGAGCCTGAAGAAGGAAGAAGAGCACTCAGAGCGAGTGTGTGTGGGACGCCGTGAAGGGCCTGTGAATGCTGGGGCAGCGGCTTCTCCTTTCACAGCAGCTTTCATCGTTCTTTCTCGAATCACAGAATGCTATGGGGTTGGAAGGGACCTCTGGAGATCATCTCCTCCAACCCCATGCCAGAGCAGGGTCACCCAGAGCAGGTCCCACAGGAACGTGTCCAGGTGGGTTTGGAATGTCTCCAGAGAAGGAGACTCCACCACCTCTCTGGGCAGCCTCTGCCAGGGCTCTGCCACCCTCACAGGAAGGAAGTTCCTCCTCATGTTTAGGTGGAACTTCCCATGTTCCAGTTTGTGCCGTTCCCTCTTGTCCTGTCCCTGGGCACCACTGAAAACAGACCGGCCCCATCCTCCTGACACCCACCCTGTAAATAGCCATTGATCAGATCCCCCCTCAGCCTTCTCCAGACCAAAAAGACCCAAGTCCCTCAGCCTTTCAGCCTTTCCTCCCTCATCTGCAGCCAGACCCAAGGCGTGACCCAGCCGGGCCCGGTGCCCTGCCCGGATAATAAACACGGCTGGACCGGCGGGGCCTGTACTCGGGGGCTTCCGCCAGGGAGGGCCCGGCCGGGGCGGTGAGCTCGCGTCCCGCCCGCCAGGGGGCAGCGCTGTCCGGGCGGCCGTGTTGGGGCCCACCCTGCCCCTCGCCATGGAGCCGGGGAGCAGCGTCCTCGTCGGGGCCGCTGCCGCAGGTGGGTCGGGGCCCGGGGCCGTCAGGGCTTCCCCGGGGGCCTGGGCCTCCCGTGGTGGCGGGGAGGCGATGGGGGAGGCTCCGGGCGGGAGGCGGTGGCCTGTGGAGGTGCCCCCAGCCGGGTGTCGGTGGGCCACCTCCCACCAGTTGTGGCTGTGGGTGTGTTTGGGGACATCTTTGTTGTTTGTACTGTTTTTGGGTGGAGGGCTGGGGTTCGCCTGGGACAGCAGGGGTGGATGTGGTGAGAGGAGTGAGCTCCTGGGACAGTTCTCCTTCCATCAGCATGTGGGAGGCCTCCCGTGGGCAGACTCGGATGGTTCTTGAGGAACCCGCTCCTGAACGGTTCAGTTTCATGATGCTTCGGTGTTCAAGGCCAGGCTGGATGGGGCTTGGAGCAACCTGGGCTGGTGGGAGGTGTCCCTGCCCAGGGCAGGGGTGTTGGGACTGGATCTTCAAGGTCCCTTCCAGCTCAAACCATTCTAGGATCAATTGGCTTATCTGGATGGAGGTGGCAGCCCTTCCCATGAAAGGTTCACCTCTTATTTTTTGTTTTTAGTAAAGAATATGAGCTATGAATGATTTCTCTCTACATGCTTTCAAACTCTCAGTTTTCCTTTCTAATATGCTACAAATCTGAAGGTTTTTTTTCTTACCCGGATCTTCAAGGTCCCTTCCAGCTCAAACCATTCTAGGATCAATTGGCTTATCTGGATGGAGGTGGCAGCCCTTCCCATGAAAGGTGCACCTCTTATTCTTTATTTTTAATAAAGAAGATGAGCTATGAATGACTTCTGTCTACATGCTTTCAAACTCTGTTTTCCTTTCTAACATGCTACAGATCTGAAGGTTTTTTTTCTTACCCATTTTTCCCAAGGGACAAGTAAGAATGCTGTCTTGTTGCTAAGTTGTATTGGATAGATGCTGGAATGCAATTAAAGTCATTAGTGCTCTGCTTGCTACAACAAAGTTTCATTAAATAGGCAGATAAAGCACAAAAGAATTATCAAAGAATAATCAATATTTTTGCCTGAAACAGATTATTGCTAATTTGAGTGAATTAAAATGATTGGTTTTGATCACCCCATCTTTAGGAATTTAGAAACCGTAGTGCTCAGTCTCCTATGCTTTTCTCAGCAACAGACAGGAGAAAGTAATGGTTAATTTCTTTTATTTTCCATTTATTTCCTTAATTTGAATAACCTGGTCATTGAGCTGCATTAAAGTGTAAAAAGTACTTTTCAGTGAACTTGGCTGCAAATGCTTGACCGGTCATTTCCATAGTCCTTGTACATCTTCCAGTGCTTCATAAACTAATATTGAGGCACTAGTATTTAATTGTGGATATAGTTATAGTTTCTATACTATATATAAGACTTTGTTCTTCATTGCTTACTGTATGCTTTGTAGAGTACCAGTTTCCTAGTATTTCTCCTATGCTCTCTTTCCTTGTCTTGTATTACAAACATTTGCTTGCTTTTGAACAAGCTCATCTTTCATTCTGCTAGTATAAAATTTGTGTAAGAAAGCCAAGAGCAAGGTTTTTGAAATACAGCAGATGCTTCCTGGTAACTTACATGAAGGAAACTTACCGAAAGGTGCTGATCTTGCAGCTTTAAAAACTTGTGGAAGTGGAGCTATTCAGGTGAAGGCTGAAAATGTGAAATTGAAAGGGAGAAGCATAGTGATATTTTAGTTCATGGATTTTAACATGGAAAGAGAAGAGATACAAAACAGTGTGTGTAAAATTCTCCAAACTGTTCATCATTGCCTTTTTTTTTTTTTTTTTTTGAACTCTGCTGTGAAATCCTACGTTCAGAGCCTAATGCAATCATTGCAGTAGGTAAAACTTAGAAGATAAGGCTGCTTTCTTGTTGTAACTTGGCAGTACATAAAGACTGGGATTATTTTCCACAGTCCAAAATGCCTAGTGTAAGCTTATACTTTATGTAATTAAATATTATTAGCACATGTGAAACTTTGTCAATGACTAAAGGCCTGACTTTTATGGTCTGTCTCATAAAGTTATAATGAGAAGTTTATCCTCAGTTTCCAAATCAAATGGATTTACACCCAGCTGATTAAGTGATTACAGTTTTGTTTGGTAGGGGGAGAAATCTGTGCTAACATAAGAATAGGTAAATTAACAGCATTGAGTTATGCCTTAATTTTTTGAACAGCAGGCTTTATAGAATAAACTCTCTTTTTGTGTAAATATGTGCAAATCTTTATTAGTTAGAATAGTAAAGGAAAACATGGTAGTGGTAACAGTTCTGTGTGTCAGATTTATTGGGTAACATTGCGATGTAGGGAAAAAAAAAAAGCCTGTTGGAGAAGTAAAAGGAATGGAAAGGGAAGGTATTACAGCTTGTAGGGAGAACATATACATAATTTAAAACTATCAGAAATCTCAGGCTCCCATTAGGTTTTTTTACTTGGTGTACTCCAGTGGGAACAGAGCAGATGTGAATCTTTATCTCTTCAAGGCTTTTATGGTACATAAGCTGTCCTTGCTGTCAATACTTTGTGATGTTTCTTTAAGAAGATTGACGAAGTTGAATTCTGGAGTGACTTGGGATTCTTCTATGTCAGACCTGATACGGTGTTTGTCTTCAGACGTGTCACTGCAACAGAATGGTAGAAAAAAGACAGTTGAAAAACACACGTCAAATGATTCTGTTCAGAAAGCAAAACGCCAGAACAGTCCAAACCTGGAAAGACTTAATCTAAACATATATGGGAATATCAATATGCTTGTAGTATCTTAAATTGGGAATTGTGTAAATTAAATTGTGAATTTACACATTTTCAAAAGGGAGACTTTGTGATGTTTCTTTAAGAAGATTGACGAAGTTGAACTCTTGAGTGACTTGGGATTCTTGTGTGTCAGACCTGATACGGTGTTTGTCTTCAGACGTGTCACTGCAACAGAATGGTAGAAAAAAGACAGTTGAAAAACACACTTCAAATGATTCTGTTCAGAAAGCAAAATGCCAGAACAGTCCAAACCTGGAAAAACTTAATCTAAACATATATGGGAATATCAATATGCTTGTAGTATCTTAAATTGGGAATTGTGTAAATTAAATTGTGAATTTACACATTTTCAAACGGGAGGAAGTAATCTCCTCACTGAAGAGTGATGCGCAGTAATTTTATGAAGGGTTGGGTTGATATTTTTTTTATGCTCGTTTAATTCTGGGCATCCTTGCTGCTTCCCCTGTGTTTTACTTTACACCTGTTTGCTATTTTGCTTATGTGTGGACAATGTTTAAATGTTCTCAAGGTTATTCTCGCAACATTTTTCCATAATTTTGGGGGTTTCTTCTAGAAATAATTATTTTTTTCAGAGATACTCAAAAGGTCTAGGATTACAAACTTCTTAAAAGGTGCTGATTTTAGCCTTGTAGAATTAATTAGGTACTTAAATACTTTCTGAAGGTCTTGGGTTCAGCTGCAGCAGATCATCTCGCTGAAGGTACCTGTCCACAATACGTGTATGTGCATCTGATCCACTCATCTCAACTCTCTTTGTAGTCCTGGGAGGGAAACAAGTGGTTTTGGGTCATGATTTACTTTACGAGGTGGGTGTACAAATCACTTGGCTTATTTTTGACATTAGAAATCTCCCACTGATGATAAGGGTCTGCTGTAGGCTTCTAACCTCTAGATGACATTAGAAATCTCCCACTGATGATAAGGGACAGCTAGGTCTGCTGTAGGCTTCTAACCTCCAGACTTCTGTAGTTAAGGGGAGATAAATCCTGCCTCTAAAGTGTTACTGAAATCCCAAGGGGATTACCCATGTTTATGTTCTTGAGTGCCATGAAATGGTTGTAATAGGGGAGTGTTAAAAAGCTCTATTTTTCAAATCATTCATGTTACTTGGTTTTGGAGAACTTGCACGATTAAATTTTAGAAGCTAAAATGATTTGAAACTTTAATTGTTTGAAGAAATAAGTCACGTTACATTTCAATCACGTTTCCTTGTGCTTTTGTCATAAGGCATTTTAAATATTTACTATTTTCAGTGTCATCTTAGCATTTTGAGCCCATTTTAAAAAAGAGGAAAAAAAGAATATGCTGGAGGTATTCTTTAGGCTTGCGGTAGTAAAACATTTGAGCCCATTTTAAAAAAGAGGAAAAAAAAAGAGTATGCTGGAGGTATTCTTTAGGCTTGTGGTAGTAAAACGGAGTTTTTCCCTCAGTAAGTATGTCAACATTACATACCTTTGTGTGTTATGTTTCCCTCAGTAAGTATGTCAACATTACATATCTTGGTGTGTTATAGTATAGATATAGTATAGATATATAGTATAGATTGTTTAAAAATGACACTTTGGAGTAGCCTTGGTGTAATATACATTTTTACAATAAAAGCTGCTTAATTGGAACACAAGGCATACTTTAGTTCATCTTGATTATGCAGCTGTCCCATTATCGTTATTTATTATATACACAAAAGACAGTATTATGTTAGGCATACCAATTAAATCAAATTTATTTTATTGTTGCTTAATGTTACGGCCTAATGTGTCTGCAGCTCAGCTCAGTTCCGTTGAGCACTCACATCATTTTCTGACCCTTTTTGTGTTCCATTAAAACGGGTCAATATCTTGGTTGCTGTTGTATAATGGTTATTGTATAATGCAGAACGAGGTTACAAAGATGGGGGTAATTTTTTCACCTTTATCTGCAGTGTGTAATTGGCAGATTAAAGTAAAAATCATGGCAACAAAACAGTTTTTCCTATTATGTTGGTGCCATTAAAGACAGACCATACACTAAATATAGAAGGAAAACTTTTTTTTTTATTTGCTACATACTCATATTTAGGACTGTCTGAAGATTTTTAGCTGTATAGTAGTGGTGAGTGGCAATTTTTTTCTGTCCTGACAAATCCTTTCACATGTCCCATCTATTTCAAATGTGAAGGAAACTGAGCCGTTGAATGGCCTGGAGGTTAAATGAGTTACAGTCTATTCTGTGTCTTCCTCTATTATTTTTGAAAATGTTCAATCTCAGATTATAATGATCTGAATAACAAATAAATGTCCTGTTGTAAGCAATAAGGTTTTGTCTGTGACATTGGAGGAAGGTTCTTCTGCTATTAGCCATGAATTTCAGGGGAAAACTTAGAGATCATGCCTAAAGTGTGCAATCCTGTGACACAAACGAGTATTACTCAAGTCTTGAATTATTTCAAACAAGTTTAGGTTTTTGTTTTATTTTGAGGTGTCATCTAATTTTAAATCACAGTAGAACTTATGTCCCTTCTCCCATCGCTCTGTGACTTGTTTTTTTATATTTAACAGTGAAAAGAGAAACAATGAAGAGGTAAGAGGCAGAAGAGCATCTTCTGACAGCTGGGAGAGCACTAGGGGCAGGAGGGATGCTTTCCTGCCAGGACTGGGCTCAGGGAATTTTTTGTTTCCTGATGGTGTCACCTGTTTGACCCCAGGTCCCAGACTTTGACAGCACATTACCAGTATGGAAGTGGGGGGACTGCTAACTAGCCAGGGGCATAAACTGCCTTTTTGTGGGGTTGCAGGTTTTTTTTTTGGAAAGAGGAGATTTTTATAACTTGTTAAAATTACTTTAATGAATGGTTTAAGTTTAGATGAAAGTTTCATGGCTTTAATGAATGTTTTCAGTTTTTTAATACCAATCAATGATTTGAATTCAGGGTTGTTTTTTTTTTAACCAATAATGTGAAACCTTTAGAATGAAGTTCAATATATAAAGTTTCCGGCTGAGGAGAAAACAAACTTAAAAGGTGATAATCTGAAGATAGTGTTTTGGGTGTTTTTTTTCTAATTAGTGTGAATTATTTCCTCTTCACATGTTGCAGACAGTGTCAAAAACAAGGTAAAACTTTCCAGAAAAGTAGCTTGCTGTAGTTAGGGGTGTAATACCAGCTGCTGCATCAAGTGCAATTACAAACCAGCTGGACTGGTAGGTTGATAGTGTAAAGTAGTGTTTATAAATCAGATTTACCCTGATTCTTTCTGTTATTGTGTTTATATCTAAGGGAGTTCACTAGGAAACTTGGGCATGGATGGTATCTGTCAGTAGCCCTCTTAGCAGGGCTCACGAGGGGTTACTGGTTGCCTTAACGCTAAGTAAATGCACAAATGGAGCTTGATTAGCAAGTAGTTATTCTTGCTGAGGAATTTGGGTCCTGGATGTGTTTGGGTGGATAATTCTTGTTCTTTCTGGTTCCTGTCAGACATTATTTTGCCATTAGCAACTAGCAATAGACTGGTGACTTCTTTCTGCTCTTGTCCTGGTGCTATTCCAAATCAAGGAAAATTTCTGATTTAGCTCTAGACCTTTTTTTCTACCAGACCATTGGTGTCATTTCTGTGCTGATATGAGCAAAACTATTATTGATAAAACTCTGTAGCTGCCAATATGCTTTTAGTGGAATGCATTCTCATTTGGTGGTCTTTGGTGCAGCACTTCCTGAGAGCAACAGATTGCTGGGCAATTTTTGCTAATGCACAGTTGGCCAGCATCCCCATATTTCTAATAATGTCATCTGCTATGTTATTTTCTAAGAGATTTTTTTTTTTACAGTGGTTTCTGAGAGAGCAGTTGTCCCTCTAGGGAACTGTGGAAAAACTTGAATCAGCTCTTACAATTCCTGCTTTTTTGTTCCACAAACTTCTCTTAACAGTGGTTTCTGAGAGAGCAGTTGTCCCTTTAGGGAACTGTGGAAAAACTTGAATCAGCTCTTACAATTCCTGCTTTTTTTGTTCCAAAAACTTCTCTTTTCATGATCATAAAAGAAGAAAAGAGATGATGATGGTGACAGTGATGGTAATAGAATGGAGGTGAAAGAGCTGTATATTCTCTAAGAGAGCAGTTGTCCCTCTAGGGAACTGTGGAAAAACTTGAATCAGCTCTTACAATTCCTGCTTTTTTGTTCCACAAACTTCTCTTTTCATGATCATAAAAGAAGAAAAGAGAAGAGAGATGATGATGGTGACAATGATAGTAATAGAAAGGAGGTGAAAGAGCTGTATATTCTCTCTAAAATCTTTATGTAATCCACTGTTTCTGGAAATACGTGCGGGTATATCACTATTTGTCAATATTAAACAAGGGATTTTAAGATTCCAACAGAATTACTTCTGCAAAACCATCTTTGATTGTGTCTTGTTCCTAAGGAGAACCAACTGTACTGCTTTTTTTTTTTTTTAACAGCAGCTATATAAGTAATTATTCCAGAAAAGGAGTGATTCTTTTTCTCCAGAGTAAGAATTACCTCATTAAACTCATTCAGTGTAAGACACTACAACTGTGGAAGTGAGTCTGTACAAGATGTTAAAGAGAAAAAAGCCTCTGTCAGAATCCAAATTCCATGACGTAATTGTATGTCCTAAGTGTTAAGGTGCAATCCTATTTTAGATTTTTATGATTGTGATTTAAAACAAAATTAGGAGAGATACCATGTTTTTTGTGATTTTCTAGAGATACATCTCCTTTAGGGAATATCATTTTGGCATGTTGAGGGTGAAAGAACCTTTTGCTTGGCTGTGGTGTATTATTAGCATGTGCACTAAGGTTTTTGCTCTGCTTAAAATCCAGTAGTCCTCTTTAAAACAAAGTAGAAAAGTGACTTTCTTTAGTTTGGTTATAAGTGATAAAATACTACTGAAGTAACAATCCACACTTCTAAATTTCCTTCAGTTGTAAAAGTTTAGCCTCAACTATTCCCATTCTACGTCCTTGTAATACTAGTCTATTTACTACATTATTTTTATTGGGGATTTTTTTTTTCCTCTAAAACATTTGATTTAGAGTTGTGGGCTGAGATTTCTGAAGAACATAGTGGTAAAGTATCAGTGGTCAAACAGGTAACTTTGGTTTTTCTTTGTAATGGTATGTCGTGAGTAGAAATAAACCAATCATAATTGAAAAATAGGTGTTGATGGTGACTCTAGTATAATAAAAAGCACCTGACCATTCATGAAATGCTGAAATTAAATGCCATCTCCTGACCCATACTGGAATGTTGGTCCCTGAATTTAATTTAAAGGAAAATGCCAATACTGACAAAGCATGTTATAAAGCACAAAGCAAATCTTTAGTTGTCCTTTTTTAAAAGGAGGTGAATCAGAAAGTTTTTGCAAAGTACTCTCTGGAGATACCATAATGATAAACCAGCAGTGAAAGCCATTTGTGAGACATCTTTCTGCCTTCCTTCATTTGTGGCTCTGCCCTGCAAAGGAACTTTGAAAGAATGAAGCTCGACAGACGCTGTTTGAGTGATATCTGGGTGAAACTTCGATTAAGAAGATGAGATAGTCTGGGGAGCACCTTTCAGGTTCAAAGCCAAAGATTTTGGATCCCTTACTGTTACCACTTACTCTTCTTTCAGTGTGGTTCCGTGTGTTTCATTTTATTCCCAGCTTTGAAGGCAGTTCAATTACTTGCATGGGTCTGTATTTGTAAAACATTTCCTTTGATGTCGAAGGCAAACAAGAGCCTTAGGTGAGTTCAATTACTTGCATGGGTCTGTATTTGTATTTTACAAAAACATTTCCTTTGATGTCAAAGGGAAACAAGAGCCTTAGGTGGGTTTGTTGTCCCACAGAGGTGCTGATCCTTTGAGGCTGAGAAAATTAACTTCTGTTTTTTCACTGGAGTTCTTAGGTACGAATGGAAAAGTTCTGTGAGAGAGAATTCTACAAGTAAGAAATTTTACAAAAAGTAATGTTTAGTTAATGCGTGGCCGCTTTAAGCAGCAGGTATAGATCTTAAATTCCAGTTTCTGAAGACTTAACCTTTTATTAGCTTTTCTGCAGGCTTGAGTGCAGCTCATGTATGTTTTATTCTCACGTTATGCACGGATGCCTATATTTCTACTCTTTTTCTTGGTGATTTAAGAATGCACTAGAAATAAAATAATTGGTCTCCCTGTTGAACAGTTCTCAAAGCCAAGAAAATACTGTGCATAATTTGCTTCATAGAGTCATAGTGAAATTACTTTTTTGTTTTCTAATTTTTTTTTCTAATGAAATAGAAATCAAAGGCGGAAGAGAAAATCAAGTTTGGTATTTGAAAATATCAAAACTAGCCTTGGCTTTTGCAATTATCCACTCAAAACCACCAGGGAAGAGTTGCAGAGAATACACTGAGCACCTTGCCAAAACTCTGTCCGAACAAGATTTTGGATGGAAATCAAAAGCTGAAGCACTGGAGGCTGAAGTTCTTCGATTACGTCAGGAACTTCTCTTGAACAAGATCTGTCCGAGATTCTGCTTGCAAAATGGTAAGTTTCTGAAATAATTTCTGACTCTGTTGCAGTAGCAAGAGAACAAACAGCTTTCCTGTTGCCTGCACCAGTTCTGGTCTTCAGCGTACAGCCTTAGCTTTAGAACTTGATGCTTCCTCAGAACTTACATTTTTTAACCTTCAGAATCAGTATGTATCATATGGAATAATTTCAGAAAAAAACTGTTAGTGCAAAGTGTTACTCTGGAGGAGTTAGGATATTAATGTACCCTATTTAGATTTGGAACATGTCTTAAAGACATATTGCATATTTTTTTTACCACTTTAAAGATGCTTAAAATGAGAATTTAAGCCTAATGTGTTTAGAGCATGAATCCCTAATACGGATAACAGGAAAGTTGGGCAGGCAAAAAAAGGACTGTATGTCTGCTATTTCTGTTAATGTATTTAGACTGCAGATACTGTGTTTATTAGGGCATGTGATTAAAACATTGTGAGTCTTTATTGTAGGATTCAGGAAAGCTGTTAGTTAAAGAATATGAAGAAAAAGCCCGCTGAGCTCAAGCAGCACTGTTTCTCTGACTTGTGCATGTGGAGTGAATCATTCTCACTCTCAGAGATCAATGGCACAGGATGAGATTGGAGTCAGGCAGTGGAGGATGTCTCCAGGCTCTGGGGACCTATTTCCCCCAGGAGACGGAGGTCAAAATGCTCTGGGCTGAAGAAGAGAATGAGTTCATTGTTGAGGGTATCTCTAAAATCAAAATGTATAGTCAGTTGCTGTATCAGGCTCTGGGGACCTATTTCCCCCAGGAGACGGAGGTCAAAATGCTCTGGGCTGAAGAAGAGAATGAGTTCATTGTTGAGGGTATCTCTAAAATCAAAATGTATAGTCAGTTGCTGTATGACTTGAGGTTTTTACAAGGTTCCCTGATAGAAAACTTGATGAGCCTTTCCTGGGATGCTTTTGTACGGAAACAGTAGCTTCCTTATTGCTTTGTGAAACGATTTCTGGATTCTAACTTGGACTGAGAGGGGGAATGTATTAGACTTTAGCTAGAAGCTATAATGATTTATTCGTTTTTTAAGTGGACCCTTCTCTCTAGAGAAGGGATTTAATGACTATTGAAACTTTGCTATTTGTGTGTCTGTTCTCTGCAACCTGTTCCAACCATGAAGTTTATTTAAGAGTAAAAGTAACATTCAAGCTGCTGTTGTAACACGTGTCCTAGTGTTGTGAAGAACTGATTGCATATGATGCATATGGTCAAGAGAGATTTATGAGCATCTGATGACTAGAGATTTAATTGGAGATTAAAAAGAATGATCAGGTTTGATGAGTACATTTTGGCCTTGGTGAATCCATACTGGCTTTTCCTGATCACGTTGCTCCCTTTGACTTGTGATAGCGCCCGGGAGGCTTCATTCCATGAACATCCCGCAATCTCAGCAGCTTCTCAAATATTATGGAGAGTGGCCTTGCAAGGACATCAGGTGGCTCTTAACACCCTGCTGTGGATAATGTTGGTGCCCATTGATTTGTATGGGTCAAGCTCTTGTGACAGTTTGCAAACCAGCTCCTCCTTCACTGCTGGTGGGTCTATGTTTGCATCGAACACAAGAAACGCAGTTGATTCATTCCATGAACATCCCGCAATCTCAGCAGCTTCTCAAATATTATGGAGAGTGGCCTTGCAAGGACATCAGGTGGCTCTTAACACCCTGCTGTGGATAATGTTGGTGCCCATTGATTTGTATGGGTCAAGCTCTTGTGACAGTTTGCAAACCAGCTCCTCCTTCACTGCTGGTGGGTCTATGTTTGCATCGAACACAAGAAACGCAGTTGATTCATCTGCAACTTCTGTGTTCTGAGTCTTTTTAAAGATTCCTTCACCCCAGGCTGTTGAACTGAGTGATATCTCACTTGCCAAAGTAAGCTCTTTGAGTTGCCAGATAGGCAGAGAAAAGCAGATGCTGCATTTGTGCCTGCTACTGCCTATGGAGAGCTGCAGAGTTTGGAATCCAAGGTTCACTTTGCAGCTGTATCTTCCCTGCTCTGCATTCTAAGTGTGAGAGCTTTCCTCTTCCACCTGCTGTTTGTAATAATAATAATAGTAGGTCTTTCAGAGGCTTCAGGAATGATTAGAGACTGCCCATGGAGTTTTATTTCCCTAATGTGAGAAATTTGTGAGCTCCTTGAAGCTGCAATGCCTGTTTTTCTTCTCCACATAGAGCTGCACGTGGTATGTATGCACGGGCATGTGAAGGAGAAAGAACAAGGCATCCATTTCTAAAGAGATGTTGTTTAAATTATTTTTGTCCCACCTGATTATTTATTTGTCCTCAGAGACCCTCAAAAAGTTTGTGTTTCCTCTCTGAGGGGCTGCCTGTTTTTCTTCTCCACATAAAGCTGCACGTGGTATGTATGCACGGGCACGTGAAGGAGAAAGAACAAGGCATCCATTTCTAAAGACATGTTGTTTAAATTATTTTTGTCCCACCTGATTATTTATTTGTCCTCGGACACCCTCAAAAAGTTTGTGTTTCTCCCCTCTGAGGGGGAGGAGAGTGCTTTGCTACAGGTAAAGTGTTTGGTAGTAGGGGTTGTTACAGTTTAATGTGGTGTTAATAAAATCACTGTGGTATATATTCACTGAAAGTTCCTTATTTGACTTAATCTGCAGCTGTCTCTCTGAATACAAGGACACTGCTACTCCTTTTACATGCTGGTACTTCTGGCTGTATGTCAGCTATCCGAGGAGGAGAAGCAAAGATTTTTGTAATTGTCTGTTCTTTATTTTTTGCCTTGCCAGTATGTCCTAACAACCGTGCCCATGGGTAGTAAAAATCCCAGATTTCACATTAATCAAAGATCCTTGCAATTCTTTGATTTGGACTGAAATTTCACAGAGAGGAGGAGAGAAAGCCGTTGGTGTTACTCCAAGAATAAGAATAGAGAATATTTGAGCATTCTGTAGTCACTCTGCTTTGGAGCTACATTTAAAGACAAAGAGTCTTACAAAGTATTGATGAATTGATAGATTCATGGATTGAAGCACCTGTCCTTGGAGACAAAATCCTTAGCTGTTATCTGCTCATCAAATCAGCAATCGTATTGTCTCTTGGCAGCCTCTGGAAAAGAGATCTGAAAAGCCTGCAGCTGTTACTCCAACCTCAGAAGGCATAAATGCAGTACTTTACCTTTTTTATTTGCCAAGCATGTATTTTAGGAATGACAATTTAGAGGATAGATATTTATTGCCTTGCTTGCTTTAGGTTGATACTCTTGAAGGGTTCCAAATCATTATCCAGAGTATATTTTTAGCAAAACTTGTATGGAGTACGTAGTTTCTCTTCCTTAGCTTTGCCTTCAGTCCTGGTTTGTATTATTCCCTTATGCAGTGGATAGGAATTTACTGAACTGCTTGCTCCTCTAATTACAAAAAAAATTAAAAATCATTATCCAGAGTATATTTTTAGCAAAACTTGTATGGAGTACGTAGTCTCTCTTCCTTAGCTTTGCCTTCAGTCCTGGTTCTTATTATTCCCTTATGCAGGTGATAGGAATTTACTGAACTGCTTGCTCCTCTAATTACAAAAAAAAATAAAAATAATCAGATTCTCCCCCTCCATGTTTTTTTTAGAATTAGTTTATTCTTCTTTTTATAGATCATTTCCAGTAGAACTTCATCTGCCATGCCCTGAAGTCCTGTCCTGTGTTTTTAGCCTCCACTGTAGCATTCGGCTGCCAGACCTCCACCATAGAGAGTCGGGGTGTTTGGGGAAATGCTCAACTCAGAATCAGAATGTGATTAACATGAATGTCCAATTTTTTTATATTTATTTTTTTTTTAACTCTGTCCTGAGGCTGTGTTTGACTTCTCAGGATACTGTTCCCAAAATTCTGCTTCCTGCCTTGAAACGTTTGAAGCAACTTGTATCTTCAGGGAATAAAAGCCAGAGACAGAAAGATTTTTCTATCTCCTGCTTCACTTTGTAACTTAGTGAGTTTCTTGAGGCATTTAGTTGTACGTGTTCAAAAAGGGAGCAATTTTCTTCGTGTATTAGATGAATGAAGACGATTCAGTCTCTTTTCTTCTTGCTAGAAGCTCAGACTTGCTGCAGAAGCATGTAGAATGGGAACCAACCAGCTCGTGGGCTGGAGAAGTACTCGTTATAAATGAGACACAATTCCAGTTTACCAGCAGTCTTGTTTTGGGCCATGGAATTCTGTCCCCTCTTCCCATTTCACTTCTCTTTAAGTCATGGCTGGGATATTTCTTGCTCAGCAGGGACAGGCAGAAAATCTGGGTGCTCGGCTTAAAGCCCCAACATTTCCTCAGTCGGAGAAGTCCTGCTTTGATGAGAGCACAAGAGTGATAGCCAGTCAACATCTTTTCTGAAGAATTTGATTTCAGACCCCCTGAAAGGGCAGACTCTCCACTGTGACTTAAATAACTCGTGATGCTTTCTCTGCCTGCTTACATTAAAAGGAGTGGTGGGAGAACATAATTGATAATGGATTATTTTGTTTTTAGGCTTATTTTCAGAGGAACCAATCAGATGAATTCAGCAAGATCAGACCAAAATATATGCAGATTCCTTAGAGAATGTTATCTGCAGCCTCATAAAGGAATCTTCTTCGTTAGTGGAGGGAGCAGCAGTCCAAATCAGACTGAATAATAACGATAAAAACATACCAGTCTATTAGGAGAAATTACTTCCCTTCCTGGAAAGAAGATGAAACAGTGTGAAATGTTTACAGCTGCCTGGAGTAGCACTTAGCAAAGATTTTCGTTCCTATGGCAGTAAGGTAGAGCAATATAGACTAGAATTTCCAAATTATGACAGTACGTTTATGTAAAAGCTGTTTTTTCAGGTCAGTGTGTTTGAGTGAGCTGCTGTTACAGATTGCTGTGTCCCATCACCACTTCTTGCCCCCCCTGGTATTTGGCAGGAAGCGAGGGATGCTGAAGAACAACAGTTGCAGAGGAATTGTTGGCCTCTGAGGGGTGTTTTTGTCTCCTTTCTTTTTCTAGCCTCCTTTTTCAAAGGTGAGAGGATTCCCTGTTGGGCAGCAGTCAACACTTAGTTAGATGTCACCATGGAAAACAGATCTGCTTATTTTTGTCTGGTGCTTAGGGATGTGATGTTTTTGCATGAAGGGATTCTTCCTCCCTCCCTCTGTGGTGTTCCCCACCCCAAAAAGATGTTTCTCTCTCCGTACAGATCCATAAGGACAGCCCAGTCTGTCATCTCAGCCTTTTCTCCAAGGCATGATGGTGTCAGACAGACAAAATTGAACTGTCATTTGACATCCTAAGTGTTCTAGTGTACTCCCATCCTTCCTCAACCTAAAAATGTTTTTGTTTTTTTTTTTTTTTGAGGAAGGGAGCAGGGAATTGAGAACAAATACGTGAAATGACAAAAATGGAGTTAAAATGCGTTTAGCACAGATTTATGGGAACGTGGCTTCTGGAATATGATGATGAGATAAATCTGTTCCCCGTAATTGTAGTGACACAATGGGGAACTTTATGAAAGCTGAGGCCTTTTCAGGATAATTGAATAAGTTAATTTGCAATCTGGAAAAAGCACCAGCTGGAGTGTAATGATTCATTGAAATCTCAGAGTACTGCTCCTTCCATGGATAACAGACCTGTTTTGGTTGTGGAAACTTTCTCCCTTTGAAAGCAGATGCTCTCTGTCTTATCAGATGGCATTGCCACAGCTGTTCTAAGCACATTTTTGGGGCAAAGGGACCCAAGAAGCATCTTTTATTTCCAGGTTTCTGTATCGGGGACCCATTCGGAGGCAAAACCAACCCAGTTTTTCCTGCAAGAGAAAGGGTTTGTTATTATTTTATAAATTCCCTGTATAGATCCAGTTCCTAATAAGATACATAGTGGTTTTAAGGAAGAAGATTCATAATTTACTGTAGATACATTTCCTTTCTTCTGAGCAACAGAATGATAGTTTTGGGGAAAATGAATGTATATGGTAAAAACTAGTTAAGAGGTGTGGCCGTGTCAATTAGGATCTTCTTGCCTGTAAGTCTCCTGTCCCCTGTCTGGCTTAAAACTCAAATTTCAGCCATCTCATTGAGGTGGTCAATATTGTTAGGTCTTTTGTTGTGAAAGCTGCTTGACAAGCATTAACTGACCCAAATCTCTATGTTCATTACTTGATTATTGATCTTTCTGCATCTTTGCTGCAAGTATTCTATACTTGACTTGAAGCACAAAAGATTTGTGGTGTCCTCTACAGAAATCCCTTAAAAATGAATTTTTATATCCTTAAAATCCTTCTTGGTTCTTACCGAGTTCTAAACATTTAGATGCTTTATGTAAGCAAAATCCCTAACAAATTGAAGTATATGCTTCTAAACCTTCTGAGAAACATTTAAATCCTGGCATTGCACAAGTAATTTGAGAATTTTAGATACTCAGCCCTATATTCATTTCTGTGACACTAGTCCTAGATGAGACATTCCTGAATTTTCTCAGCCAGCTTAGTAATGAAAACAGCAGGATAGAGACAGGCCTACACATGAGGAAAACGAGAAGAAAACACTTAATATGTGTGAGGAGACTTTTTTTTTTTTTTAAGAATAGAATAAACTTGATTCATCGTTGATGGAAAATGCACTTGTAACAAACCAATCAATAAAGATTAAGTGAAGAATAACAAGGAGCCCTGGAAAACAGAGGTGGAGAAGTGAACACAATGAGAAAAAAATTATGCATAATATCCCATGGTTTCATTTCCTTTTAGAAATTGACTGAACACCTACTTGGAAAGCAGAATGCAGGATCATCAGAGAGGTTTCTAAGATTGCTTCATTTTTTTAATTGTCTTTTTTCTTTTAAGAAGTGGAACTGAGCCTGTTAATTGTAACAGATTTTATGTGGGGAGGGATGTCAGTTCTTCAGGCTTCGCACCCCAAGGCTGTTCTCGTGAACCTTGCTTTGTTTGGGGAGCACACGATTCTGATTTTGAGCTCAGGATGTCAATGTAGTACGGAGTTTAAGTCCTAAATAAGAATTAAGACTTTAAATATTTCCTGACATATTTAAGGAGGCTGTAAAATTGCTCGTGACTAGATATTTCATTACCTATATAAAGGCATTGTAAGATTTTGTGGTTAGTTTATCATCTGCACTAATTTTTTTTATTTCTTGTTCCAGTATATTTGTGTCAAATGTTCTTGAAATTGCTGGCTAAAGATTATTGTTAGTGTGTGGAATGCTGTTTTTCTTTTTTTTTTTTTTTTTTGTACTTAATAACCACATGGTGTGAACATCAAAACTGGTTTCTCATTTAAATAGTAGGTAAGTACAGAGGCATTAGTTTACCTTCTTTCAAGAAGATAAGCTGTTTCTAGGCATTTTGAGAGAAATAATGAGTATTTCCTGGTGGGCAATTAATTTTTTTAAAAGATAACTTTTACCTCCTCCCCAAATGACTAGAACATATAAATTACTGAACACTTTTAGAGTATTTTGCCTTTTTGTATTATTCGTTGGACTGGAAATACACTGCTATTGGGGACTTAACAAAAACAGGAAGCTCATCATGGGACAGGAGTTTGATATCTCAGTGAGGAGGAACCTAAGCATAAATACAATATTGTCTCCTGCTGGTAGGAGTGTTTCATGGAGTATGCTGCCTCTAATGTTCTGTTCAACTTTGTTAAAATTCCTTACCTGACGTGGGGAAAAAGAGAACATGTAAAGGAGAAGATATTATTGGATGCAGTTATTGTAATATCAGACCTTCACTGTCTTTTAAAAGCATCTGATTTCTTGAGAATGGAAGTAGTGAAAATGTTAGGGGCCCCAAAAATTTACATGCATTTCCTTCCCTGGGAATTAACGGGAGTATAGATGTCCACTTAAATTGTTTGTGTGACGTCCACTTAAGTTATATATGTGCAAACTTAAGACATCGGGAATTTTCAACTCAAAATTACTGTTCCTATTACTGTAGGCATAAACCATCTTGTTCACAAATAGATGCTAGTGTCTCAAAGTTTTGACTTTAATTTAAAAATGTCTCCTTCTTCCACAGCTAAATCCTAGTCATAGGAAGCTCTTGGGGAGCAAGCATAACATGTATGCCATGATTTTTGCATGGAAGCAAAAGGAGAAAGGATAGGTCATAGAATCATAGAATGGTTAGGGTTGGAAGGGACATCAAAGATCATCAAGTTCCAACCTCCCACTAGAGCAGGTTGCTCAAGGCCCCATCCAGCCTGGCCTTGAACCCCTCCAGGGATGGGGCAGCCACAGCTTCTCTGGGCAACCTGTTCCAGTGTCTCACCACCCTCATAGTAAAAAATTTCTTCCTGAGATCTAATCTGAATCTTTTTTTCTTCCAATTTAAAACAGTTTCCCCTTGTCCTATCATTACACCTCCTGGCAAAAGGTCCCTCCTCAGCTTTTCTATAGGCACCCTTCAGGTATTGAAAGGCCGCTATAAGGTCTCCCTGGAGCCTTCTCTTCTCCAGGCTGAACAATCCCAGCTCCCTCAGCCTGTCTTCATAGGAGAGGTGCTCCATCCCTCTGATCATCTTCATAGCTCTCTGCTGCACCTGTTCCAGCTGGTCCATGATGAGGCTTTCTATAAGCATGTGTTTAAGTATTGCAGAAACGTAACTTTTGCGTTTGTTTCAGGAAAACCAGATGCTTCTGCTGAAACTCTTCTGGATGAGGAACGTATAAACCCTCTGAGTAACTCAAGCCAGCTGGAAGACTCCGGATGTGATGTCTCTAATGACTGCGCCTTCGATTCTTTAGGCACAGCTTCTGATTTTCCCCAGTCTGAACCCGATGTCAACACTTCTAACCGTTGGTTGGAAAGAGTTCCCCCGTTGGATCTTTGCTGTACGAGCAAGGAGGAATCCCTGGCTGCTCCCGTACAGTTTTTGCAACATCTGCTTGAAATAAGAAAACTGTCAGAAGCAGGAATTCTTCAAGCAGACTTCACCGAGCTGGAGAACGATTCTTTCACCATATGCAATTCAGTGTCTCGCTTGCTTGACGGACTGACTGTTTTTTACAACAGCCCTAAAATTCCAGTTTCAAATCTTCTTAGCGAAGCTGTTCGTGTTTTGATCAGTTTAATAACTGATAGTAAATTATCTAATCATGTTTTGAAGAAGTGTTTCAAGAAGCTGGAAGAATTTAAGAAAAATCTGATTAAGATTATTTTAAGAAGCAGCGGTGTCAATAGGGTAAGTTTAAAATATCTCCCATGTTTCCTACACCATTTCAGTACATTGTAATATTCTCCTGGGTTTATGCACTTTTTTAATATTAGTTTGTCTTACTATATTTTGAAGAGGACTTCTCAGAAATTTTTGTGACTGTTCTTTTTTGTGATATGGACAAGAAATGCTCTAAAGCATTTGAAAAAGTTCTTGCTCATGCACGTGAGTTCTAGTCTGTTCCTGAATATAGAACTTTAAAAAAACTCTTTAAAATTCAGAAGGAAATCTTCGTCTACTGAAGCATTTCCAGGACTGCAGCTTCGTGTCTCTAATCCCAGGCTGTTTTCTATTCCATTCTAACCGTTGGTTGGAAAGAGTTCCCCCGTTGGATCTTTGCTGTACGAGCAAGGAGGAATCCCTGGCTGCTCCCGTACAGTTTTTGCAACATCTGCTTGAAATAAGAAAACTGTCAGAAGCAGGAATTCTTCAAGCAGACTTCACGGAGCTGGAGAACGATTCTTTCACCATATGCAATTCAGTGTCTCGCTTGCTTGACGGACTGACTGTTTTTTACAACAGCCCTAAAATTCCAGTTTCAAATCTTCTTAGCGAAGCTGTTCGTGTTTTGATCAGTTTAATAACTGATAGTAAATTATCTAATCATGTTTTGAAGAAGTGTTTCAAGAAGCTGGAAGAATTTAAGAAAAATCTGATTAAGATTATTTTAAGAAGCAGCGGTGTCAATAGGGTAAGTTTAAAATATCTTCCATGTTTCCTACACCATTTCAGTACATTGTAATATTCTCCTGGGTTTATGCACTTTTTTAATATTAGTTTATCTTACTATATTTTGAAGAGTACTTCTCAGAAATTTTTGTGACTGTTCTTTTTTTGTGATATGGACGAGAAACGCTCTAAAGCATTTGAAAAAGTTCTTGCTCATGCACGTGAGTTCTAGTCTGTTCCTGAATATAGAACTTTAAAAAACTCTTTAAAATTCAGAAGGAAATCTTCCTCTACTGAAGCATTTCCAGGACTGCAGTTTGGTGTCTCTAATCCCAGGCTGCTTTATATTCCATTGTCGTCATGGTGTGATACTTAAGTTTTCAATTAGAGATGTCTTTGGCCAGTGTTTTTGAAAGGATGTGAGAACTGGTACTATTTGTGTTGCAACAAGTCATACAGGTGTCACTCCTTTTATTTTTTTCCTGTGTGATTCCAGGATACAGAACAAAGAAAACTTGAGCAATCATTCATTAAAGACTTATTCATAGTCGATGATGTTGGTTGTTTCCACCTGTTCCACTTCTCTAGTTAATAAAGAATTAAAATAATGTTAATTGTAGGAGAGCAAACAAGTTTTCCAGAGAGGGATTACCTGTTGATAGGAGGATTAGGTGAGAGGTGTCACATTTTAAATGAGAGAAAATACCCTGGTAGGTCAGGGATGTTTCAAGTCTGGAAAGTGCTTTTATAAATCATTCAGAAAGGGTGAAGTATGTCCCCGAAATTTGCAAGTGGCATCTTTTCTCTGAATAACTTCACTGAAACAGATGGCTTTTTATGAGATGTCTTATATCTTGCTTCCACCAAAATATTGACTTAACAGTCGTTCCTATCAGCAGCCATTATTTCAATCAAACAGATTTAAAGAGTTTAAAAATTGTATAAACCAATTATTAAGGGAGAATCGTGATAGTTTCCAGATTTCTGGGGAAAAAAGGGCAGATGTTGTGTGTAGTAATTGCAATGTTTATAAAGACATATTGAAAAATCCTTTTTTCAAGTTTTGCTTTTCTCTGAATTGAATACAGAAATAAATATGTAGAATTCAGAATTAGCAGTAGAAATTGTATAACTAATTCTTCATGTGCAGTGTACCAGATATCTCCCAGGGACACTTTATGCTTCACTTTTAATCATCACTGTTTACTCAAGTAGTGATTGAAATATCAAGATTATAGGTTTAAAATAAAATTACCATTAATTATAAGGCTGTCATCTGGAAGGAGTGGCAAACTGTATGAATTTTGGTTCCAGGAGGGTGCTTAAATCCCTCCAATATAAAAACATTAGGAATTTTGTTGTATCTAACCTTCCTAACTGTCAAAAAGCATTTGTGGAGACAGACACCAGTGCAACCATAGTATTTGACACGACTTTCCCTTTGCCATCCTCACCTACAAAACTGTCAGGAGCTGTCAAGGAGGACAAAGCACTGGGAGAAACACCTTAAAAAAGTGAACAAAGAGAGAAATGGCTGCGGATGCCTCATCTTCAAAAGTAATCCCAGCCTTCTGCAGAGCAAATTAAATAACTGAAAAAAAACTTTGAGAATTGGAAAAGAGATAATTATCTCTACATTAGGTGTAAAGGAAGAAAAACAGCAGCCGAATTGCTTGCTGTAACTGTTGAGTCCTATTGTTTGAGATGTTTCTAATTATAAAGCACTGGAAGCTATAGGAACCAGCAAAGATGTGCTCAGAGCTCTTCTGCTTGGATTCAGTTGCCTAAAGCTGTGCACTTTGCAGAGAATTTTTGACCTGAAACTCCATATTGACACGAGTGTCACAAGGACCAAAAAAAACCTATCGTTTGAGGTTTGAAAGGTCAAATAAAAGGACATATTACTTAAAATATAAACCCGTTTAAATCAAAGAACTACAAATAAAAGTAGCTTTTTGAATTTCCCTTTTTAATTTTTTTCCTTCCCCTCAATGTTTGGAGAGCAGCTTGGAATTCTGCACACAGCTCTCAGACACAGTCTTTGGGAAGGAGCCTTCTGAAAATACCTAGAAGGAGCCTGGAGTCACAGCTGCCAAGGGTGAAGCATGAACACTCTGAGGTTCTGACAGCTGCTCAAAGGCTTGTCCCTGCACCTTCTGCTGGCGTGGTGTTCCACCCCTCTGGGGCTGCCACAGAAAAGCTTGTGAGGATCCTGTGTCTAATTCTGGTACAGATGAGCTGTTGCTCTGATGTTGCAAAATCTATGATAGTCACCGCTCATCTATGGAGCGAGGACTTTGATTGTCACCAATTTTTGAGTAGTCACCGCTCATCTATGGAGCGAGGACTTAGATTGTCACCAATTTTTGAGTCATGAAATCATGGAATGGTCGGGGTTGGAAGGGACCTCTGGAGACCATCCAGTCCAACCCCCTGCCAGAGCAGGGTCACCCAGAGCAGGTCCCACAGGAACGTGTCCAGGGGGGGTTGGAATGTCTCCAGAGAAGGAGACTCCCCCACCTCTCTGGGCAGCCTCTGCCAGGGCTCTGCCACCCTCACAGGAAAGAAGTTCCCCCTCATGTTTAGATGGAACTTTTTATGTTCAAGTTTGTGCCCATTTTCTCTTGTCGTCTCCCTGGGCACCACTGAGAAAGGACTGGCCCCATCCTCCTGACACTCACCCTTTAAGTATTTATAGGTGTTGATGAGATGCCCCCTCAGTCTCGAAGATCCTGGCCTCCACCCTGGGTTCAGAACAGAGATCTGTGTCTGTTTCTTGGACCTCTTGTCCAAGATGATGATTGTACAGGATTCTTCAGGATTCTAAAGTTGAGTTCTGTAGGGTGCTCAGAAGAGCCTGTTTTCTTGCACTTTTGCTCTTCAACAAATACCTCATCCATCTGCCCCACCGTGCTCAATCTCTTTCCAGCAAGAGATGGTCAACAGGGACTTTACTGCCTGTTCCCATTTTTCTCTCTTATGTTCCATCTAAACGTCTTGACGTAGAATTTTGCAAATGCTCAAATATTACTGTTGAAGTATTTAGCAGAAAAGCAAATGCAAGAATTCTGGGTAGTAGTTTAATGCCTTTGCCGGATGTTGATGTGAGAAAGGATTCCCAATTCTTCATGCTAAGAACAAGCTGAAATGTAGTACAGTGAACAGCAGAGAGAGAGAAATGTTTGCCTCTCATTGGCAATTATATTATAAAATACATGAAATGTGGTTGTGCAATTGAAAAAATACACATTAGTCAGAACCATGGGTTTGAATCTTTTCTTATCTGAGATATGATTTGTACAATTCATTAATTACTGAAAATGTCTGGAGGAGAGTAATCATAAACTTACTCTGGTTTTAATACATGCACCAGTGTGTGTTTAAAGCATTCTCCAACCAGTTGTGGGTGACAATAAATTCCCCCGTTTATAGTCTGCAGTATCTTTTGTCAGGACGGTACTTAACTCCTCAGTTCACAAGAGTCTTGTCTGCTCAAGGACAAAGAAGTTTTAAAAATAGTAATTCACGTCACTGGTGGTTCCCAAGTATAAAACCAGTGGGCTTCAGTTTTCCTAAATTAATAGAGTCCCAAGGGGAATATCACGGCTTTTGATACATGGGTGCATTTTCACCTGCCAAAGAATTTTGCTTATATAGTGAAAGACCAGTTTGTTCATATGAATATTAAAATGCATCCCCAGGATTTTATGGTCTAGTAAGAGTCAATGCGTGAATCTCTTGACTGTTGAATTAAATTTTCACCACAATCTGTTGTCTCTACGTAGAGAGCTATTTAAGTCAAATGGAAATCAAAATCCATTGTCTTGTAAATCACTGCAGTCTAAAGCAATCACCAAATTGACTGATTCTCATTTACTTCAGGGAAGTGGATCATAGGAGGGACCAGGCAGGAATGAATGAAAGACTATGTTTTATCTGCCTCTTTTGTCCACCTTCCCTCCTCAGCTGATACACATTGTGCACTAAAGCTACAATTATTCAACAGTTACAGGATGAACTGAGCAGCATCTATTTTTTTTTTCACCATTAGAGCAAAAAAAGTGAAATTCACAGTTTCCAACCTGCCTGTAATACTGTTTTGTCAGCACCATCCCCTTTCCTAAAAACAGATGCTGGCATTGCCTGGTTTTATCCAAATAATTAACTAGTATTCAGAGTATTACAGATTATTTCCACTAGGAAGAGGGGAGAAAAAAAAAAAAGGATAGGCCTTTGCTCTTTTCTTGATTTACAAATTAAATCAATGGGAGGGGCCTTAGCACAAGAATATGGTAGGAAATATATATCAAAAGCTCTTTCTTTCTTTCTCTCTTCTGCCAAAGACTTTTTATCTTGGTTTCCTGGGGAAACAAGGCTCATACAAGTGCACTGTTTGTTTTGCTCATCACTATTTTCCTCTTGTAGGAACTTTTGAAACCAATAACCAGTTTGAAATCACTTGGAAGGAAGTAGAAGGTCAAAAATACTTTCCGATGGGCTTTAACATTGGTGGTTGAGTGAAGGAGAGATGGAATTAGTATGTTTGAGGCAAGCAGATCATTGATGTTATATATTCATTTTATCAAAAGCTGGGTGGACAATCCACATGGCGTTGCTGGCATCTTGAACTCTGGGAAGGAGCAGAAATCAGGGAGGAGGATGAGGAAGAGGGTTAGGGACAGATAACGCAGCTCCTGAACAGGGAACCAGGCTCCATTACTTTCTTGTTTCAGTTCATATGTTTTTTTACAATCTCATTTTGTGTTTACCTGAAAATCCCTGAAGAGCATAGATTTTGTTTCATCTATACCATTAAGCAAGCCCAGGGGATTAAAAGGTTTCTGTTCCTTTTTTAACTTTTGATAGATTGGAGCGGTGAAGATAGGCTTTTATCTTTAATGAAACTCCATCCTGTTTGAAGTATTATCAGTGTGAATGTTTCCAGCGTTTAATTAGCAATACATGAGCCTTGCTTTGAAACACAAAGTCTTACTTCCGTTTACTATTTACAGATTTATTACTTATGTGCTATAAACTTGTTCTGTGTGTATTTAATGTCTTTTATAGTTTTCTATTTATATTTGTTTTGGGATTACATGCTGAAGTGAGATGATTAGCATCAAAGGTTTATTAAAGTTTGATTGTTGTGACTGTGAATAGGAGATTGTCTCATAATAAATCCATAAATTCCCTTAATAAATCCGTGCTGTTAATTGGATGTGGTGGTCTGCTTTGGACTGGTTAAGACGTGGAAAGTCTTTTTAGACATGCAAATTTGGGCCAGAGTATCCTTTTGTTGGTCAAAAATACTCATTTACAAAGAGATAGTGAATATTAATGTTGTAGGAGTATACACTGATATGAAAACATAAATTATAGTAATTATATTTCACGTAATGTTGTAGGAGTATACACTGATATGAAAATATAGTAATTATATTTCATGCGTATTCCTTTTTTCTTTCCAAGAACTCCAGTACATCTGGATATAGAAATGGTAATTTCTTTTAGTAGTGTTTTACAAAATAATATCGTGATATAATTCTCATGGAAGTTCACATCACTTTGCCTTGGTTACAGCAAGTTGACAATGAATTGTTTGAATTTGAAAATATAGTGTACCTTCTATCAGTTAGCATTTAATCAAATTAATTCCAGAAAACTCCAGTGTTGCCCTTAACTTGTGTTTGAATTTCAAAGAATTGGTTTGTTCATTTGTCTGCCTGTGACAACCAGAGTTCCTGGCTCTGCAGGGTGGGTCGCCTCCTTTCTGTGACAGCAGCTGGGCACGATGGTATTTTTTGGGGGGTGAAAAACAACAGAGACATGTTTTGAAAAATTAAATTGACTGTTCTTTCTCTTCAGTTTCAGGCATTGCACGCTGTGTCGCACACACTGGGCTTGCTGGCAAGGAACAAGGTGCTAAGAAATTCTTTAATATCTCTTCTACTCCCTGAAGTCCGTCAGTTTGCGGAGCGGCTGTTGGAAGCTCACCAGGTACTGTCATCTTTTCATCTTTTCTTTGATAGAAGGGCCAAAAAGTGGTGTTGGAGAGTGTTTTGTCTGTACGTATTTGTTTCCTAAAATGTAATAACTGGATCATTGTCTGGAATATGCAGGTTTAAGAACCCAGGCAATGCTGGCACCGCGCTTAAACAGCAAATTCAAAAAAAAGAGGTATAACATGAAAGAAAATTTCCTTATGGACAAAACTTAAATTATCAGACTGTATAGTAAATAGACTGCATAGGCTTTAAGATCATGGTATATAATTTGGAAAATACTTTAAATAATTAGTTAAAACAATTATTGCAACATATAAATTGGCTGCGCAGGAAGTACAACTTCAGTATCCAGCTGGACCCACAAAGAATTGTGTTCATCTCTATTTAGATCTAATAAAACTGGACAGAATGATGAATTATCTTCTTTCAGAACTAGATTTCATGTTTCATGTTATAATATTAATTTTCATGATGCAAAAGTTATCCGACACTTAAGCTTGTGTTTAGTTTGTTGCAATGAGTAGGAGATGAAGAGCAGAATAGAGTGGGAATAATCTCATCCTGCTTTAGCCCATGCCCACCTCCCCATAAAGAAATGGAAACCTTCATTTGTACCTCCTGGACCGACTGAAGAAAGTTGTATCTAATACTGCAGGGAAGGTGCCTGTGGAGTGGGAGACAATTTCTGAGAGAACAGAGACTTGTATTCATTTATTGAAAAGAAAAAATAAATAAGTCTTTTGATTTTATATATTTATTCTGTTTCTTCATATTTAGCATATGTGGACTAAAATTCAGGACAGTAAAATGCATTTGTTACTTGAACTTTTCAGCTTCAGGACCAAATCCTTTTTCAGGTTAAGTCTGTTACCTACAGCTCTCCATCTGCCTCATTTTAATTACTTTGCATTTGTTATTGCTGTAAATCTTAGCCATTATCAGTCCAGAGTACAAATTTTTCAGACTTTCTACTACCAAGAGCCTCAAAATGCCTCCCAACTTTACAGATGAGGAAATGTGTGTTTAATATTATGCAACAGGAAACACGGAAAGATTTTATGATAAAGCATGTAGGAAGGTTCCCTTTAACACTTTATTTTCAACAACCATTTCTGTTCACTCAGAGAAACAATTTAATTCTCCAGTGATCAAGAATTTAGAGCCATCTTTATGTAAGGAGACTTCCCTGCTCTGCTTGTGCTTCCTCCCACTAAGTTGTGACTCTGCCTTCTGCTATTGAAATGTTGTAGATCCTCTCTTTTCTATTCTTTTTCTTTTAAAACTTATACAGTAATTATTTTTTAAATATTTTCCTCATTCAGCATTAGAAGCGTTTCTTGGAAGATTAACATGTCTTGATCAAGCAACCACAAACCATGGTCTCAAACAGGACTTTCATATATAATCTGACCAAAGCTTATGGGACTTTCTTTTCTGACTTTGTGTGGTGTTAGTCTTGGGTGAGCATTCATCTAAAAAGGACTAAAATATTTTTTGTCTTGTTTTAGAATCAAAACTAACAATACGGTATCAGTTTGAAATACACCAAATGACAGCTTTAAAAATATTTCTTCATAAACACTTAAATTAGAATTCACAAAAGGATAATACTTTATATAAATGAAACTTCATTAGCTGACAAGTATCCTAATCCTGTTTTGTTATTTAAGCAAAACTACTAATTGCAAAAGGATTTTGGGGACTCTGAATATTAATTAGTTGTGGTTAGGGGTGTGCAAATACCTGTTTTCTTTATGTTTTGTTTTGTTGTTTGTTTCTTTTTTGTTGTTGTTCTCACAGAAGAGAAATAAAGAAATCACCTGAGGCATGTACTCAGGTTAGCTTGCAATTAACTCTTAAACATTTGGTGAAAAACAGAAATTGAAAACATAGCTTATTCATCCAAGCAAATGTCTATGGGGTTTTTTTTGTATAATTATAATTTTTTTTAGAAGTTGAAGATGTTTTCCAACATTGACTTGAAGTGAAAACAAAATCCTGTTTAATTTTTCTAAGTGAATCCTCTGGATATCTCAACATTTTTATTTTAACTTCCTCATTAAGACTTGAGCTAAGCTACAAATAATTTGTGAAGTGTTTGCATTCCAGAATATGCAACTTAAAATTCAGTTATCTCGTTAATAGGAAGCATGCTTAGCACAGGTCATGGAGGTTTGTGGATACATCCTTTGATAAATATTGAAAAGTTTTCACTTTAAAATTCTGACTGATTTTAGGGAGTTTGTATCCGTGTACTCTTGGAACAAACTTATCTGTCTGTGACCCACGGTTTTGAAGAGCTATCTATGCCCCTGGCTTTACAAGTTAAAAAAACAGATTGACTGTGGGAGAGTGTATCTAATGAACTACACCAGAAAAGTACAGAGATTACTTTGTGTATTTTTACGTTTTTCCCTTATTGGCTAAATCCATTAATCCTAGAATATGACAAATTACTGTGAAATATATGAATAATAGAATTTTGTTTAATATTTTGGACCAATATTCCCATGTGTTAATATAGAAAATAAAAGTAACTAAGGAGTAGGTAAAACAGTCTAGTTATCCTGATTTTTTTCCCCCAGTTCAGATGAGTTGTATGGCAGTAAACTCTCCAGCAAGTTAGTAGTTTGCTTTAATTCATCTAAGAATTTCAGCATGTACTTAAAGTGAAGCTCACCCTCCAGCGTTTTGCTCACACCAGGCAAAAGTATATTAATATAAACTCAATTGGATCCCTTAATTTTTATTGATGTTGGATATGTACTTTTCATTTTTATCTGCAATTGGAACCTTTCACGCTTCATAAATACAGTTTATAAGAATACAGTAACTGAACCTTATCTTCCTATGGAATAGAAATCTTCTGTTCCCCGATTGGATTCCTACTGCAAAGCAGATACAATTTTAAGATACAAGATTTCTGAATGATACTGTGGATGATGGATTATTTTTCAAATGTTGAGCTCCTCACCGTGATGGCAGATCTTCCTTTATGATAACTGTCTCAAAGATAGAGGACCAGAAACGGAAAGTGCATGTTGTTTCCGTGCCCATTTCTAACCCTCCAGGTGTTAATTCCAAGAATTCTGAAAAAGAAAACTAAAAACCAGAAAATAGTTTGGAAAATAGAAAAAGGCAGGCATACTGTGTGGTATTTGAGAGGCAGTAATTGCTGATACATAGCTTGCCTAGCATTACGTTTTTATATCATGTTACTTTCTGTACACTAATTTTCCATTTTTAAAACTTTAAAATATTTCTATCACAAAAACTATACACTGAATAGCATTGGGTTCTTTTTTTTAATCAAAATACCAAGTTATATGTAATTCTTAATATTCTATGTAAGCATTAAGTCCAAATCCAAATGTGAGTGCTCACGTTTCTCCTGAAATGAGTGGTGCAGTTAGACTTTGACGTAGGATATGGGGTGGGATTCATCCTGTTTAATTTCGTTGTATGTAGTAGACACTGTCTGTTTCTTGTAGAAGTCAACCAAGCAGCTAAGGTTAAATAAATAATTTGCCAACGTGAAGATAGATGGTCATGCAAGCCTTTGTTGAATGTCACCTAAATTTTTGATCATCAGGCTCGTTACAACAGAATAGCTTGGACTCAAATGAGCCAAAGAAGTTGGATGCTAGAGCCCCTCTGCTGTGAGGACAGGCTGAGAGGGTTGGGGTTGTTCAGCCTGGAGAAGAGAAGTCTCCAGGAGACCTTAGAGCCCCTTCCAGTCCCTAAAGGGCCTTCAGGAGAGATGGGGAGGGAACCATAGGACAAGGGGGAACAGTTTTAAACCAAGAGGGGAGATTTCGGTTAGATATTAGGAAGAACTTCTTTGGTGTGAGGGTGGTGAGAGCCTGGCCCAGGTTGGCCAGAGAAGCTGTGGCTGCCCCATCCCTGGAGGGGTTCAAGGCCAGGCTGGATGGGGCTTGGAGCAACCTGGGCTGGTGGGAGGTGTCCCTGCCCAGGGCAGGGGGTTGGTACCCACCACATGCTCTATTCCAAATGCAAGCCTGTCTGCTGTGATATAGAGTTCTTTAACTAAAGCTTCTCTTTCAAAGAAGTCTACTTGGTTTATTCAGTATGTCCAGTCTCTTCAGCCAGAAGTTCATATACATTGTAGCAGAACTTTTATATGGGTTAGAAAAAAAACATACTATTTTTCTCAAGTATGGTAGAAAAATGGCTATAATCATTAATTAGAAAAATATACCTGAAAATATTACGCAACTAGAAAAGCTAAATGCATTTTGCAGTCCAATATTGTTCAAGGTACTAAACTGGCTCTCCAGTGTATTTTGCTTTTTGTATTTTCTACTGTTGTCTTTTACTAATGCCTCAGATGACTAATACTTCATCCAGGTAAAAGCAAAGAGATTAGTGCCATGTAGACCTCAGTAAAAGAATGAAACTTGCATCTGGACATCTGTACGTCCTTTTTAAGGTGTTGTTTATTTCATTATTATGCTGAAGGTGCAGATTGTAACCTGTTTCAAATTGTGAGTGGTTCAAGGTGCTGCAAAACAGTGCCCTGGGTAAGCATAGCATTATTTTTTTATTCCATGGGGCTGCTGATGGAAAAAGGAAATAATGGCTGGATAGAATAATCAGTAGGTCTGCATTTTTGTCTCATAGATACATACCTAGTTTGGAAATAATTACTTGTGAAAAGAGAAATCTCTGCCCTGAAAGGTGGGAGTGAAAGAATGGGTTGAGATTTGGTAGATATGATGCATACCTGCTTTTGCTGCCTGTGTCATCCCCTATTAGAGATCAGATTTTATGGTGCACATGTGTCAGACAGAACTGGAAGAAGACAAATGGTTCAGGTGGTTTCTCTCTTCCCTCTCATACCATCATAAAACGAAGGAGTTTGGGGTTATCTTTATGGAGCTAAAAGGCAGCAGGGCTTTGCACTCAGGTGCTTGGCAAAATTGAAGGTGACACGTAATCAGAAAACTCAGGTGTGTTTGGGAATAGAAGCAGGAAATATCGATTACGTGAGGAGAACTCTGTGTTGCTGCCAGCCAGACAATTATTACTTTTAATATTGATGAATCGTCTCATTCATGGAAACCTAAGACTGAAAAAGGAAAAATGCTTAATGACAGAAATCAATATATCCTACCTCAACAAGCAAATAAGTTATATTCCTAGAAATCTTGTTTCAAATTGTGCAAAAAGTCTAGGCTGTAAAAAAAAAACAACAACCAAACCACAAATGAAATTATTATAAATAAATGACCTGTTGGAATTCTAGGCACAGTTAAACTTTCATTGCACTTCTTTTTTTATCTCAGTTGATGCTGCATTTACTCCTTTATTCTCAGTGTTAATTCTGTCCTTTTCCAGTTGCTTTCTTTACAGCTCAGTCAATGCTTTTTTGTGCTCGAAAGCAGAATGGGAATAAGGAAGATGCATCTGATTTTGGTGGCAGATGTGGTATATCTGCTAATTTGGAAGCCCATTTGATTATTACTTAATCTGTGTCTCCAAATAGGTAGTTGTAATGCTCCTGTTTCTTCACAGAGTGTTCTCACTCACTGACAGTGATTTGCAAAATGGAACGATGTTACAGAAAATTAAGCACCGCTTCCTTAATGCTTATGGATATTGGTGTTTTCTCTGTGAATTAGCATAAATACCATATGTGTGCTCTTAAAAGTTCAATTTACAGACAAGGTAAATTTTTTTTCACACGTTTACCTTCTGGTTTTCTTTTTTTTTCTTTTGGAGGATTGTTTAAAGTCTCTGTTACAATGTACTTTTAACGCAGCTTCACTGAGCACTTTTGGGGATACATTATAAATGCACGGTTCCCATGTCAGTGGCTTTGCAGCTTATTTTCTGCTTTAGTATTTCATATCTTCATAAAATGGAAAGGGAAGAGTATATATCTGTATATTATATATATCTATGTATTTTTTGTATATACATATCTCTATAAAGATAGAGAAAACAGTGATTTTAAGAGAGGTCCTGGAAACTGGGAGGAAAATGCACCTGAGGACTGGATGGTACCATTGATCCAGACCTTACTGAGTTAGTATATATCTGTATATTATATATATCTATGCATTTTTTTATATATACATATCTCTATAAAGACAGAGAAAACAGTGATTTTAAGAGACGTCCTGGAAACTGGGTGGAAAATACACCTGAGGACTGGATGGCACCATTGATCCAGACCTTACTGAGTCGAGCACATTTACAGTGGTGCTATACATACCTATAAGGATCTGAAGAATTAGTAGTTTAAAGTTTAATCTGAATAATGAGTAGTTTAAAGCTGTGTTCACTTGACTAGCGTTCCAAACAATATGTACTGTCCTGGGTTGGTTTATGCTAATGAAAAAATAAATACTATTCAAGAGCCTTTTTACTCATTTTGAAATATTTCTATTTATCATAAGAGCTGTTCTTCAAAATGCTTTTTAGCATACATTTCCATTTCAGCACATATAAGTTCCTTGCAAACAATTTTAAAAACATTTGAAAGTTAAATTGTATTATTGATTCATTGATTCTGAGGTCAGAGGGAGTCATTTAGTCCCAACTCCTTTCTGTACAGGTGATTATTTTTTTTTTTTCCAGAATCTCTGAAATCTTACTGATTCTGTTCATTTTTTACAATTATTATTCTCCTCCTTCAATAATTGCTTATGATTTTTGGTTTCGCTGTCTGAATTTTATTGTCTCGAAGTAAGTAATATTTTAAGGAGGAAAAAAAAAAAGCCCTGATCAAGGTGGATAGAATATGCTGAAATAGTAGAGGAGCTGCATAAAGCTCTATAGTGCTATATGTAGAGTTATAAAGTGAGCTAGATAAATTATGAATGAAGCGTAAGCAATTGTCCAAGTAATTAGTTTTATGTTGAATCAACTTGAATTAATAGTATAAACTAGATACTGATTTGGTATTTATTAAAATATTTGTTTGAGGAAGAAATCCAAGTCTGTTGGAATCACTAGAAGACTCTGTTTTTCAGTCAAACTGCATTAAACCTTTGGTTTTATAATAACATTACACTGTTGCTGAGTTTGGGTACTTTTAAAATAATAGAATAAGTATTTTAAAAAAACTTAAAATCTTTTTACATAAGTATAATTGAGTTTCCTTTTATCTAGGGATTTATAACTTTTTCTTCTACTTCCCAGTATCCTTACTTTGTGTCAGAAATATTTATTCTGACCCTAGGCAAGGCCTGATTTCATCATTTTTTGTTGTTTAGGGAACAAACTCTTAATGCTCCCTGCGCTTACCACCGATGTCTGCTTTGGTCCTCTCTCCTACCTGATGCTCTGAAATAGAGCTCTCTTTATCTGTCTCCTTCTTCACAGGGAGAACCACATTTAACAGACCTGAAATACTCTTATTTGTGTTTTCAAACTTCTTCTTAATGGCCACTTCTATTATGATTCTCTTGAGAAAGCCGCAGTTACGATAATATGTATTCAGGAATAAATACAAATGTGGTTTAAAGAGAGAACAAACCTTCATAGTGTAAGTTGTCTGTATTATTTGTGATTTTTTTCATGTCGTGCATTTTCCCTCTCTTATTCCTCTTGTTTGAAAACTTTTACATCTTAAGATACTCAAAGAAGAAATAGAGTGGAGATTTTTGGGGGTTTATCAGGATGAAAGCAATAAGGTATTTGAGATTTGCTCCAGCAATTAAGAAGGAATAAGACTGAAGAGGGTTGGAACGGGGAAGAAATTTTCTGTTTTTAATGCAAGCCCCCAAAAGATACAGATAAAATAAGCTGTGCTAAACATAGCAAAGATGAAAAATACATTGCATAGTTGCCATGGTAAAGCTTTTGTTCTTTCTGGTGACAGGAGAAGCAACAGGCAAAGCTTTTCTGCCTGACCTTGGTGTCCCCCCCAGTCTTGGGTCCGGTGGGACCCCCCCAGGCCTGTGGGCAACAGACCCCAAGGACCCTTTGCTGACTTGACCCCTTGGCACATCTTTTGTCACCCTGAGGTGCTTCTTAATTGATTCTCCTGCCAGAAAAGCAAGGGCATATGAACCAAAGCAGGGCATTTTAATTACCCTTGCCTTAAAGGGACTTTACTGTCACTTTTGCAGATAGAAGAAATTCTGCCAGCATAGCAGATAACGTTCCTTTTAACTCTACATATAGCACTGCCTCCACCCTGAAGAGCTCCAATTTTCATTTGTTTTGTTGTCTTTAAAGATATATTCCTCATGCACGCTTCATTCTACTAAGCAGTGTAATATTAGGAAAGAAAATAACTTTTTTTTTTCTTCTCAATCAGTATCAATATACAGCTCTGAATTCCCTGTGAGGGGCTGAGGACGGTTTACATGGCAGAAGTGATGGCTCCCAATGAATTTCTACAAGAGCAGGAAATGGTACAGCATAAACACAGCAAATTTTATTGTAATCTCTGCACAAGGCAGTGACTTATTTATTTTTAATTAGTAGTTTAAAGTTTAACCTGAATAATTAGTAGTTTAAAGCTGTGTTCACTTGACTAGCGTTCCAAACAATATGTACTGTCCTGGGTTGGTTTATGCTAATGAAAAAATAAATACTATTCAAGAGCCTTTTTACTCATTTTGAAATATTTCTATTTATCATAAGAGCTGTTCTTCAAAATGCTTTTTAGCATACATTTCCATTTCAGCACATATAAGTTCCTTGCAAACAATTTTAAAAACATTTGAAAGTTAAATTGTATTATTGATTCATTGATTCTGAGGTCAGAGGGAGTCATTTAGTCCCAACTCCTTTCTGTACAGGTGATTATTTTTTTTTTTTCCAGAATCTCTGAAATCTTACTGATTCTGTTCATTTTTTACAATTATTATTCTCCTCCTTCAATAATTGCTTATGATTTTTGGTTTCGCTGTCTGAATTTTATTGTCTCGAAGTAAGTAATATTTTAAGGAGGAAAAAAAAAAAGCCCTGATCAAGGTGGATAGAATATGCTGAAATAGTAGAGGAGCTGCATAAAGCTCTATAGTGCTATATGTAGAGTTATAAAGTGAGCTAGATAAATTATGAATGAAGCGTAAGCAATTGTCCAAGTAATTAGTTTTATGTTGAATCAACTTGAATTAATAGTATAAACTAGATACTGATTTGGTATTTATTAAAATATTTGTTTGAGGAAGAAATCCAAGTCTGTTGGAATCACTAGAAGACTCTGTTTTTCAGTCAAACTGCATTAAACCTTTGGTTTTATAATAACATTACACTGTTGCTGAGTTTGGGTACTTTTAAAATAATAGAATAAGTATTTTAAAAAAACTTAAAATCTTTTTACATAAGTATAATTGAGTTTCCTTTTATCTAGGGATTTATAACTTTTTCTTCTACTTCCCAGTATCCTTACTTTGTGTCAGAAATATTTATTCTGACCCTAGGCAAGGCCTGATTTCATCATTTTTTGTTGTTTAGGGAACAAACTCTTAATGCTCCCTGCGCTTACCACCGATGTCTGCTTTGGTCCTCTCTCCTACCTGATGCTCTGAAATAGAGCTCTCTTTATCTGTCTCCTTCTTCACAGGGAGAACCACATTTAACAGACCTGAAATACTCTTATTTGTGTTTTCAAACTTCTTCTTAATGGCCACTTCTATTATGATTCTCTTGAGAAAGCCGCAGTTACGATAATATGTATTCAGGAATAAATACAAATGTGGTTTAAAGAGAGAACAAACCTTCATAGTGTAAGTTGTCTGTATTATTTGTGATTGTTTTCATGTCGTGTATTTTGCCTCTCTTATTCCTCTTGTTCAAAAACTTTTACATCTTCTTTGAGTATCTTTTGATACTGAAAGAAGAAATAGAGTGGAGATTTTTGAGGGTTTATCAGGATGAAAGCAATAAGGTATTTGAGATTTGCTCCAGCAATTAAGAAGGAATAAGACTGAAGAGGGTTGGAACGGGGAAGAAATTTTCTGTTTTTAATGCAAGCCCCCAAAAGATACAGATAAAATAAGCTGTGCTAAACATAGCAAAGATGAAAAATACATTGCATAGTTGCCATGGTAAAGCTTTTGTTCTTTCTGGTGACAGGAGAAGCAACAGGCAAAGCTTTTCTGCCTGACCTTGGTCCCCCCCCAGTCTCGGGTCCGGTGGGACCCCCCCAGGCCTGTGAGCAAGAGACCCCAAGGACCCTTTGCTGACTTGACCCCTTGGCACATCTTTTGTCACCCTGAGGTGCTTCTTAATTGATTCTCCTTCCAGAAAAGCACGGGCATATGAACCAAAGCAGGGCATTTTAATTACCCTTGCCTTAAAGGGACTTTACTGTCACTTTTGCAGATAGAAGAAATTCTGCCAGCATAGCAGATAACGTTCCTTTTAACTCTACATATAGCACTGCCTCCACCCTGAAGAGCTCCAATTTTCATTTGTTTTGTTGTCTTTAAAGATATATTCCTCATGCACGCTTCATTCTACTAAGCAGTGTAATATTAGGAAAGAAAATAACTTTTTTTTTTCTTCTCAATCAGTATCAATATACAGCTCTGAATTCCCTGTGAGGGGCTGAGGACGGTTTACATGGCAGAAGTGATGGCTCCCAATGAATTTCTACAAGAGCAGGAAATGGTACAGCATAAACACAGCAAATTTTATTGTAATCTCTGCACAAGGCAGTGACTTATTTATTTTTTTTATCGCATTTGACTCAGCTGGAGGCAGATTTCTAGAATTTCACTTACAAAGATAAGGTGCCTGTAGTCATTTTATCCGTGATATCTTATTTGCAAAATATCAACCTGTGCTAAATTGCAATTTGCAAGGACTTAAAATAAATAATAGTCTAAAGCCAAGAGTCTAAAAGACCAACTTATTCCAAGGAACCTGTTTCCTTCAGCAGGAAGTTTGAGGATTTACAGTCAAATGCATTATGTGAAATAGCAAGATTTTCAGGAATTTTTATAAAACTGGGTTGACAGTGCAGTCTGTGGACTTTTTAAAATAATGATGTTGAAATTAAGGCATATTGATTTAATTGCCCTTGTGGTATAAGGGTCTGCAGGAGCAGCAATGAACAATTCTCTTATCATATTATAACTCTTTCCATCATTGGCAGATGAAAAATTGCATATTTTTTTCTGAAAAACAAACTCACATATAGGCACGCAGTTGCAGTTGACATATTTCTAACAAGACCTTCGAGGCTTCGTTCCTGTAGGGAAATTCTAGCAATTAATGTGAATTCTAGTAAGTACATGTCTGTCTGCCAAGTTAATAAATAAAAGACAGATTTTATTACCTGCCAGTTGTATCCAGGAACACAGGCAGTGAACTGTGGGACTTAAAATAAATTGGCACCTTACCAAATACCTTGAGAAATAATTATAATACCTGCAGTGATTAGCCATAATAATGAATTTTACTTCTCCATGCTATTTTAAAATTAATTAACTATGTGAAAATAAATTATGATTTTGTGATATAATCAAATATCTGTTAGTGCAAAGGTCTTTCTGGGGTCAAAGAAAGCTCTGATTCCTTTGATGCTCCTCATTTACAGTCCAAACCCTGAAATATTATGTTTGTATTGAACATAACACTTTTTGCACAAGAAACTTTGTATTGTTATTTGATGCTTTAATGTGGGTCTTGACATATGTTCATTGTGAGAAATATTCCAAAGGTGCTCTGGAAAGCACTTGAGAGCATCTCTTCATAAAGTGTTAGGCTGATACAGAGGATGTTTCGTATCCCCAGTTTTCAATTCTGTCCACAATATCAGATGGAATAGAAATATCCTTTTCTTCTTCTACTTCAGAACAAGAAACCACTCTTGACTATTTTTTTGCATAAGTACTTTTCCTACTTACATTTAGTAGGGTAACTTTGGTTTTATCTGTGCTTTTACTTTTATTCTTAACGCACTTTAAAGTTCTTGTTTTTGGTTTTAGGGTTTTGATTTTTTTTTAAAAAAAACTCTACTACATATTGATATTTTGTGATCCCTTCAGCTTCTCTCATCAGTTACTTGCATTATTAATTTTTACCTTACGTTCAGTGCCATTAATTGCCCCCTCTTCTATTCCCACCCTGTAGATTATTTAATGTTTTATCAGTGCTTTCACATTTTCTTTTAATGTGCTCATTTTTATGTCAGCATACTTTGTAAAGTTGATAATTGGAAAGTTCAGCTGACACCCTGGAAGCTTATAAGGGAAAATAGTGACTTCCAGAGTTTATAATTTTTAAGACAAAGCGAAGTCTCTTTCTGAAAGATGATTAAATTCATTTTCTGGGAAAAAAGACGTGATTTTTTTTTTTTTTCACTTGAACTTACAGATCAAGCAATGTGGTCTTTGTGGTCCTTTCTAGATTTCAAATTGAAGGCTATGTAAGACCATCATACTTCATTATTTAATACTCTCAGATACCTAAGCACCAAGAACTTGGAATTATTTTTTTAAAAGGCAGAATTACTGCTCTGCTTTTGTATGTTTCTTTGCTGTAAAAAGTCTAACTCAAAATATTTGTTATGAAAAATATGTGGTTGTTTATTTAGTTTGTTTTTACACACTCTTCCCTTCAAGGGCAGTTGTGCTGTAGAAATGCCTTGCATGGATATGAATTTGTAATTAGGGAAGGGAAAGTAACTGTCATGAGATGTGAGAGCGACAGGAAAAAGAGAAGCCTTTGAGAGTCAATTTCTAAGGAAGCAAAGCAGCAAAGGAGGATGTTTTTATTGACTGTGTAGAATTTCAGCCTTTTGCAGCACAAACAAAATAGAAATAATAATGCCTGTCCCAAACTTCAGGAAATGCTACTCATAATATACAAACAAGGACTTTCTAGTTATGAATTCTAAAATAACCGATTTCTTCTCATCTTGCTGTTGCATCTGATTCTTAATTTGTGTGCCTGCTCGTAGCTAATATTTGAGCAATAACTGTGCTTTTTCTAGTGAGGTTGCACTCCTCAGAGCGGGCTCGTGAGTCACCATCACTGTCTGTTTGGCTTTTGCTGGCAGCCAGGTTTTGCCTTTCTCACTATTAATCTTATTTTTATAAAATCTTGATGGCTTTTTTCTTGTATGTTTCTTGATTTTAAGAAAATGACAGAAGTTCTTTGTACTGCAAGACGAAGTGCTGTATCGCAGTGGGACATGACTCAAAAAATACCAGTGTTTCCACTTTTATGTGTCTAGTTCCCCTTGTGAAATCTTTTAGTGGGCTCCTGGTGCAGTGCTGGGAAAGAGGGGAATATTTCAGAACAGGCTTTTGACAGCAGTAGGTACAATGAGTGGGAAACATCTATTCTAGGAAGTAGGAAAAGTTAAAGACATTGGTGTTTCATAAATTTTAGGTTTCTGTGCAATTCCCCTGTAGGGTTGCAGCTTATATACCCAAAGTGGTTTCCTTAATTGAAGGTCCTGAATTTTTTATTTCAGGTTGGAAATGGGGAGAAGGAGATTTGCATGTGTCTTTTTTTCAATGAAGTCAGTGCATACTAGTGCTTCTGATGTCCCATTTTCTTACAGAGAACTGCTTTCTCAGGGAATGATAGATACGTGCAGCCTGATCAGTGATTTAGACTAACAGACTGCTAAATTCTGTACCATACTACTTCAATGTCAATATTATATAAGAGGTATTTCAATTAACAAGCCCAGCAAAACCAGTCTGGAGCTAGACAGGGAATGGAATTCATAGAAAACGCTTGTTTCTTGCATCACTTTCCCCAATGCTTGGCCAACCTACAAGGGTCAGCAGCGCAGGACAACACTTGTCTGACAATCACACTTTTCCAGTCTCTCTAACTCACAGTTTCACATCAAAACTACCCTTAAGTCTTACCCTTGTGCTAATCTTCTTATAGGTCATCCGTATTTGTGTGCTCATTTTTACATCAGCATACTTTGTAAAGTTGATAATTGGAAAGTTCAGCTGACACCCTGGAAGCTTATAAGGGAAAATAGTGACTTCCAGAGTTTATAATTTTTAAGACAAAGCGAAGTCTCTTTCTGAAAGATGATTAAATTCATTTTCTGGGAAAAAAGACGTGATTTTTTTTTTTTTTCACTTGAACTTACAGATCAAGCAATGTGGTCTTTGTGGTCCTTTCTAGATTTCAAATTGAAGGCTATGTAAGACCATCATACTTCATTATTTAATACTCTCAGATACCTAAGCACCAAGAACTTGGAATTATTTTTTTAAAAGGCAGAATTACTGCTCTGCTTTTGTATGTTTCTTTGCTGTAAAAAGTCTAACTCAAAATATTTGTTATGAAAAATATGTGGTTGTTTATTTAGTTTGTTTTTACACACTCTTCCCTTCAAGGGCAGTTGTGCTGTAGAAATGCCTTGCATGGATATGAATTTGTAATTAGGGAAGGGAAAGTAACTGTCATGAGATGTGAGAGCGACAGGAAAAAGAGAAGCCTTTGAGAGTCAATTTCTAAGGAAGCAAAGCAGCAAAGGAGGATGTTTTTATTGACTGTGTAGAATTTCAGCCTTTTGCAGCACACACAAAATAGAAATAATAATGCCTGTCCCAAACTTCAGGAAATGCTACTCATAATATACAAACAAGGACTTTCTAGTTATGAATTCTAAAATAACCGATTTCTTCTCATCTTGCTGTTGCATCTGATTCTTAATTTGTGTGCCTGCTCGTAGCTAATATTTGAGCAATAACTGTGCTTTTTCTAGTGAGGTTGCACTCCTCAGAGCGGGCTCGTGAGTCACCATCACTGTCTGTTTGGCTTTTGCTGGCAGCCAGGTTTTGCCTTTCTCACTATTAATCTTATTTTTATAAAATCTTGATGGCTTTTTTCTTGTATGTTTCTTGATTTTAAGAAAATGACAGAAGTTCTTTGTACTGCAAGACGAAGTGCTGTATCGCAGTGGGACATGACTCAAAAAATACCAGTGTTTCCACTTTTATGTGTCTAGTTCCCCTTGTGAAATCTTTTAGTGGGCTCCTGGTGCAGTGCTGGGAAAGAGGGGAATATTTCAGAACAGGCTTTTGACAGCAGTAGGTACAAGGAGTGGGAAACATCTATTCTAGGGAGTAGGAAAAGTTAAAGACATAGGTGTTTGATAAATTTTGGGTTTCTGTGCAATTCCCCTGTAGGGTTGTAGCTTATATACCCAAAGTGGTTTCCTTAATTGAAGGGCCTGAATTTTTTATTTCAGGTTGGAAATGGGGAGAAGGAGATTTGCATATATCTTTTTTTCAATGAATTTGGTACATATCAGTGCTTCTGATGTCCCATTTTCTTACAGAGAACTGCTTTCTCAGGGAATGATAGATACGTGCAGCCTGATCAGTGATTTAGACTAACAGACTGCTAAATTCTGTACCATACTACTTCAATGTCAATATTATATAAGAGGTATTTCAATTAACAAGCCCAGCAAAACCAGTCTGGAGCTAGACAGGGAATGGAATTCATAGAAAACGCTTGTTTCTTGCATCACTTTCCCCAATGCTTGGCCAACCTACAAGGGTCAGCAGCGCAGGACAACACTTGTCTGACAATCACACTTTTCCAGTCTCTCTAACTCACAGTTTCACATCAAAACTACCCTTAAGTCTTACCCTTGTGCTAATCTTCTTATAGGTCATCCGTATTTGTGTTACATTTACCCCTCTGACATTTATTTACTTACACACACCATTAGCATCCAGAGTTCCTTCTCTGGATTGTCTGAAACAGGTCTGGAGAGTCTGAAAATAGACTTACCAAATTTGCATTAGTCTTCTAATCATCTGTGTCAGTAAGTTCTAAAGGTGCTCCTATCGTGCTGCATCTTCCTAACCCAATTCAGAAGGCAATGGTGTGTCTCTGTGGTGAGTACTGCAGCTATGGACATAATCACTCTACTCGAATTAGTTAAGTTTTTCAAAAACAAAGCCAAAAGAAATACTTTCAGACTTGCACGAAGTCAAAATAAACTTAAAAAAATGTACCTACTTTCCCACCAAATTGTTCCCAGCAGTCAGTGCCTCTCCTCTCGAGGGCTTGTAATACAAATGCAGGGGGAGCGTTCTAACAGAACAAGTAATTGACTGCTATTCAAAACTGCTTACAAACATGAATATTAGAAAAAGCAGTAGAATGGCAATTACAGTCTGTGCAGAATATTAATGTGCTGTTTTGCATGGAGTAGGCCTTTGTTGTGAGTTCATTTTGTAGGTGAGCTGGTGTAGATTGTTTTCAATATGAAATACGACGTGGGGTGGTATTAATAAAAATCTTGTTGCACATATTGCCGTCTCTTAATATGCAATTAAGCACAGTTTTAAATCCTAAAATAAATCATTCCGCATGCAGGAGCAGCAAATTAAAAACCTCTCCGAGGATTGTGTCGTTATTCTTTCATCAGTGAGTGTAGCAAGGTGGTGCTGGCTATTGTAGATCATTTTTATTCATAACTGTAATGAATGATTATTTTGTTTAACCCTTAAGAGTGAGTTCTTTAAACTTAATTTCATATCATTTACCAAATACGGAAAATAGTTTCTTAGATATTATTTCCATGTACAGCAACTGCTTTAAAATATTATTAGGATTATGAGATAAACTGGTAAAGATATAGATGAGGAGTTGTAGCAGACTTGGTCGTGTGATAGTGTCTGCTCAGAAACAGAACAGAAAGGGTTTTGATAAAATCAAGAGATTTAGATTCTTGTCATCTATTCTGAGAGGAAGCTGGTGAGTTAAAGAGGAAACAAATGTGGATTCCAGCAGAAGTCTATAAACTAGTATATGATGTAAAGGAGATAAACTGAGTGTTTTTCTGCCCTTCATCATTATGGAAGAACTTGATGGCATTGAAATTTGAAGGTAAAAAAGCCTTCCCTCAGAGGAGACACCTTTGTTTTAAGGTAATATCTAGTATATTTTCTTTCCTGATCTTCTGATCCTTCACAAGAACTTCTGGCTGCTTGCCCTGTGTGGATATTCCATGAAAATACTTGTCATATGAGCTAATTCTCTGTAATTTTTTTTTTTCTTCTCTGCTTTATCTTTTATCTTTGGCCTATTGGTATCACTACAGATGTGTTTCTCTCTAGGGCAGTCATTTTCAGCCAATACTTTGTGCTTCTCTGAGGATCCACATCTACTGGATCCTAAAGGGTGAGTAAGAAGAGTAGGTTCAGGAAGTTCTGTGCTTCTTTCCTTTATCTTCCTCTTGGAAAATGTTGTTAGAACATGCTGCAATGTATACAACAAATCCTAAATGCACTAAAGAATTCTAAAATTGAAATGGTTCCTTTGAAAACTCTCCCTTAGGGTTTCTGAATTGTTTCCAAAGCTGTTTCAATTTTTCAGAAGGAAAATGGGGCACCTGATGGCAGGGATGGGAAGACTAGCAGTGAGTGGAACGGCTGTTTCCTTATCACGGTGGTTTCCCACCTTCAAGGGTTGTTTTTAGGCTATAATCCCTTCTTTAAGAAGTGCATTTACTCTAGATCTGTGTGCATAGATTTCTATCTGCAGCCAGAAGCGCTTCCATTTAGTTTGTCTTACTCTTGAACCAAGGATGGTACCCAGGAAGACCTTTCACAACAGGTTGTTTTCTTCTCGTCCTGAAAACAAGAGCAGTTTCATGTAAAAGGAAAGAAGGCTCTGCAGCTCATAGCTTCTTGCTTTTTTCTTTGAAAACGAGTGGAATTAAAGTCAGTTTAGAGCCCAGCCGCTAAGTTCTTTAATTAAGCGTTTGAGTTGATAACCCTGACATAATCTCAGACATTCAAGAGTTGAGGGGGAACAAATAAACTGATTTCTTGCTTGTTGATAAATTGCTGCGTCGTCTGGAGACCAAGGGGTTTGGAACAAATTGTGAGGCATAATTTATTCTGGAAAGAGATGATAGCTCTCAAGAAAGTTCATGGGAGGATGAAGCAACAGGGTGGTAATGGCCCAAGGTTGACCTTGTGTGGTTCTGAGCAGCAGCCTGAGATCCCACCGAGGGATCAGCGGGTGGAAGAAATCAAACTGACCCTTTAGGATTAAGGAAGGCGGGTGGAAGAAATCAAACTGACCCTTTAGGAACTCAAAGCATTTCAGTTCTTATTGGCCAGAGGACCGAGAACTGGAAAGAACATTAAATGAACCGTAGTTGTACATAGTGATAATCCCATCTCCAGTAGGGAATGTAAAATATACAGTATTAAGGAAGAGAGATTGACCCGTGACAAAACCAAATGAGAAATTTTTTAAGAGTTTGCGGACTGGAAAGCTTAAAAACTTTTCTAAATCAATGTCTACGTGCCAATATAGTATAGGAAAACCTGAACTTGATTTAAATGAGTTAAGTTTGGTAGCAGAAACGGTCACAGCATGAGTTCCTTATTGGCTGATTTGCTGTCATCAGGGAAACTGGAAGGACTTTATTCCTTAATGTCTGTAAGGCAGCCATGTGCCTTAATTCTGATCGGATTTGATTTTGTTTCTTCTCTCTCTCGGTCTTAATGAGTCAATCCGTAATGATTTCTTGTCATATTTTTGTTAATTTGTTTCCTGCAGTCATCTGAAATCCTCATGAAGAGCTAGGTTGCCCGTGTATTTAGTATGATTTGTTAATATGATCTTTTAATGTCTTTCACAGTGGTTCTAATCCTGCCTAATAAATTAAGTAATTATGTTAAATTGCATCAAATGTACAGGATTATATCTGTTTAAAATAGCAACATTCAAAATCTGGGAGAAGAGGAATGCTATTGTGTTACTACAGGCACTTCAAGAAGCATTGCTGTGTTCTTGTATGTCTTGCCTCTATCGGTAATTACGAAACCAAATTAGCTGATTGAAAATGACTTTGTGCATAAAATGAAGTAGTGGGTATGTCATTCGCTGAAATGTTAGAATTTTTCTAATCTTTTCAGGATATATTTTAAATAAATACAGTGCTATATCTAACACTGCATTCTGATTTATTTTAAAGTCTACTTTCTATAGAAGCAGCGTGTAGTGTTTTAAATAATGCTCCTTACTCTGCTATTCCAGTCCCCTTCAAAACATCCATAGTTTTGAAGTGAATGTAGAGAGACTTGTATCTTTTACTTCAGTTTGCAGATTTGATTATTTTCTACTCTTAGGTTTTCTTTTTACTTAATAATTTTTTCCCAGAACCATGTTCTTGTGGGAAGTCCAAATGAAATAAAAAAAAAAAATAGGTATTTTGTTCAGCTTCAGAATTCAGAGCTGATGAATGATTGATGAAGTACAATCATTTCTTGCGTATTTCAGATTCTTGTCATTCCACTGATGGCCCAGAACATGGGACACTTTACCTTCTGTTTTCCTGAGGTGAGGGAGGGGAAAAAATGGAGAAATGGAGAAGAGGTAAAAGGATGGAGATGGGAGTAGAGCAGGGAAAGGGATGGCAGGGCAGGAAAACTGAAGAGAGTTTTTCAGGTGTAGTTCACCTAATATTATGGTTGGTTCAGGCCATTAGAGGACATCCTGACCATAGTTTAAAGGTGGATTTGAACTCTTTTTTTTGTTCTTTTTTTTTTTTCCTACAGCTTTCAATTCTACCAAGTACAGGGATGTTTTTGCCTTCTAGTAGTGTCACAGACTGACATGCTCTTCTATTGCTGTAGTTGTTATTCTCTGGCTGGTTTGTTTTCTTGATACAGTGACATTCCTTTTATGCCTCTATCGTACCACGTTAATGTGAATGACAGTCTGTTTCTGTGAATTTTAGCTTACCTCAGTCCTTTGCCTAAAACACTATTTTTTGATTCCTGAATGTAGATGATATTTCACTGGGCTTTGTTCAGATCTTTTTTGAATTTGAACATTCTTTGAGCTCCGGTTGGGCTGTTATTTCTAATTACTTCTTGAATTGATGCTTCTGCTTCAAACTGCATTCATAGAATCATAGAACTGCCAATGTTGGAAGGGACCTTTCAGATCATCGAGACCAACCATCCACCTAACACTGACAAAAACTTTAAACTTCTATGATATCCCTCTAGTTTGGGTGCAACAGTCTCCTTTGGGGGGACCCAGTGCTATAGAGTGCACTTCTGGTCATTTTTAGCTTTGTTGTTCTTAGGTCTTTGGCTTTGCACAGCCATTTGATAAAATCATGTACTTTTGCTAAGGGTACTCAGCTCTTAGATACCCAACTCAGCTACAGAAGATTATCTTTCAAACAGATTCTCTGAAGGTTCAATGAGGCTGTACCTCCCCACCACTACTTGTCCATTCTAGATAGTCCTACTGAGCTGTGATGAAGCTTTGGCATAAGAAATGGTACCAAAGAGTGAAAAATCACATGCCTCCCCACCTTCACAGGAAAGAATTTCTTCCTGAGATCTCATCTAAATCTGCCACCTTTCAGTTTAAAACCATTACCCTCATCCTGTCATCATTTAAAATAGTAATGTTCAGACCACAGGTTGATCTTCAGTAATTCTTCCATTATTTGTTTCAAATGTTTTCATAACTTTTAGAATTGAAAGAATTTTCCTTTACATAATTATTCCTTTATGGCAAATGTTTTCATAACTTTTAGAATTGAAAGCATTTACATAATTATTCCTGTATGTTTTTAGTCTTTTCTGCTTCGAAAATGGAAAGAAAAACCAGTTGGCATTCTTACGGTCAATTTATAATTTAATCCCTTTCAGCGTATTTTGCTTTTTTTATGTTCTGTCAGGAAACTGTATTTTTCACACAAGCTGCAGGAGATTTTCAGATCCAGAAGGATCTTTTTAAATGTAACTGTCTTTGGAGTTCTTCTGGAATGCTTAATTTTAGAGGGCCAGTTTTGAACTGTGTATCACCACTTCTCAGCACCCATTTCACTGTAACACTCATGAGTTCTAAACAGCTGCTATGAAGCTCTTAAAACCCTGTAGCATTTAAGGAAAAACAAACAAATTAAAAATCTGAAAATGTCTAGAAAATGACTGGCTTGGGGGTTTCCAGAAGAGTATATTGGAAAATTAATGGAAAAGTAAAATTTGAAAGAGAAACTATATTTGCTTACAGTCATACCCATTTAGTTTCTGTAAAGTCTAAAAAGATTGTAGGAAACAACCTGTTCTTCACTGTAACACTCATGAGTTCTAAACAGCCACTCTGAAGCTCTTAAAACCCTGTAGCATTTGAGGAAAAACAAACAAATTAAAAATCTGAAAATGTCTAGAAAATGACTGGCTTGGGGGTTTCCAGAAGAGTATATTGGAAAATTAATGGAAAAGTAAAATTTGAAAGAGAAACTATATTTGCTTACAGTCATACCCATTTAGTTTCTGTAAAGTCTAAAAAGATTGTAGGAAACAACCTGTTCCATTTTGTGTTTTGTCATGTTTTAGTCAAGGCTCTAAGTGCTTCTAAAATTAAGGTTTACAGCGTGTATATAAACTTTTAGATACACTGTGGTGTACTCATATTTTATATTTGGTATGATTTTCAATACCTTGCTTCTCTAATTTCTTACGTATTTAAGTGGAATAAGCAACATAGTTTTCGTATTTTTAAATTCTGTTAATCCATTCAAGATTTATTCTACATACATATTCCACATAATTTTAAATACTTTAAATGAGAGAGTAGCACTGCTTATCTAGCCTGTCTAATGTTCGTGAAATTATGATTACAATTTGGAAGACTGTGATGGTATTCTTTGAAAGTTGGGAGGAGGTTATGGCATTTGGTGACAATTGTAGTGGAAAACTGATTTTTTAGGCAGATGATAGAATCACCGAAACACTTTTTTTTTTTTTTTTTTAAATCTTGTTCATAGTTGGATCTAAGGGAAATATCAATTTTAAGCAACTCGTTTGGTATTCTTTGAAAGTTGGGAGGAGGTTATGGGATTTGGTGACATAATTGTAGTGGAAAACTACAATTTTTTTTTAGTCAGATGATAGAATCACCGAAACACCTTTTTTTATTATTATTATTATTTTTAAAATCTTGTTTAATAGTTGAACCTAAGGGAAATATCAATTTTAAGCAACTAGTTTCTGAAAGTGTTATATTTATATGAAATATAAGTATTTTCCTAAAGATTTTCTTCTATATAATAAGTTTTTTTCCAAAACAAGAGGAAGGAGATGTAGATAAACTATCCACTTCTTCCTAAACCAAAGATTAAATGTATATTGCAACAAATAATTATACCCAGAATAATGTTATATGGAATATTGCCATAGTGATGCAAATTTGAATCAAACTGGAAAGATTAGTGTTTCTACACCTCTGCTGTTTAGAAAATGATAACATTGAAACTTCTGCAAGATGACTATTTTGGCATGAAAGGGTTCTGCCCAAATCACCTCAATCCATCATAGTCTAAGGGTTCTGCTTCTTGCAAATTTTTTGGTGCCACTTTTGGCACTTCCATTTCAATTGTTGATACCTTCATAGGACTTCAGATGCCTAAACAGGCGTTAACTAAATTTTAAGGAGAGAAAAGGGGGAAAGCTTTATTGTCATTAATCAAACATATTGGTTCTTCTAGATCAATTTTCATTGCTTTAATTTGGTCAGAAATTTCAGCATTTCAGCATTCAATTCTAAACCCAAATAAAGTTGCCCTTAGTTAAAGCTGGTTCTGGTTTATTCCAGACGACACAGGGGTGATGCTGGTGTTTGGTCCATCACCTATGTAAACCTCTGAGCTGCATGGAAGCAAACACCTAGTTACCAGAAAAGCAATCTCTTTCTTTTCATCTAATTTGTATTTGCACTGTTAAAGTATTGTCTCCGTTCTGTAGATCCTCTGAGATGTAAAAGTAATAAATGTTTTTTGCCTATAGTCAGAAGGTAGCATCGTGCGGAAATACCAGCCTCAGCAGACAGCAGCACTAGGAACATGAGCTGCAGATGGTAAATGACATAAGAATTGTAGAGAATTTCTCCAAAGCTAATATTTATTCTCCTGTTCTTGGTTTATATTGCTGTCATTGAGAGCATTTGAGTGAGCATTAGAAATGTGTGTGAACTGCTAAGACATAAAACCAAAAATATTCGAAGCGCAAAAATTGCATGTAGATTATCACTTTGTTTTTTTTCCTGAATCTGCTTGAATCACCTTCAGAAATTACATGCACCATCCTGTGAAGGCCACTTCAAATAATTCTCTGCTTTCAGATCCCAATTTTTTTGCCAGAAATTATGCTGAAGACCCCAACTCCAAATCTGTCCGATAAGAGTGGCAGCTTGGAATTTGGGATTGTACAATGAAAGTGCAGAGACCTGGACCATAAATGGCTTTTAAACATTCTGACTGTCAGTGCTACCTACATTTTTTAGCAGTTTCCTTTAACATAATTCATTTTTAACGTACTGGTACTTATGACAGCATTGTAGAGAAGGCAGGTTAGAGAACTTCTTCCCTGCTTTCAGATTAAGCAGGAAATACGTGTGTTATTCCAGGTGGTTACCCTGTAGCATAGGAGAATTTTGGAGAATTGATTTCAGCCAAAAGTTTTGATACTTCCTGCACTCTCAACTTGGTGATGGAAATACATGAATTCTGATTAGCAGATCATCAAATTCAGGCAGGAGATCCTTGTGCCCCGTGTTTTCATCTTATGTAAAGCTCAATCTTATGCAATTAATAATCTTAAAAAAATTATTTAACTTTGTCAAGTTTGTTTGGGTCGAGAAATCATAATAATAAAATCATTTCAAGAGTTAAATTCAAAACTGAGGTGCGTGCAAAGTGTATCTCACTGCTAAGAAGCCCATTTCCAACTATTTGGTGAGGAAAAATCAGCAATAACTGATCTCTCAAAAAAAACCCCAGAGTCCAAAACCTGTGTTGCCCACTCATCTGATCTGTAAAAAGGAAGATTATCTTAAAATTCTTTCTGAAAAACACAATTAATGTTACTTAAAATTGATATTAATATATTCTGGAATTGTAGTCTATATGTAAGGTTTGCTTTTGAGACATACCTTAAATTTGCATTGGTAGTAATTGCATCAATTAGTGCTACAGAAGGCATCCAGCAACCCAAATGGAACCACGTTTTGTTCAGGTTATTAAATGGGTTGGAAAGGTCAATAAGCCAGAAAATGTTCTATACTGATTTCCCCCTCCCCGGTTTTATAAAACAATATTTCAAGGTGCATTTGTCCCCTGAAAAGCAATTACCTCCAAAAAAAAATCCTACTTCCTCCTTGCATCAGACTTCACCTTTCTGTTCAAAGCTGGTTCTGTGTGGCTAAAATAATTTTCCTTTGGGGCAATGGTATTTGCAGAAGAAAGAGAATTAGTTGGCTTGTGGTTTCTATTATCCATAATCAATTAGAAAGGTTACTAAATTGCAATTAGTTGCACTTTTTCAAGACCCGCTGGAAGTAACACAATTGCTCAACTGCTTGGAAGAGAAGTTAAAGGGGACAAGTGAAGTGACATAATTTGCCTTTCTAAAACTTTCTCTATTGATTCCTCATACAAAAGGAGGGTCTGAGGGAATTTACGAGGCCAACATTTCAGAAGCAAACACAGGTTTTGCTTTTTTTACTTGTTATTTTACATCTCAGAAAACAGAAATCCGCCGATTTTAATTCCATCCCTAAAACAAAGGAAGTTTTTGCTGTTGTTTATCTGTAGATCATTATTGTAGGTCACAGCCTGTGGATAATTAGGTGCCTCCTAAACAGGAGCTTACATTGACTTTTCATTTGGAAGTTTGCTGGGGAGCCAGTTGTTTGGCTGTTTTCACAAAAAGTAAAACATTTCTTAGAAATAATCATTGTGAGCACATTGCTGTTCTGATCGTTTAAATACTGCTGCAAATTTTCAAATTATTCCTTGAAGTGTCACCCAAGATGATGGGCTGCCAAAGCATTTTTACCCTGTGCTTACACATCAATTTTATTATTTTTCCTTAAAGTGTCACCCAAGATGATGGGCTGCCAAAGCATTTTTACCCTGTGCTTACACATCGATTTTATTATTTTTTTTCTTTATTCCCAGGTCCAGGCCATGTATGACATCACCCAGTACGAGAATATTTTCACTTTGTGCACGATTCTGGAACAGCTTCTTCAAAATGACACAGAAGACCGTAATGTTTCAAGCTCGGACTATGATGGAGAGGAAAAAACCAAATTTCTGAAGAACCTTGATCAAATTATTCTTCACCTCTCGGATGAATTCCCGTTGTTTTCTTTATATTTGTGGAGAGTGAGTGTTCTTTTGAACTCTGCTCAAATACAAATGGATTAAAAGAAGGAGCCAGCTTTTTAACAGTGCCTTTGGGCTGGGATTGGAAAATTTTAGAGCCAGACAGGAAAATTGTGGTTATTGGATAGCATTTACTTTAGGCGACTGTGCTATACAGCAGTTTCAGGGATAATGTTATTTATTTCCAATTTTTAAATACAGAAGAAATGTAATAACCCAGGTGCCAGTTTAGATAAATACTGTTTCTCTTCATAGCAAACTGCGTGTTGGTGCTTGAATACACAGTGCAAATGGTAACCAGGAAAGTTCTTTCAGGAGATGTTTAAAATGAGCACTATGAATTTTACAGTCAAGACATAACGTGTCTGTAAAAGCTTCCAAGTTGGGAAACCAATGCCTGCCTTTTCAGAGTTGTAGGGCTTCTGTGTGCTTTAGAGACTAGGAGTGGTTGGCAGAAATAAAAATGTTTCTTTTTTTCATAGTAATAATCAAATATAACAGAAACTGTCTTAAAAATAAAAGGCCTTTAAAAATAGCAATTCAGCAATACCTTAACTGATCCAGTCTGATAAATTTCAAGGGTAACTATTGTGATGACCAGCATTTTCTTTCAAATAGATAAACAACATTTTTGTTTTGTTCTGTCCCCTCATAGTGTGTATTCACCATAAATATAAAACATTTTTAATAGTAGTCCTTATGCTTCCCCTTCTTTCTTCAGATCCATTTTTATTTCACAAAAATTCTCTGAAACACTGCTTTTTTAACACTGTAAATAATTTAAATAATTTATCTTGTTAATGTGAATGTCTCTGAACCTTTGTTTTCTATATATGTAAAATAAATTAATATTTACAAAACAAGTTCCTTTGGTGTTGAATCAGCTCCCCAAGGAGACTATTCTTATATTTATTTAGACACTGGCCACTTTTCTGCGAGGCAAAGTGATCGTTCCCCTTGTAATGGCATCGTAGCGCTTTGTACCACTTCTCTGCAGAAAAAGCACTGGTCACCTGGGCTTTCCCTTACCTGTCCCCGTGCAAAATAAAATAGTGCAATTTTATTTTAGTGGGAGCAGCAACGTCTGCAGCCAGAATAGTTACCAGACAGATTGTTGTCTCATTTTTCTGAAGAGATTTTTCTCCAAGATGGGACTTACCTTAAGATGAAGATGCACAAAGGACCTGTATTTAGATGTCTCCGTGGGGTTAGGATGTCTAAGCCATGAAATACTTACAAGGTGCCCTAATGTTTTGGGCTGAGTCTCCAGCTGCTACCCAAAGGACTGCAATATTACCTTATTTTAGTCCTGTAATAATCTTTTTTTTTTTTCTTTCAGTAATCTGTGTATTACTAGATAGTGAACTATACATTGTTGCTCTCTGTGGTGCAGAATTCAGCCAATGACGTCATGATCATGGGAGAATTCAGGTTGGAGGGGACCTCCAGAAGTGTCCAGTCCAACCTCCTGCTCCCAGCAAGGTCCTCTGCAGCATCAAACCAAATTGTCCGTTGCTGGTTCAATACTCAATCAGGTATTGAAAACCTTCTCTGGATGTGCTCTTCTGCTTGACTGTCTTTGTGGTGGAATTATTTTTTCCCTTATATATTCTGAACTGCTTTTGTTTCATTTTCTGCTCAGCTTTCCCACCACCTATGGCCTGGCTCTATCCCCTTGATGCCTCCCCCCAGGGGCACTGGATACAAGATACAAGGGGGGAAAAAAATCATCAGAAAAACAACAAAACAAAAAGACAAACCCTGAGGAGACCTCCCAGAGAGTGCAAGCTCCACTGAGTTTTTTTAAAAGCCTTCATCCTTTTAAGAGTCCATCTTTTAAGATCAAATCAGCCAACGAGGCCTTGCAGGGTCCTTGCTGTCAGGCTGGGACTGGCACAGGAGGTGGGAGAGGTTCCCTCAGCCCATCGTGGTGTCCTCAGCACCAGGCATCTCTGGGATCTCCACCTCTGACCAGTTCAGATCACCAGGGCTGGCACCTTGGATTACTACAGATCTCCCACACGGTGTTAATTTTTCCTGTTAATTATCCCTTACTTTTAGGCACGCAGACAAACCCTTCATTTCAAAGGAGACCTTGTTTTTCCCTTTTTGGGTTTGTTCAAAGGTTCCTTTGAGCACAGAGAATTTATGAGAAATTATGCAACATTTTAAACGTTAGCCTGCCAGCATTGGGATGTAATTTCACTGAATTTCACTGAATCTCTAGAGTTGGAAGGGACCATAGAGATCATCTAGTCCAACTCCCCTGCTGAAGCAGGATTGCCTAGAGCTAGAGCATGTTACTCAGGAGCATCCAGGCGGGTCTTGAAAATCTCCAAGGAAGGGGACTCCACACCCTCCCTGGGCAGCCTGTTCCAGGGCTCTGTCACCCTCACCGTGAAGAAGTTTCTCCTCATATTTGAGTGGAACCTCTTATGTTCCAACTTGTGCCCGTTGCCCCTCGTCCTCTCACTGGGAACCACTGAAAAGAGTCTGGCTCCCTCCTCCTTCAACCCTCCCTTGAGATACTTGTAGGCGTTGATAAGGTCTCCCCTCAGCCTTCTCTTCTCCAGACTAAAGAGTCCCAGCTCTCTCAGTCTCTCCTCATAAGGGAATAGATTCTTTTGGAGATTTTGGGTGCAGCAGTTCGTTCTACTATTCAGAAAACAGTTTGTACTATTTCATCCTTTACAAGTCTACTTGTATATTAGAAGAAAATAGAAGCCCAAAGGAAGCCTGTTCCACAGGGAGACCACTCGACTCCGGATTCCTCATTGCACTGAGGTGTTGTGCAAGTTTTTTTCTGTTCTATTAACACATGCTCTGGAGCAGCACGCTCCACTTTGCTTTTTTCCTCCTAATGATTATACAAACCAAAATTGACATCCAAAACCGTAAGAAGTAAACTGAGTATGAACTTTAGGATTCTCTTTGGCATTTCTAGTTTTTTGCTCCAAATGGAGAAAGAAAATCTGCTTAAACTCATTTATGTTGTACCTATTAAAATCACTTAAGGCAATAATTGAAACAAATAAATTAAAGAAATACATGCCAGTCATGTACATCACTGGAATTATTTTTGACAGGTCATGTTTTTTCACTCGTTAGTTTCTAGTGAAGTCAAAAAAGGTACTGGAGGCAGGTTACACTCACGTCATTTCACCACGGAGTTAATGATCCTGTTGCACACAAAGTGCCCTCACAGTTATTTTGAAATAACCCAAGGGTTTTCATTTTTAGCAGGGGGAGATGTTGGCGGCTGAAAGGCTTCGTTGTGCTCCGTGACCAGACTGCACACAGATACCACATCTGCCCTCACTGTTAACACCCCCCCTTGCCTCCCCACCTTTGGTTAGACCATACAGTGAGAGTTTACGTGCACCCGTTTGGCTATGAACAAGAAGGCTGAAGCACTGAAATTGTGTGATCACGTTTAAAATGAAACATCCCCTAGGTCTTCTTGCCTGTTTTATTTTTTGCGGGGCGTTTCACCTTGAGTTTGGTTGCTGCGAACACACAGACATAGCTAAAGGTTTGATTTTACATTCCTTTCTCAGGGTAACTTAGGGTGGGGTGTTTTGTTCCTTTTTCTGGTTTATTATTTTATTTTAACTTCAAGATGCACACCTGATGCAGGAATTAACAGCAAAGCAGAGGCATGAGTCCTAAGCTCCTATAGGACTCCTGCCCCAGAGAGCAGAGAAGTTGCCACTGATGAAGAAACCTGTGTAGTTTTCCTTTTTTTTTTTTCTCCTATGTTTGTTCTGGATGGATTATTTTCAAAGACATTTTGAAAAAAAGTGTTTATCATAAAACCATCGAATCCACTTTTAAGCTCAGTGACTGAATTCACATCAGCAGCGCTTTAAAGGAAGATTAGAAATTATAAGTGAGCAAATACCTTCCTCATTTCCCGACTGAGGAGCAGCAGATCATTTTACATGTTGTCTCAGTGATGTGCTACCATGTGTTGATAAACAGGAATGCACCCATTAAATATATTCCATGTCCCTGGTCGGGTCTTATATTCTTCATTTGCTCTCATTTCACTCTCTTGACTGTCCCCAATGATTGAGTCTTTCCAGGCAGCGTTAGTTGTGTTGATACCCTGTGAGCTGAGTGGCTGAGCTCTTCCAACCAACCTCAGATCACGCCAAAATAGGTGTTTCAGCTGAAAAGGGTCCTTCCAGCACAAATGTCCTCTTGATGGGAGCTCTGTCATGGTTTGGGCCACATGATTGCCACCAAGACAAAGGACAGATGCTCTCTTGGACTTCTCTCCCCTTCAGATGAGAGAGAGCATTCCCTTTGAGAAAGATGAGAGAGAAAAGAGGGATCCTTGATCAGGGAGGGGAGCCATAGGACAAGGGGGAAGGGTTTGGCACTAAAAGAGGGGAGATTGAGATGAGATCTGTGGAAGAACTTCTTTGCTGTGAGGGTGGTGAGAGCCTGGCCCAGGTTGCCCAGAGAAGCTGTGGCTGCCCCATCCCTGGAGGGGTTCAAGGGCAGGCTGGATGGAGAATGAAGGGAACTCAGAGTAAAAGGATTCCTGGAAAATCAAGAAGGTGCCCATGCTTCCAAAGTACCCACCGTGAGAGAGATATCACAAACCAGCAGGAGATCATCCCTGGCTGAAGCCTTAAGTGTATTCAAGATTATTTTCTTCCTGGAGGCATTCATTTTATTTTTTCTGTTTACTGCAAAATTCTGTAGTTTATTTATTCCTCTGATTTATCTTCCCCCTTGATTTCTTTGCCTTGTTTGTGATTCGTGTATTCTCTCATTATGCCCTGCACGTGTTTGAGAGCATCACTAATATAATCTTTACTCTAATCACGACAGCATCAAACATTGTCAGTCTTAGCACCCTCTTCTGCAACACACCCCAGGATAACTGCATGCAGTCAATTCACCAACATTTATCATTACTTTTTTGCTACTGCTGCTTTCATTTTTAATTCATTCAAGTTGTAGCAGGCACGAGCCCAGGGGAAACTTCCAAGGGGAAATTTAAATGACACTGAGCATAAGGTCCCTGAGGAAGAGGAGAACAAGCTGGGCTTGGAGAACAGATCAGCCAAGCTGGGGTCCTGTTAGATATTCAGATTCCATCATCTCCAGCACCTGTTTAAATCTGTGATGGCACCACTCATCCTCACATCACCTTCGGTGTTTACCATCCTGAAGGAAATAGTAACTGTGAGTAGGAGCAGCTGACAGTGAAGGAATTAAGACTCAGGGGAGGGGAAACCACTCAGAAAAAGAAGAGGATCTTGTTCTGACCTTCAAAAGGACAACTTAATTGGGAATAGGGCCTCAAAGTATGCTAAAGGAGAAAGAAACTTTTATAAAAATCTGTGATCATTTAAAAAGGCAGACTAGAAAACACCTGTTTTTCAATAAAGACTGTCTCCTGAAATAGCTGCAGCTGAAATACTGAAGAAAGGAGAAGCTGAAAGTGAGGATGGATTCACTCAGGGTGTGCAAGAAACCCAGAAGGTAAATAAATGTAATACCAAAAAAAAGTAAGTAGTATAAACAATATTGACTTCTACTAAGTTGATTAACAAGTATGTTAAAGCTGTGATTATTGTGAATTTTATGTTATTGGAGATTTCTGTTCACAGCACTAAAGATTGACAGTACTGGTATCTCAGCATGAAATCAGAAGGAAATTCATTTACAGGTGTTGGGAGTAAGGCTGATACATTAGAGTTAGTAGTTTATGTTTCTTGTAATGAACTTACTGTATTCTGTACTTTTATTAAAACTTCATTATCAGTCATTCCATTTCCATTTTTATCTGATCTTTTATAAGTTTTTGGGGTGTTTTTTGTCAAAACCCACTAACTTAGTAAGGTTCTTAATATTCAGAATACTTAGAAGCCAGCAGATTTTGAAACTTATATTTTATTTCTAAAAATTGAGGCCAGCTATACCCAGTACCAGTTTTTAGACATTGAAGGCTTCAGATTGCCTAGAAGTTTAGGGACAGTCCTGGATGAACATGCTACCTTGTGAATAATTTCAAAGAAATTACATAAAGCAGAAGATGAACATGGAGTGAATTGAAAGTGCTGATATAACAAAATTGGCTTTAGTTCAGAGTTGAAATGAAATTCTGATAATACTTATTTTGCATGAGGTATGATCTCTGCAACTTTGCAGTTTCTTTTTTTTACCTATTGGAATCTTTCCTCAGAATTTCCCATTTATATTATGTTTGTTTTATTTCTGGTTTTAAATATGTATTTCTACGTATACTTTATACTTTTATTGATATCTTACTTGTCTATTTACTTTTATTTTACACTTATTTCTTTTACATGCCACAATTTGGTACATCAATTATGCAAACATACTCTGATACTGATATGCCACAGCAACTGAAACTTCTGTTATTTGAATTGTTACTTTATCTTTGTTTTAAATGTTTTAAATCTAAGCAGCTGTTGTTTGGTTCTGCTTGAAACGTTGTCGTTTTGTCTTTGGTACCTCCAGTGTGAACCTTGAGGGGTTCCTAAAGTCACCACTCCTGAGTGAGGTCTGGGGGACAGCGAAAAGGTCTCTGTCTCTAAGTTTGGTTTTTGAGTACTAATTACTATTGATGTCCATAAATCTTTATACTCACATATAGTTTATACTCACAGAGTTTGCATAGCTTACTGCAATTATCACTTATTACTTATTTTCTCTTAAGTCTTAGGGCTACAAAGATGATGAGAGGACTGGAACATCCCTCTTATGAGGAAAGGCTGAGGAACTCGGGTCTTTTTAGTCTGGAGAAGAGAAGGCTGAGGGGGGATCTGATCAACACCTCTAAATACTGAAAGGGTGGGTGTCAGGAGGATGGGGCCAGGCTTTTTTCAGTGGTGCCCAGGGACAGGACAAGAGGGAACGGGCACAAACTGGAACATAAGAAGTTCCACCTAAACATGAGGAGGAACTTCTTTGCTGTGAGGGTGGCAGAGCCCTGGCAGAGGCTGCCCAGAGAGGTGGTGGAGTCTCCTTCTCTGGAGACATTCAAACCCACCTGGACACGTTCCTGTGGGACCTGCTCTGGGTGACCCTGCTCTGGCAGGGGTTGGACTGGATGAGCTCCAGAGGTCCCTTCCAACCCCATAGCATCCTGTGATTCTCTGAAGTCTTTGGTTTTAGCATTTGTATATATTTCCAGTTTAAAGTCTGTAGGGTGTGCTTTACATCCCAATCAACTTTTCTCATTCAGAAAAATAATTATATCCAATTTAAATACAGAGCAAGATTCTTTCAGTACTTTGTATTCAAAAAAAGCTTTTGACTACAAGTGGCTCAATAAAGTACTAATAATTAAGGATTTCATTCAGCAGATCAGATTCCATTAAGTACAGCTCAAAGTTGTTTAGACACGTCAACAATTAATTCCATAGAAACAAATGTTATTCATTAATGAGTTGGAAGCCATTAATATCCAACTCTTTGAATAAATAAACTGTAATTATATCAGAATATAATCCTCTGATGGAACGGCTACAAAGTTTGTCTCTTTCTAAAAGCTTTTCCTAATGCCTCACTGATTTTTGTTTCCTACTTGATAAATTATGGCCTAATTAGTGCAGAGCTTTGTTGTAGAGAAACAGTTTTCACTTTCCAAAATGTTAATCTTTTCGTATTTCTCCTTTCAGCAGTTTTCTGTCTGAAAATGCTGCTGCTCTGCATCAGAGTTACCACTTCATTTATTCTTATAAAATACTGAGGTGACGAGAGGTGTGGGAATTGCTGTAATTATGCAAGTATATGTATTTACTTATTGTCTCACAGCTGCCTAAATATTATTTAAAGACGGAGCTCATCAGCAAACAAAAATTTCATTCATAGAATTTTTTTAAGACATTTTTTACTTGCATTCCTTTCAGTACAGTAGAAAAGATAAAGCTTCAACTGAGATCAATCTCTCACTTGGGCCCAACTTTAAGCTTCTTGTTCTTCTGCAACTTAGGTGAGGCAAGATCTTGGACTAATTTCTGTCCCTTTTCTGCCTTCCCTTACAAATTGACTGTATCTCTGTTTCTCACAACTCAGGCGTTCTTACTGTGACTAACTTCTAATAAACCTGGTATTTTAAATTTGATTAAAACACCTACACAAATTTATAAAACCTTTCCCAGCAATTTTTTTTTTTTTTTAAATTTAAACTTCCCTGGAAAAAGGGTTTGTCCTGAAAGGTGAATATTCTTCTACCAGAAAAATGTTTTCTTGAAAGTTCCCAGTCAGCTTTATTCAGCTGCTGGAGGGGGGAACGGTTTGCTACTATAAATCACGCACAGCACTTAAGGATAATTTGTGGAGCAATTAAAACAGCTACTAAGATTTTATCGTGTGCAATTATGTTTCTTCCATCAGAACATCATTAGGAGGAAACTTGTTTGCCCTTGCAAGTAGAGCTTGTTAAACGTAAAGAAAAATGCAACTGGCAAGCAATAAAGGGCAAATTAAGGGACAAATAAGGTGTCCAAGGAGTTCTTTATGAGCGGGGCTTTTTTGTGTGCTCAGCTTTTGGTTTTCTAGTCTTCCCTGGAATAGGGACTCAGAAAACCTATCGAAGCCCATATAGCTGAGGGGTTATGGTTTTAAACTGACAGAAGGGAGACTGAGATGAGATCTCAGGAAGAACTTCTTTCCTGTGATTGTGGTGGGAGCCTGGCCCAGGTTGCCCAGAGAAGCTGTGGCTGCCCCATCCCTGGAGGGGTTCAAGGCCAGGCTGGATGGGGCTTGGAGCAACCTGGTCTGGTGGGAGGTGTCCCTGCCCAGGGCAGGGGGTTGGAGCTAGATGATCTTTAAGGTCCCTTCCAACCCAAACCATTCTATGATGCATGCCTAAATAGTAAATATGGTGTGTTACAGTTAAGTAAAAAAGTAGTACATGCTGAACTTGTACATTCAATACTATATTGTGACATTCCCCTGTTTATTCAGTTTTTCAGTCAGTCTCCAAAAGGTATCTGTATGGTTTTTAGAACTGTAAGAAGATTCAGGTTGGAAAGGACCTCAAAAAGGTCTAGTCAAATGTCCTGCTCCAAGCAGCAATAACTAGAAGGACAAATGAGGTTACTGATGAATTTATCTAGCTGAGTTTTGAAAACTTCCAAGGATAGAGACCATGTGACCTCTCTGGGCAGCATGTTCTGCTCTACGGTTTGCCTCATGGTGAAAATGTTTCTCCTCATCCACCCTGAATTTCTTTTGTTCCCACTTATTCTTGTTCTCTCTCTTCTACAAGGGGTCCTCCTTCCCAGGTGGGGCACGTTGTCTTTCTTCTTGCTGAATTTCCTGAAGCCTCTATTAGCCTGTTCTTCCAAGTATTTCAGGAAGGAAAAATTTTGATAGAGCGATAGAACACAGTCTGAATGAGGTTATACTTTGCCATGCCAACCCCTGAGCAGTAATCACAGTAAATTTCTCAGGAAATTTACTACCTGCATCTATGAAACTGATGCTATTTTAGACAGCGTATCCCTGGGTCCTGTTCCTGCAGAGATGTCTATCTTTTGGCACAGCCTCTTTCCTGGTAGCATGTAGACTGGTAGAAAGTTGGCCAATCTTCCTCTGGGCCCCTGAATCTTGTCTTGTCTTGGTCCTTAGGCTGGTGCCATCTTTTCTTATTCTCTTGGCCTTGGCTTCTGCTTGACCGTGCGGCTCCTGCCTTGTTCTCTGCCTCTTCTGGCTCCACTCCTGTCTTGGCCTCAAACTCTTCCTCCTGTTTGTGCCCAACAACTCCTGTTGGGAGCACTGTTCAAGCAGGGTCTCAGAATCTTAAACATCTACTTGTCCTGAATCCTCCCCCCACCCCATTTTGATGTTTTGGTTTTGTTTTGGTTTTTTGTTTTTTTTTTTTTTAAACTTAGACTATTATCTAAATAAATTAAGATGAAAGAAATGTTAATTGATTTGTTAATTTTTCAATAGATACCTCTATTTTTAAGTCATCTGTTAATTTCCATGAGAGAAGCACAAGGAAAAAATCATTTTAGCCACAGTGAGATTTTAGGATTTGAATAAAAGCAAACTACTTTAATCTTATTATTTCTCTGCAATTAGCAAAATTTATCTCAAAGCCCTTTTGGGTGAATTCCCTGAATCAAAGAGCTACATTAAGAATAGACATTAAGTTTTTGCAGCTGCTAAATCAAGGTCACAGTGTCAGCCAGGGTATTAGTTATTGGGTAAGAAGGAGATGGATGGACGAGTTTGGCATCTGTGTTTTCTGAAGTACTGGATGTAATACATCTTCTGGCAGTATTTAAAAAAAATCCACTTTATTTTTTTTCGTATATCAGTCTCATAATTTATTCTCTGGGCTAATTCAGTGACTTGATGATTTCAAAATTCAGGAGCAAGTTATTATTGATTCATTTGTTGATTCACTCAGTCTTTGATTTGATATATTCATTGTTTATTTTTAATTAGTCGAAGAGTTCAGAGTAATTTCACCCCAGTCATTGTTATTGTTATTCACTTCTTCCTTTAATCTTAATCCCTACACAGAGGGGAGAATTGATCTTTCAAATTACTTCATTAACTCTGAGATTGTCAATAACTTTGCAAATAACTTCAGTTATTTAAACCATTGTTCTGAATTACTGCTTTCATTCCCCCCAAATGAAGTTAGTAATGGAAATCAAGTAAGAAAGGGTTGCATGATTTGAGGGGAAGATAGACCATGGTTAAATATAGAGAGGACACAGTTTGGTGTCATTCAGGGTCTTCCAGTGCCCTCTGAGTGGCATGGGGTAATGTGTGGAGTCTCTTGAGGAAGCTGTGGAAGATACTCAACCTTTGGACTGTCCTCCATATTTAGCATGAAAGCCATCACCTCTGAATGTCCTGGGCTCAGCCTGTCTAAACATCATCCTGAGCCTCTGAGCAGCCCCATGACTTGGCTTGGGCAGCGAGGAGCTCTCTCCGTGCCAGAAACAGGACTTTCTCAGAGGTTAATTCAAGATCAACTCACTCAGCAGAGCTAGTGACCAGCAGGAAAAGTCTCTACCCTTTGATCCAAGTGCATAATGTCCCTCTTTTTTCTTTTTTGGGTTTTTTTTTGTTTGTTTGTTTCTTTTGTTTTGTTTTGATACCTTAAGATAAGCCTAGAATAGAACAAACATTGAGTTCTTGCAGGAAATCTCTCTTCTCCTGTCACTCCAACAGCCTTTATTCTTACTTGTGCAGCTGGAACGCATGTGTCTTGAACAAACATGGTCTGATACGTATCTGATATGCCAAAATGTGTTTTTGCCAGGTTCTTCTTGAAAATTTATACTGCAATAATCTTTTAGCAATACTTTCCCCGATACATGTTTGTTTTTTCACAACAGCATCCTGTTGGCAGCTCATTTATCCTATGGCAGATTCAACCCCCTTTAACATGTCCCTCTCCCATGATGTTTCTGCTGGTTAGCTGCATTTTTCAGCATTATTCCCAAGTGTGTAGCCTCCTCTGTTCTACTTACTTTGATACATTCTTCTCTTTGAACCACACTTCCCAACTTTGTGTCCCTTGTCCACTGACTTAATTATCATCTTCCATTATCTGTGGAAAAATACTTATATTCTTAAATAAGATTGGCCCAGAAAGCAAGCTGCAGTAGAAATAGAAGGTTGGACTAAAAGGACAGAGGGGGATAAGTTTCTTCTACCCAACTGTTGATGCCTTGTTTGGATTACAGATAACTATGCTGATTTTAAAATATGTAGTTCAAAAAAGATAACTCTGTTCCTAATTACCATTTTGCAATAGGGCTAATTTGGAAAGGGCAACTGTCAATAGATGTGGTTTTACTTTAAAGAAATGTCATGGGAGCCCAAATTAATTACTACGCTAACTAGTTTTTTCTTACTCTTATGCAAGAAAACTTGCTTGTTTATGCTTTTTTTGAGAAACCCTGAATTCTATATATTTTTTCCTGACACAGTATTGAGCGTTGAAACAATTCTGTGTTGTTCTCCAGGCATATTATTCCTGACTTTATATGACAAGTTTATTGGAAATATTCAGGTAAAATGTTCTGATTTATTGCTTTTCCATGGTAGATTTACTGAATGCATAAAAATGCAGTGAGATTAAATAGGATTTTCATGAAATTATGCATGCAATAGCATTTTGATATGAGTGAGAGATCACAATTTTAATTTTATTTTAATGTGTGCTTTGATCCTTTCGTCTTGTGTCAATTGTATAGCCTTTTTCAGCCCTGGTATTTCCTTGTTAATATTTCAATCATGCTCCAATGTATTTATGAAAAAATATGGGAATTTAAAGTAGTGAATTTTTACAAGTATTTTAGGTGTTGGGTTGTAAACCTACTACAGGCAGGCATGCAATTAAAGACATATTTCATTTTCTTTGTGAAATAAGAAATGAGAAGTATATCTCCTCTCCTCTTGTCATCTGGTGGTGATGTATGTTAAGCAGAGCTCTGATCATTAATCATTCTTCTTCTTCCCACTGCCAGTCAGTGGGATGCTTGTACAGAGGGAACACCACATTGAAACTCTTCAAGGACATCAGAAATAAAAATAATAATAATAATAATACCACAAAATATTCGTAAAGACCACAAATGCCCATCTGATGGAAAACAAAGATCTCCAGTGGGCTGAGACCAAAGACCATGCCGTGGGAAAGGAAGGAGTGTTCTGGCACAGGGTATTCTGGGAGAATAAGTATGGTTATTAACTAGGAGGGAATAATTAAGTGTTCCCTGGAGACTTTGTAAGGTATTGAGTTTTTCTAATAGTGCGATAGTTGAGGGATTTGGAATAATTTTTACATAAATGTACAATATTGCTTCAAAAGCTTGCAATAGATTATATGGTTTAAACGGTATTTAAATTGCATAAATTTGCTCCTACTAGACTGGGTTTCAAATAACTTCGTGTGCTTAAACTCATAAAACAAAGATGAATTAAATTTTTTCCATTCAGGTCCCAAAACAACCATCTGAATTTAAAAATAGGATCTAAATGTAAGTTTTAAAGATTATTGGTGCAGCAGTGGTAATCAACCCATGTGTTCATTTCTAAATACTGTCTCTCCTCTTGTCAATGCTGGGAAATAGATCTGCACTAACTGAGCAATGGGCTTTTTTTCCTTGATAATAATGAAATAGGTTCAGAAAATTCAATCTGAAGTAAGAAAAGTTTCCTTCTCTCAAAAACTTTTTTCTTCCTGAACTTAGAAAAAAATACACCTATCAACAACATCTGACTTCCTAATCTTTTATGCAGTAAACCTAGGGAAAACAGTAATCTTCAAAAGGTTTGGGTAATTTTGGGTTCCAAACATTTCCAGCCTGTGCCACCTGGGATGTGCTGTGATTAGTGGAGCAAAACTCATTCACATTGAAAGACTGGCATATTTTATTTAGCAGGCTTTGATAGGAGCAAGTTTAATAGCAGAAATCACGAAAGCTTAACCAATTTGCCTTCTTTCTGCAGTAAAAAGGTTTTGTAGTAGAACAAATAGGCTTTTCTGATTGTTCTATACAATGTTACGCATGAAGTGCTTTAGAACAGTTGCCAAACTGGCCTTAGAGTTTTACAGGGAAACCATTCTCTTGGCGAATGCATTGAAATAAGAGACAAAAAGCTCAAAACCCTGAAATTACACTGAGATGTAAATGTGAACAGTAGGAAACATTGCAAAATAAAAATATTGATAAAGCTTCTATTCATGTCCGCTGCAGGAGCCACGTGGATTTTGTGACTGTTGTCATAAACTGCAGAGCCCAGGAGTTCAGAACTGGGCAGGCTCATATCTGAGCAGTAGCTTAATAAATTTTATTACTTCAGGAAAAAATTCACAACTTCTGATAACACCTTCTGCACTCTTACAGTACGTGTGTACCTGGCAGGCTTGTCACCTGGAAAACTGTCTTGGTATTGAATAAATAGGTTGAATACCATGGGAAGAGGAGGAAATATTAAAAACAAGCAAAACAAAAAACTCCAAACCCCAAATCTTCCCATACAATGCAGAATCTCAACACTACTGCTATACATCTCTGCCTTTCTTACATTGCCACATATATGCTAAAATTGGGGAAAAAAAATCCATTACTTCATTATTTCCTTTAATTATGGGGTTTTTCTATAGGAGAAACTCATTTATTCATTTAACTTCATTTACCCTTTTTGCCTCGTCACAGGTAATCATTTTGCCTTTTTGCTGCAAGATATCCAATATCAGATGGCAAATATAAAATACGATCAGCCTTACAAAGGAAAGCAAATAAGCATTATGCTTTTGTTCCAAAACTTTTAGTAGGATTCTTTTAGAATTTGTAACTTTTGAAACTCTACTTCAATAGTTAGTTTTCTAGTGACCGCACGCATCAAGTATCTGTATTCTCAAATTTTATCTACTACCATTTGGTTAAGTCTCTGCTTGGTCTGAGATTTGGAGCCATTGAGTCACCCCATATTTTCTTTTCTGTTTCTCTGTTAACATCAGTGCCTCTGGGGAAGTTGTGGTTTAAAAATTAAGGAGAAGGGATGATTCTGGAGGTAGTGGGAAGGGTAGTGCTGCAGCAAACTTGTAGGGAAAGAAAAATGGAGATGGCTGTGCCCTACGTTGAACCTGAGGAGGCAGCATCTTGACTACAAACTCTTTTTCCCAGCCTGGTCAAGCAGCAGAAGCTGCAGCAAGTCGCCACAGCTGGATGCCTACGTGGCATCTGCTGTTACTGGCAAGAAAGGTGATGTTGGTTTTTATAATTCATGATTCTATAGGCTTTGTGATTGCTCTGAACAGACTGTTCTGGAAAGCATCTTCAAAGCCCACCACCAGTTGGGCTATAGGGCAATGGAGCTGGTGAGGGGTCTGGAGCACAAGTCTTGTGAGGAGAGGCTGAGGGAGCTGGGGGTGTTCAGCCTGGAGAAAAGGAGGCTGAGGGGAGACCTTCTGGCTCTCTCCAACTCCCTGAAAGGAGGGGGTAGCCAGGGGGGGTCGGTCTCTTCTCCCAAGGAACAGGTGATGGGACAAGAGGAAATGGCCTCAAATTGCACCAGGGGAGGTTCAGATTGGAGATTAAGGAAATGTTTACATTGAAAGTGTTATTAAGCCTTGGAAGAGGCTGCCCAGGGCAGCGGTGGAGTCACCATCCCTGGAGGGATTTAAAAGCTGGGCAGACGTGGTGCTGAGGGACATGATTTTGGGAGGGTTTTTGAAAAGCCGGGCAGACATGGTGCTGAGGGACAGGATTTTGGGAGGGTTTTTGGTCAGTGTCAGGTTGATGGTTGGACTCGATGATCTGAAAGGTCCCTTCCAACCTGGGCAACTCTATGATTCTATAGTTGGTCACAGGAGGTAGTTCAACTGTATGTGGTTTATATGAGTCCAAAGTTTCTCTGAGCTGGGCCATTTTGTCCTTATTTGTCACACTAGTGAATCGACACCAGAAACACAATCAGACAATACATTCACAAAAGCAGAGCTATCGGTCAGTAATTCTCACGATTCCTATTTTATCCTTAAAACAAAATCAAAGAAGAAACGAACAAAAAGGATATTTCCTTTCCCACAGGATAAGCAATTGCTACTAAAACCTATTTGTCCTTTTAAAACACAGATCTTAAAACTGGAATATTTTCCCAACAGGATTATTTTACAACTCAGTTTCCTCCGATAATATTTTCTCTGCTTTTTCTTATTCTGATTGTGTCTGCGGAGAAGTCAATAAATACATAAACAATGCTTTTTCTTTTTTTTTGCATTCTAAATCATAAAAAGACATAGTTTAATAACAGAAATATTGCCCTATGTGGTAATGAAAACGCTGAGATTCAGTAACAAAGCATGCCTGCAAGTCACAGTGACATGGACACACACAAGAGCTCACCTAATTATGTTCAGGAGTTCACTGTCAGATTTTTAAGGTGCAAAAAATCCCTGTGCTGTAAAAGAGCCACTTTATGTTTATCGCACATCCCAGACTTTCACTGAAACTCTCAATAAGGGAGGAAAATGGAGATTCAGTAACAAAGCATGCCTGCAAGTCACAGTGACATGGATACGCACAAGAGCTCACCTAATTATGTTCAGGAGTTCACTGTCAGATTTTTAAGGTGCAAAAAATCCCTGTGCTGTAAAAGAGCCACTTTATGTTTATCGCACATCCCAGACTTTCACTGAAACTCTCAGTAAAGGAGGAAAATGGGTTAAGAAATAACCATTGGACAGAATGGGTTTTTGCCTTGGCTCTCTGGTGGGTTTTGAAATAATTCTGGGTACACCTTGTAGTAGACCATCGGGGTCTAATAAAGCAGAGCTTCTGTTTCCATAAAATTGAAGGGTTGATGCAGAGAAATATATTTTCCTGGTCTGAAAATATCGTAGTTTGGGGTTTTTTTTCCTGCAGAAGTATGTAGAATTTGTACAGGTTAGCTGTGTGAATGTCACTTGCTCCAGTATGATTTATTCCCATCGTTCTGGTAGCCATGCAAGGAGGATTTACTGTCCCATGCTATGATTTTCACTCTGGCTAATGAGGAAGAGAAAATAAGACAAAATTACCTGAGCAATAAGAAGAAAGGATGTGTTTTGTTATGGATATATTTTACATCTTGCCCCACTGTTGTATGTGCACAATGACATGAATTTGGGGGGTGTGTGGGAGTCATATGCCAGCAGAAAAGTTCTGGCATCCTGTGGATACAGCAAAAAGCAGAATCCTAGGGTGGAATTGAATAACTCCTGAGTTGGCAGTGGAAACTTTCAGGAATGAGCTAGTGAGGGGGGACTTACGTGAGGAGAGACAAGGCTAAATTTTAAAGCAGGTTTTTAATATAAACCAGGGGTTCAGAGAGGGAGAAAGCCCTCAGGACATACAGTGTTGTGCAAATAGAGGAGACGGAGGGGAGGGCAAGATCAGAGGTGTGGAATAAGCACGGAGGGGAGTGTAGAAGAGAGGTCAGAGAGTCCACCAGGGATCCTTGAGAGAAGGAGGAAAAGTTTTAATTTGATTTAAAAATACCTCAGCAAAGGCTAAGGAAACCAATAGTTAAGGTGCAGCTTCTGTGTTACAGAACACAGGGCACTTGACACGCTGTGTGCTTACTGGGAAGGCTTTGAGAGGGTGAGCAACAGTCAAGATGAGAAGGTCTTCAGGTCTGAAAGCGTTCAAGTAGCCGGCTAAAGCAGGCGATGGGGATGCAGGAACGAATCGTAGAAAGGTTTCAAGGGGTTGGGGGGGGATGGGCTTCCTCATGGTAAAAATGATAGGAAGGAAAAGCATTTGTTATCTGTGAAAGCCTCTTCAAGGTTTTCCTGATGATTGGGCTCTAAGAACAAAAGTCAGAGCCTGAGATTCAGAGCCTAATCAAGGTGCTCAGCAAAAAATACTAATAATAGTGCCCTGTGATTGACTAGCCCTCAGGCTTATCCGGCTGAGATGCATAAGCAAAGAGCAAAGCTTAGTGGGGAAGGGCATGTAAGAGAGAGCATAAGCCTGTAAAAGATAAAATTAAAACACTATTGTTTCTGTACGTTCTTGCTACTCAAAATAGACCTAGATTTAGGGACTCTTCATCAGGGAGTGGATCGATAGGGGAAGGGGGAATGGTTTTAAACTGAAAGAGGGGACATTGAGATGAGATCTCAGGAGGAAATTCTTTGCTGTGAGGGTGGTGAGAGCCTGGCCCAGGTTGCCCCGAGAAGCTGTGGCTGCCCCATCCCTGGAGGGGTTCAAGGCCAGGTTGGATGGGGCTTGGAGCAACCTGGTCTGGTGGGAGGTGTCCCTGCCCAGGGCAGGGGGTGGCACTGGATGGTCTTTAAGGTCCCTCCCAACCCAAACCATTCTGTGATTCTAACTTCTGTCTTGACTCTACGTGGCGTTTGAGTGTTCCTTTTCCTTCTCTTTGACGTTTCATGTGGAATAATTGGATCCAAACGGGAATCCAGGTTTTCCCCCAGGATGTTTAATTTTTCCAACCCATTTTACCACCTCTCCCCAGTGTAGAGGCTGCTGTGAGTTTTTGCAGCCTCAGCAAAACTTGTATTACCTTTTGCCTTGCATGCTAAAGAGTGTTTTCACTGCATACCTTTTGCCTTGCATGCTAAAGAGTGTTTTCTCTGCGTATCTGGAGTAGGTGCTAAATACAAAGGCACACAGCTATCACAGCTACTTCCATCTGAGACAAGATGGCAAAATGATACAGGAATTAGACAGCTCTTTAGGAAAAATTTGGAGAAGACTGGAATAAAATGGAACAGCTGCTCCCTGTGGAAGCCGTTAGCATTATACCAGAAGTAGAATAAGCTCCCTTTAAGCCAGATGTCTCTAAATTAGGAACAGACCCAATAAAGGACTTAAATATTGATGTGCTGTATTGAGATACTGTAATGCTGTAATTTGGGGTTTGTTCCTGACAGAGGAATCTAAAGCACTGTGAGGTACACAGACATAATGATCGTTGTGTGAGGACTGTCTGGTCTATCAGAATGAGATCCAAATGACTAAAGCACTGAGCAAGGGGTTTTTTAAAACTGACTCTCCAGCAGGGCTGGAAATAGGCTGTATGTTGACGTCCCACCTTGATATTTCAGAGCAGACTTCTTACAAATACCTATGGGGAGGCCCTTCTGTCTGCTCTGGTTACCCTCTGTGGAGCCATCTCCTCAGGACATGTGTCTATGATTATTCCTTAACAATGAGGTGAGGCTCATCCTTTTCTTGGAAGGGATAGCTTTTCATTGGTGTTGCCTACTTCTTATGTACACTCAAGAAGTTGAAATTTGGAGAAGACTGGAATAAAATGGAACAGCTGCTCCCTGTGGAAGCCGTTAGCATTATACCAGAAGTAGAATAAGCTCCCTTTAAGCCAGATGTCTCTAAATTAGGAACAGACCCAATAAAGGACTTAAATATTGATGTGCTGTATTGAGATACTGTAATGCTGTAATTTGGGGTTTGTTCCTGACAGAGGAATCTAAAGCACTGTGAGGTACACAGACATAATGATCGTTGTGTGAGGACTGTCTGGTCTATCAGAATGAGATCCAAATGACTAAAGCACTGAGCAAGGGGTTTTTTAAAACTGACTCTCCAGCAGGGCTGGAAATAGGCTGTATGTTGACGTCCCACCTTGATATTTCAGAGCAGACTTCTTACAAATACCTATGGGGAGGCCCTTCTGTCTGCTCTGGTTACCCTCTGTGGAGCCATCTCCTCAGGACATGTGTCTATGATTATTCCTTAACAATGAGGTGAGGCTCATCCTTTTCTTGGAAGGGATAGCTTTTCATTGGTGTTGCCTATTTCTTATGTACACTCAAGAAGTTGAGCATTCAAAGAAAGAAGTCTTGAGTTCAGTATTCTTCTTAGCCCCTGTATTCCTGGCTGTAGTCCTTCAAGATTAGTGAGCATTCAAAGAAAGAAGTCTTGAGTTCAATATTCTTCTTACCCCCCCGTATTCCTGGCTGTAGTCCTTCAAGATTATTTCAACCACCAATTTACAAGTTACAGTAGACAGGGCAGAGGGCCACATTTTGAACTTTTTAAAACTCAAAGGAGTATGAAATTCATTGCCTGACCACACAATGGCTATAGTGGTAACCAAGGCCATCACCCCTCTCCTGGAGCAGCACTGTTCTGCAGGGTCCATCAGATACAGAATCACAGAGAATCACAGAAAGGTCGGGTTTGGAAGGGACCTCTGGAGAACATCCAGTCCAACCCCCTGCCAGAGCAGGTCCCACAGGAACGTGTCCAGGCAGGTTCAGAATGTCTCCAGAGATGGAGACTCCACCACCTCTCTGGGCAAAATCACAACAGAGCAGCTCTGCTGATCCAAATCTTCTCTGCTGGGAGCGTATAATATTAAAAGATTAAGCCAAAATGCTGAATACAGATGGATGGTAGCAAAGTAATTTATGAGATGTTAATTGGCATACGGTGTACATCAAAAAATGCATTATGGGATAGGAGGAATCCCAGCTGTGCGTGTTAATAGTGGTGGTACCAAACCATGTAACAGCCTCAGCTGGGTAACTCCAAAGGAGCACCTGGACTGTGCTGCTACAAGGAGTCCAGGCAAAAAAAACACAACTTGTGCTTCCTGTACTGAGTATAACCAGTTGCCAGTATAACCAGTTATTCACATTAGTAGAGATGGGTTGATAAACATAAGTTACTATATTCTTTGTATAATACCATTTCTCTAAAAAATAAGATCGGCCAACAGGCAAGTCATACGGCAGGAATGGACAGTAGAAAAAAGACTTCTTGATGAATTCAGAATGATAGCTTTGTGAATATGGTATAAGTGTTGCATGGTACTAATTAAAAATCCAAGTGCATTGGTTTTTTGGGACATAAATCTTTGGTTTATAAATACAGTAGGCACCTCCTTGATTAAAGTGATCAAACACCAGCTATACCCTGTCTCTGACAGTTCAACCTGTAACATATGAATTGGCACTTTCAGACAACACATAATCAAGCTAGGATAATAACAGTTGTTAATTATCTTTTAAAAGAGGGATGAATGAATGTTTAATAAAAAGAAGACAGTGGATACAGCAAAAAGCAGAATCCTAGGGTGGAATTGAATAACTCCTGAGTTGGCAGTGGAAACTTTCAGGAATGAGCTAGTGAGGGGGGACTTGCATGAGGAGAGACAAGGCTAAATTTTAAAGCAGGTTTTTAATATAAACCAGGGAGAGGGAGAAAGCCCTCAGGACATACAGTGTTGTGCAAATAGAGGAGACGGAGGGCAGGGCAAGATCAGAGGTGTGGAATAAGCACGGAGGGGAGTGTAGAAGAGAGGTCAGAGAGTCCACCAGGGATCCTTGAGAGAAGGAGGAAAAGTTTTAATTTGATTTAAAAATACCTCAGCAAAGGCTAAGGAAACCAATAGTTAAGGTGCAGCTTCTGTGTTACAGAACACAGGGCACTTGACACGCTGTGTGCTTACTGGGAAGGCTTTGAGAGGGTGAGCAACAGTCAAGATGAGAAGGTCTTCAGGTCTGAAAGCGTTCAAGTAGCCGGCTAAAGCAGGCGATGGGGATGCAGGAACGAATCGTAGAAAGGTTTCAAGGGGTTGGGGGGGGATGGGCTTCCTCATGGTAAAAATGATAGGAAGGAAAAGCATTTGTTATCTGTGAAAGCCTCTTCAAGGTTTTCCTGATGATTGGGCTCTAAGAACAAAAGTCAGAGCCTGAGATTCAGAGCCTAATCAAGGTGCTCAGCAAAAAATACTAATAATAGTGCCCTGTGATTGACTAGCCCTCAGGCTTATCCGGCTGAGATGCATAAGCAAAGAGCAAAGCTTAGTGGGGAAGGGCATGTAAGAGAGTGCATAAGCCTGTAAAAGATAAAATGAAACCAGTATTGTTTCTGTACGTTCTTGCTACTCAAAATAGACCTAGATTTAGGGACTCTTCATCAGGGAGTGGATCGATAGGGGAAGGGGGAATGGTTTTAAACTGAAAGAGGGGACATTGAGATGAGATCTCAGGAGGAAATTCTTTGCTGTGAGGGTGGTGAGAGCCTGGCCCAGGTTGCCCCGAGAAGCTGTGGCTGCCCCATCCCTGGAGGGGTTCAAGGCCAGGTTGGATGGGGCTTGGAGCAACCTGGTCTGGTGGGAGGTGTCCCTGCCCAGGGCAGGGGGTGACACTGGATGGTCTTTAAGGTTGATTCCAACCCAAACCATTCTATTATTCTAACTTCTGTCTTGACTCTACGTGGCGTTTGAGTGTTCCTTTTCCTTCTCTTTGAGGTTTCATGTGGAATAATTGGATCCAAACGGGAATCCAGGTTTTCCCCCAGGATGTTTAATTTTTCCAACCCATTTTACCACCTCTCCCCAGTGTAGAGGCTGCTGTGAGTTTTTGCAGCCTCAGCAAAACTTGTATTACCTTTTGCCTTGCATGCTAAAGAGTGTTTTCACTGCATGGAGTAGGTGCTAAATACAAAGGCACACAGCTATCACAGCTACTTCCATCTGAGACAAGATGGCAAAATGATACAGGAATTAGACAGCTCTTTAGGAAAAATTTGGAGAAGACTGGAATAAAATGGAACAGCTGCTCCCTGTGGAAGCCGTTAGCATTATACCAGAACTAGAATAAGCTCCCTTTAAGCCAGATGTCTCTAAATTAGGAACAAACCCAATAAAGGACTTAAATATTGATGTGCTGTATTGAGATACTGTAATGCTGTAATCTGGGGTTTGTTCCTGACAGAGGAATCTAAAGCACTGTGAGGTACACAGACATAATGATCGTTGTGTGAGGACTGTCTGGCCTGTCAGAATGAGATCCAAATGGCTAAAGCACTGAGCAAGAGGTTTTTTAAAACTGACTCTCCAGCAGGGCTGGGAATAGGCTGTATGTTGAAGTCCCACCTTGATATTTCAGAGCAGGCTCCTTACAAACGCCTACAGGGAGGCCCTTCTGTCTGCTCTGGTTACCCTCTGTGGAGCCATCTCCTCAGGACGTGTGTCTATGATTATTCCTTAACAATGGGGTGAGGCTCATCCTTTTCTTGGAAGGGATAGCTTTTCATTGGTGTTGCCTACTTCTTATGTACACTCAAGAAGTTGAGCATTCAAAGAAAGAAGTCTTGAGTTCAATATTCTTCTTACCCCCCCGTATTCCTGGCTGTAGTCCTTCAAGATTATTTCAACCACCAATTTACAAGTTACAGTAGACAGGGCAGAGGGCCACATTTTGAACTTTTTAAAACTCAAAGGAGTATGAAATTCATTGCCTGACCACACAATGGCTATAGTGGTAACCAAGGCCATCACCCCTCTCCTGGAGCAGCACTGTTCTGCAGGGTCCATCAGATACAGAATCACAGAGAATCACAGAAAGGTCGGGTTTGGAAGGGACCTCTGGAGAACATCCAGTCCAACCCCCTGCCAGAGCAGGTCCCACAGGAACGTGTCCAGGCAGGTTCAGAATGTCTCCAGAGATGGAGACTCCACCACCTCTCTGGGCAAAATCACAGCAGAGCAGCTCTGCTGATCCAAATCTTCTCTGCTGGGAGCGTATAATATTAAAAGATTAAGCCAAAATGCTGAATACAGATGGATGGTAGCAAAGTAATTTATGAGATGTTAATTGGCATACGGTGTACATCAAAAAATGCATTATGGGATAGGAGGAATCCCAGCTGTGCGTGTTAATAGTGCTGGTACCAAACCATGTAACAGCCTCAGCTGGGTAACTCCAAAGGAGCACCTGGACTGTGCTGCTACAAGGAGTCCAGGCAAAAAAAACACAACTTGTGCTTCCTGTACTGAGTATAACCAGTTGCCAGTATAACCAGTTATTCACATTAGTAGAGATGGGTTGATAAACATAAGTTACTATATTCTTTGTATAATACCATTTCTCTAAAAAATAAGATCGGCCAACAGGCAAGTCAATACTTATACGGCAGGAATGGACAGTAGAAAAAAGACTTCTTGATGAATTCAGAATGATAGCTTTGTGAATATGGTATAAGTGTTGCATGGTACTAATTAAAAATCCAAGTGCATTGGTTTTTTGGGACATAAATCTTTGGTTTATAAATACAGTAGGCACCTCCTTGATTAAAGTGATCAAACACCAGCTATACCCTGTCTCTGACAGTTCAACCTGTAACATATGAATTGGCACTTTCAGACAACACATAATCAAGCTAGGATAATAACAGTTGTTAATTATCTTTTAAAAGAGGGATGAATGAATGTTTAATAAAAAGAAGACAGGGTTAGAAGTGGTAGCTTCTGTGCAACAGAGCTACAGATATTTTCTTTTACCTTAAATCTCATTTTCCTTGTAACCTTGCATGTGTATTCTCAAGAGGAAAAAGACAATAAAATAAAACAGCAGCAAAGAATGCAGGGTTTTTTTTATATTGAATGTCAGCCTTTGTCATAGGTACACACAAAAGTGTTAGAAGTGCTTTCTTGTTCTTAGGCCTTTCAACTGGAATGAGCCAGTGAAAAAGAACGTGGCTTATTTTAAAAAAAATAGTACATTAAAAAGTTACTTTATATTCAGTTTTAAAGTACCTTTTATATGCCCACAGGCACTGTTTGCTTATATTGCTGTGGAGATTTGTGCACCGTATTCTAGGGCTTGTTATCCATGGGCCAGGTGGTTCTGTGACTTGCACCAGATGAGGAGCTGATTCGGTAGCCTTTTAAATGAAGCAATGACTGTAATACTGAAATGTGTCATTTTTGTCATAAAAATTCATTAAAGGAGCAATACTGCAAAGTGCACTTGCTGTTTATAACGAAGAAGATGAGTGTGTATTGCATAGCAGCAGGTAGACTCCAGTTCCTGCTCTTGGTGGTGGGTGGATTGTTGAAGCTGTCTTGCACAGGGAGCTTATACAGGCTACAAACAATTCTATGGACCAAAACTCATCCAACAAGACTCGAAAAAAGTGAGGCTTCCACAAATATTTCGTGTTCTGACGTGAAGAGGAATGGAGTGGTGATAACAGAGATGTAGGATAATTGGCCTTACACATGTCAGAGAGCATCCCAGAGGGTCTCAGTCACACCTGCTTGTATTTACATGAAGGACTGTCACTGAGACAAGTTTCTACTTCCCTCATAATCTTTTTTTTTTTTTTTTTGAGTCAGTTTGGTTGCCTGTTTATGTTTTTTATTAATGACTGTCAGTTACTCATGTTGATCCCAATTCTCTTATCTAAGAACTTACAGGTAAGATGTTTTATTCTGATTTTGATCAAAAGGGACAATCAGGCTCTTTCACTTAGTTCCCTAATAACCAGTTGACAGGGACTTATTTCAAAGCATGTTAATGCTAATGTGACACTTGTAAGAGGCAATAAATGGCAAAATTGAGATGTTCTCAGGTCACAAGTTGTGTACTGCAAGACATCATTGAAAGTATCATACAGAGGATGCACCTTTTCTAGCTGTAGCTAAACATGGAGATGTTTTATGCTTGTCACCAGATGGTGATTAGCATCCCAACTTTTAACAACATTCATCAAGAAGCTCTAAATAAAATTTTAAAAACCATGACCCAAGACTTGTGAATCTGAACCATCTTGGCTTGTGGAAGATTCACACGACATCTTGTGTCCCTGCTGAAAGACACAGCCAGCAGGTCGTTTTGAACTACTTTTCTTTCCTCTAGTAAGAATGTAAAAGTCTGAAAAATAAACTGTGAGGAATTCAGGACTGGACTTTTTTTTGGTTTCAGTTCTCTACTGTCCGAGATCAAAGCTCTGATGCCTGAAGAAGGAGAAGCTGCCTGAATCTTAATTCGTAATTCATCTAATTGAAACTTGCCTCGTAGACGTGCTCAGGATGTGGACCAGAAGTAGTACTGGTGTACAGGGGTTTTGACCTGAAGACCTGAGAAGAGGTTGAGAAGATCTGGCAGAAATCCAGGGAAATGCTTAAAGGTAGTCCAAGTCCTTCTTGGAGGGATGCACCCGCAAAGTAGAAGTTAATTAAAGCACAACTGAAAAGAAACATGGTGTGACAAGCTGTATATAAAAAGAACTGCAGGACCGCACTCTGCTTTTAGATTATGAAGGTTATAGCAGCTTCCTAGAAATCCTGCAGGATTTGTTTCCTCTTCTTTTTTTTTTCCCCTCTTACTTTCTGACCTATTTTAGGAATTTAGAGCATCTCAATCATTCCACTCTTCCTGGAAGGAAAAGCACAATCTTTTTATTAATTCAAGCGTCTCCCTGCGCTGTTGGTCCAATTCCTTTTTTTTTTTTTTTTTTTTAATAGACCATGTTTCTTGGTTTCATTCTCTTGTAATATTCCAGCCTGTGTTGCTTTAATATAGTCATATTAATTATAGTCATCTACTACATACTTTGGAAAGGTTAGAAGAATTTCTTACAATGTGCCAAATTCAGAGGTCCATTCATAAAAAGATGCAGCATGGAGAGAATTCCCTAAGAGTCATCTGATCCCACTGGGGCAAGCTCAGCAGATATCTTATGGGGAGTATTTCTCTAACCTGTTCCTAAAAAATCTTCTGCCCTTCATTATGTGAACCTATTCTTTCTTAAAAAAAAAAAGAGCAAAAAAAAAAAAAAAAAAAAGCAGTGTGCTAAAAAGACTACGTCGAATTCATGAGAACTTTTGCCCTATAAATTTTTTGTAAGCCATTTCAGCTTCAAAAACACATTTAAGTCCTTTCAGTTTAGCATTATTCGGTAAAAATTGTATTCTGTCAGTTCTCTAACCTGTTCCTAAAAAATCTTCTGCCCTTCATTATGTGAACCTATTCTTTCTTAAAAAAAAAAAGAGCAGTGTGCTAAAAAGGTTACATTGAATTCATGAGAACTTTTGCTCTATAAATATTTGTAAGCCATTTCAGCTTCAAAAATACATTTAAGTCCTTTCAGTGTAGCATTATTCGGTAAAAATTGTACTCTGTCATCTTTGTTCACTACAAACAAGTGCTTAGTTCTGCGTAATGAATTAATAAATCAAATGGATGAAATCCCTGGAATAAGAAAAAAAAAATAAAAATATGGATTTTTAGCAGTTATTTAGGAAATTATTTGATCTTGTCAGGAGTATGACTTCCTAGATGCCAGGAACTACTTTGAGCTGAACTTACAACTATTCTCTGTTCTTGAGAAGCAGTGATACAAGTCCATGCTTGCTCACAGTTGGGACATAATATCCCCCTGGGCACAGCTTGAGGTGGGGCATGTGGTGGGCTTCTTGGCTGGAGAGAAATTGCCTCGTATTTCCTGGAATCACATCACACTGCAATTGTTGGATTTTATAACCAACTGCTCTTGTTGCTTAGCTCTCGTTTTAGAGGCAAAAATGTGTTAAATGGCCAATATAATTTGTATGTTGGAGCAGAGCTGTAGCAGTTTGCTGTTCTTATTATTCACAGTTTATTTGCAGTTTTGTTGTAGGCTTTGGCTTCTGATCCCAGTGCCCATTGCCTTTAGCAATTCCTTCCCTGCTGGTTTTGTGGTGGCACCAATGGACCGGCCCACTTTTTGTTAGAAAATAAAACAGTAACAATCTGGAAATGCTCGATGTGATGTGATTAATATGATTTCTGGAAAACCGAACAAAACAATCAGCCTTTATAACTGCTGATGGAAACATAATCCCAAACTTCAGGACATCTTTTGTCTATTCTGAATATCAGTTAAAAAATTCACTTTAAAGCAAGGTTTGTAAACACGTTGCTGGAGTCATCTAGACACAGAAGTGGCACTTGTAGGGATTCATAATTTGGTAGCAGTATCTGTTCTTGTAAAATCATGTGTGTGTAAAGGTAAACACGTTGCTGGAGTCATCTAGACACAAAAGTGGCACTTGTAGGGATTCAGTAGCAGTATCTGTTCTTGCAAAATCATGTGTGTGTAAATCTTTGAGTGGGTTTTTTGGTTGCTTTTGGGTTGGTTTTTTTATTGTTACTTCCTTCCAAAAATCAGAACTTGTGACTGTTATCCTGTGGTTTCATATAGATCTTATGGGAATTTAGAGTGGGGAAGCAGCCAAGAACAGATCTAAGTGGAAGAGGATGAGAAGATGGGTTCTCTTACACATTGTGTTAAAATAGCTGCTTGTCTGTATCACTCGTGTGAAACTGTGCAATGCCAACATCATGGGAGCACAGCAGGAACACAGAAAATACTGCAACAGCACATATTATGTACTATAGTAAAAGTATAATAATTGGTCAGAACTGATTTCTCCTTGGAAATTAGCCTGGCCCCAGCAGGGCTAATCTGGGGGGAAGGAAATGTGATGGTTGTGTATGAGCTGATTGATCTTGCAAGACATGTCATTTGCTGAGCATCAGTTCCAGATCTTCTGTGTGGGCACTGTGAAGGGTACAAGACTGGGATAGACCCTGGCAACCCCTCCTTCCTTTCCATCTCCTTGCAAAATTTTCTTTCTCCTGAGTGGACCCAGTCTAGAAGCGGTGGCTTCATTCCCTGTCCCTTTTCTTTCCCCAGCCCTCCGTGACTGGTCTCTGCGCCCGCTTTTGCCTGAAAAGTTCTGCACAGAGCAGAAATGTTGGGCGGAAATGAGCAGAAATGAGGGGTGGAGGGAGAAGGGTACCTTTCTGGATGCCTTTGTTTTTGTGACGTTCACTTTCTGTGCCCTTTCTTGAATTGGCTGGAGTGATGTTAGTAATCACTGTGTTGCCCATGATATCAAATGTCCTCAGATCATCAATGCTGCCCTTCTGATTTAAAGAGCTTACCCCTGCACACCTTGATGGCCTGTCCTGATTTTGCTAGGCTAATAAGGGACAAAACCGTTTTCTGAGAGGTTTATGTACACTGTTCAGTCAAGTGCTGCATTGCTTGCTCATGGCTTTAAAGGTTATTTAAGAGATAATCCGTATTGATTTGACACATATAAAGCCATGGGTAACCCTGAGATAACTTAATAGCTGGCACAGTAATAAAGCGTTTAATCAATCTCTGAAGCTATTTAGGGTGCTATGTTCTAAAGCAATTTTTGTTATTCTGTAGCAAGCCATAAAAAGCAAGGAAAAAGCACCAAATGCCCTTTTGTGTGTGACATGGAAGTGCTGAGGTGACCGAGGTGTTTCGAGCTGCCTGCTCTGTCCACCCAAATATAAGGAAAAAAATCACTAAGAGATTTGGCTAAACACTGGAGTACTTTCCTCAGGGACACTGTGGAGCCTCAACCCCCAGAAGTTTTATAAACCCAACAATGCCTTGAACAGCCCAATCTCACACTGAAGTTAGCCTTGCTTTCACCTGGGGGCTACACTAGGTGCTGCTGAGAATCTCTTCCAACCTGAATTATTTTATGATGATTTTTATGATTTGCCCAAAAGAAGCTGGCAGGTTTCTATCTAGTCAAAAATCAAACTCTCCCTTCTAACTGTTTTTCACCTATGCACCTCTACCACTCTTTTTGTCCTTAGTTTAGCTACTTGTGACAGTAATTTCCTTTTCTGGAGAGCAAGGCCACCATCCAGACCACCCCTGGAGAGCTGGTATGCAGCACAACCAAAGCAACATGGGAACAGAGATGACCCTGTGTGTCCGTTGTAGCTGCAGTTCAAAACAGAGGTGTTCGACCTTGAAGATTCCTCTTCTCAAGGGATGTCAGACAGAAGTGACAGGGAGAAGTTAAGCTGGGAGATCCCTTTAAACTACAGCAGAAAAAAAAAAAAAAGTGCAGAAATCAGTAAGGCTTGTTTTTTCTTTAGAAAAAAAAAGTGAAACCCTGGGCAGCAGGGAGAAGTGATTTTTAAGTTGTAATATTTCTCACCAGTGGGAAAGGAAGAATGTTTTAAAGTCCATCCATCTGCTCTACTTTCTTGTGAAGGTCTTTGTCTTTCCTAAGACTGTGTCCTCAGCTGCTCCCATAGTGTTTTTTACGTATCTTGTGAAGATACTAGGCAGAGTTGGCATTTTCTGATTTTTTGAATGACAGACTCAATTCTCAACTGCTCAGAGCATTTCCTTGTGGGTGTGTTTTGAAATGTTCCTGTTAGAGCTGGAACTGACAAAATATCCAAATATCAAATCAAAGACTGAGTGAATCAACAAATGAATCAATAATAACTTGCTCCTGAATTTTGAAATCATCAAGTCACTGAATTAGCACAGAGAATAAATTATGAGACTGATATACGAAAAAAAATAAAGTGGATTTTTTTAAAATACTGCCAGAAGATGTATTACATCCAGTACTTCAGAAAACACAGATGCCAAACTCGTCCATCCATCTCCTTCTTACCCAATAACTAATACCCTGGCTGACACTGTGACCTTGATTTAACAGCTGCAAAAACTTAATGTCTATTCTTAATGTAGCTCTTTGAATTCACCCAAAAGGGCTTTGAGATAAATTTTGCTAATTGCAGAGAAATAATAAGATTAAAGTAGTTTGCTTTTATTCAAATCCTAAAACCTCACTGTGGCTAAAATGATTTTTTCCTTGTGCTTCTCTCATGGGAATTAACAGATGACTTAAAAATAGAGGTATCTATTGAAAAATTAACAAATCCATCAACATTTCTTTCATCTTAATTTATTTAGATAATAGTCTAAGTTTAAAAAAAAAAAACAACAAAAAACCAAACCAAAACCAAAACATCAAAATGGGGTGGGGGGAGGATTCAGGACAAGTAGATGTTTAAGATTCTGAGACCCTGCTTGAACAGTGCTCCCAACAGGAGTTGTTGGGCACAAACAGGAGGAAGAGTTTGAGGCCAAGCCAGGAGTGGAGCCAGAAGAGGCAGAGAACAAGGCAGGAGCCGCACGGTCAAGCAGAAGCCAAGGCCAAGAGAATAAGAAAAGATGGCACCAGCCTAAGGACCAAGACAAGACAAGATTCAGGGGCCCAGAGGAAGATTGGCCAACTTTCTACCAGTCTACATGCTACCAGGAAAGAGGCTGTGCCAAAAGATAGACATCTCTGCAGGAACAGGACCCAGGGATACGCTGTCTAAAATAGCATCAGTTTCATAGATGCAGGTAGTAAATTTCCTGAGAAATTTACTGTGATTACTCCTCAGAGGTTGGCATGGCAAGGTATAACCTCATTCAGACTGCGTTCTATCGCTCTATCAAAATTGTTCCTTCCTTAAATACTTGGAAGAACAGGCTAATAGAGGCTTCAGGAAATTCAGCAAGGAGAAAGACAACGTGCCTCACTTGGGAAGGAGCATCCCTTGTAGAAGAGAGAGAACAAGAATAAGTGGGAACAAAAGAAATTCAGGGTGGATGAGGAGAAACATTTTCACCATGAGGCAAACCGTAGAGCAGAACATGCTGCCCAGAGAGGTCACATGGTCTCTATCCTTGGAAGTTTTCAAAACTCAGCTAGATAAATTCATCAGTAACCTCATTTGTCCTTCTAGTTATTGCTGCTTGGAGCAGGACATTTGACTAGACCTTTTTGAGGTCCTTTCCAACCTGAATCTTCTTACAGTTCTAAAAACCATACAGATACCTTTTGGAGACTGACTGAAAAACTGAATAAACAGGGGAATGTCACAATATAGTATTGAATGTACAAGTTCAGCATGTACTACTTTTTTACTTAACTGTAACACACCATATTTACTATTTAGGCATGCATCATAGAATGGTTTGGGTTGGAAGGGACCTTAAAGATCATCTAGCTCCAACCCCCTGCCCTGGGCAGGGACACCTCCCACCAGACCAGGTTGCTCCAAGCCCCATCCAGCCTGGCCTTGAACCCCTCCAGGGATGGGGCAGCCACAGCTTCTCTGGGCAACCTGGGCCAGGCTCTCACCACCCTCACACCAAAGAAGTTCTTCACAATATCCTATCTAAATCTGCCCTCTCTCAGGTTAAAACCATTCTCCCTCATCCCATGGCTCCCCTCCCTGATCCAGAGTCCCTCCCCATCTCTCCTGGAGCCCCTTTAGGGACTGGAAGGGGCTCGAAGGTCTCCCCGGAGCCTTCTCTTCTCCAGGGTGAATCCCCCCCAAACTCTCTCAACCTGTCCTCACAGCAGAGGGGCTCCAGCCCTCTGGTCATCTTCATGGCCAAAAAGATAAGTTTGTCTTATTTTCCTGTATTTGGAAGCAAACGAAGTTTAATCAACCTCTGTAAATACCCTCCCATTTTCTCTTCTGGTGTTTCTTCTTCTACACAAGTCCATCAGGCTTGTCTTCACTCCCAGTGCACGATGCTGTGTCGTGATGCTGTTTAGCTGAGGGCAAGGACATTTTTTGTCACAAATGGGTGTGTTAGCAGCTGCAGGAAGCTGCTTTTCTGATGACATGCCATGGAGCCGTGACTCCTTATAGCAGAACTTCTGCAAATCTTTGGCCCATCTCCAGACCCTCCAAAAAGGGGAAAATAACTACTTTTTGACATGTAAAGAACCAAGCAGTTTCTCAAATGATGGCTTTGAGGACACTACCGTAAGGAAATCAAGTAGCTCCCCTGCAGCATCCTTGTCCTCATTCGACCTTCCACAGGGGAAGAAGGATGGTTTAGGCTGGAAACGGAGAAGTGCTGAGATGAAAGGTTTGATAAAAGCTGTAGAGATAAACTAGGTGTGTAAATACTGAGGATATAATTATTAACACAAAGGGACACAAATACACCTCCCAAGGAAGTGTCTTTGCCTTCCCTGTCCAATAATTTAGACTTTACCCTTTGCTAATCATCCATGACCGTCTAATCAGAGTTAAAGGCATCTCATAGCTCACATACTGTTAATTTAGCACACTGTTAATTTAACTCGAGCGAAACACAAGTGGCTACAGTTGCAGAGATGTATCTTAGACTACACTTCATTGGGGTTTTGCTGAGTGGGAACAAAAAGAACTTCCCTGTAATGAGTGCTGGTGACAGCAGCAGCTGAGGCAAACCTGAACCAACTGCAGCAGTACCCTGGTCCACCCCACTCAGGCAGGCTGCTGGAGACTTGGATAAAAACAAAAATAAGCATCTAATTTGATTTTTTCTGTCTTTCATATCTTCTTCTGAAGGTGCTTGAGGTTGTTGAAGGTGTATCTTTTTGAACTCTTGTTTTCTAGCCACCCTTACCGTTTTCTGTTGTACCTACCCACCCTCAATTGTGTTGATCCCTTTCAAACAGCTGAAGCACAGTTCCCATTTCCTTTTTCTTGGCAGCATTTGTCCTCATTTTCTCAGATGACACCAGCTCGATTCAATACAGAAACTGCAGCCAAGGGTCCATCTCAGAGCAGTTCCCTTTTGTACAGTAATGAAGTTTCACACACAGGTTTTGCTGTACTTGAGGCTTTTAAAACCTTTCCACGAAAACTGGAAGTGTTCCTCCATGAAAAAGCAAAGATCAAAAAACCTTTTGTTTGTTGGGACGCTATGATGATATATTTCCTGGGAATGTAAGAAAGAGACCATCAGCCCCAAAGAGAACCATGTCTGCCTCCCCTCTGACTCAGGTGACCGGAATTTATCTCATCAGATCACAAAATGCAAGGGAAGAATGAAAAATCCTCCCACCTCACAAGGGGCACTAAGGCATACTCTCTCAAGGTCTGTTCATATTTCTGATGGAGGAGACTGGTAACACGGTGACAACTGAGAAGTCCACACCTCTTTGGCCACTTTATTTTGCACCCTTATGATTCACGTATCTTTAGCTCAGCAGCACTGCTGGGTAGTATGGCATAATTTCACAAATTTGAAAGTCGAGAGGTGAAATTTGGAGCTACAGACCGATCTTTTGCCTCAGCTTAGTTTCTCGTAGGTAATGCTTGAAAGATAAACTGCTGGGAGTTTATCTCACTGCCTTCCCATCCCCACGCTGTGAAGGCTGAAGCTGTGTTCTGGCTAAACAAGAGTGCTGCAAAACTAATGCTGACTTAATTGCAATCAAATAATGCATTAACTTGTATGTCTCTGCCTTATCGCTTCCTCAGATAGCCAAAGTGAATGTGTTTCTTTCTGAACCGCCGGATATTTTCAAGTTTTGAAGTAAGTGTGTTCCTTCCAGAAATAAATGCAAAATGACTTTTGATTCTTTCCAAGACAAAAAAGAAAACAATAATACTTCTTATCAGGGCTCACCAGGTTTATAGCATGAGTAGCATATGTAATGTATTTTTTCTAGTATAGCATCATATCTAATAGTAGAAAGATACAGAAATGATTACATGGCACCAAAGGGCATATTACTAGATGACTTCTTTGATCTAAGATAAATTAATGAGTACAAAAATATGAATTCAAAACACTTGTACTGCCCTTAAGGTGTAGAAAGGCATCATGTATCTTCCAAGTTAATCCTGTTAGATTTCTCCTACTGGCAGCTGCTTTCTTGAAAGTAATTCCTTCAAGAAAGTTGATAATCCTGGTACTTAGTTGAAAAAAGCTTCATATTGCAAATGGGGAGTCTAAAAATTGCGCCTTAATCTTGCATTTCCATTACAAAAGTCCTTTTCAGTTTTCCCATACAAGGTGCAGGAATGTGATGCTAACATTTTATATAACAAACTAACAGATTTTGGGAAGAAATTCTTCGCTGCAAGAGTGGTGAGAGACCAGGTTGTCCCGAGAAGCTGTGGCTGCCCCATCCCTGGAGGGGTTCAAGGCCAGGTTGGATGGGGCTTGGAGCAACCTGGTCTGGTGGGAGGTGTCCCTGCCCAGGACAGAGGGGCTGGGACTCGAGAATCTTTAAGATTCATTCCAACCCAAACCATTCTATGAATCTGAAACAGCCTTACATATACTGTTGGCCCACATGCTTTTGTGCTTCTAGGATGTAGTTAATGTCGGTTTTCCTTCTCAGTCTCTTATGTCAAAGACAACCTTTCCTACCTATCTGTTCCTCATGACCAAAGACTGTTTATAAACTGAGGACAGGGATTATTTTCTTGTCCTACAGAATGCTGTGTATTAGTTCAAGGAGAAAAGAAGGATGAGTCAACTTCTAGCATTTTCATCTTGCCACACGATGCCAGCATTCCATTGAATATCTCTCGGTCGGGGTTGCAGGCGAAGCAGATGATAAGAAGCTTTATGTATTTATTGAAATGATGCACCATTGTTCCTGTCACCGTCACGGTGCTGCTGGCATTGTCTTTCTGCAGTCAAGTGCAGGAAGGTTCTACCAGCAGAGCTGCCCTCAGAAAGCCCATGTGAAACTTTGCGCTGCATTCCTTGTGGAATACATATTTGCAATTCCTTTTCTCTGAGCACTGGCACCTGCACATTAAGCACATCCTTCAGTCTAGCCCTCATCAACAAACCACTCAAGGATTTGGCTGAGTGCTTTCCTCAACCAGGGCCTTCAACTCTGATTCTGAGCTCACTGCAGTCGGTGTGAGCCGCAAGTAGAGCAGCCTTCCAGCTTCAACGAGTATGTCAAGTGTCCTTAAAAGTTTTTATTCTACTTTCCTAACCTTGGCTGTCAATATCTCCACCTCCTGTTACTCTCCTCAAATTGCTGCGCTTTGTCATGCCTAATTGTTTTTCCCTCTTGACGTATTTAAGTGGAGGAGTAATGGCAATGTTGCAGGATAGAATTTTGTTTGTTTTCTGGAGACCGTATTTGTTTGGGAGCTGATTCCCATCCAGATGGTCCTCATGCCTAATATCTTTTAAAGCATGCAACTGCAGCAATTCGTCCATCACCAGTTTGTATGGCACCTCAAACAGTGAGGAACAGGAACCACCACCCCTTTCTCTCTGCCCCTCAACTGTTTTGCACCATTTTTGGCTACTGCTAACTGCAATCACCCCGAATTTTCAGAGAAAGAGAAGCATTTATACAGCTGTAGCCTGTTTTCTCTATTTCTTTTAAAAGTGAAATGATTACTTCTAGGGTTCTTTTATTATTGAAGGCGGAGAGTGACTCGGGAAAGGAGGTAAACATTCCTGAAACAAACCCCTCAATCCACATTGGTTTAATTGAGAATTGAGTATGTTAAATGCCTTTATGAATTAAGGCTAAAATAATGTCCAGCAATTGAGTTAAACTTTTCTTCTGAATCCACAAGCAAGAATCTTGGTAAAAAACAGGGAAGGAGAGTACTATGGCCTAAAATATTAACGATAACAGCATTTTCAACTTGCATAGTTCTGAAATTGCATTTTAATTTAGTCCTGGGAGCGTTAGTTCTTTCAAAAACAAGACTTAAAAAAGCAATTGCTCTTTGAGTTAATCATCTACAGTATTTATTTAATATGTAAGTCAGATCAAGTGCAAATTGCCTTTTAGAAGTTGCTGGATTAAAAACTTGTTTTATCTAGGGCTGACTCTTCCCCTCAGGTTTAATAAGTTTCTGCTCTCCAAAAGGTGTCAAAGTTCCCCTTTTCCAGTGCGACTATGGCAAGAAAAGCCATCATTTTGTCTTTCCTATGTTCATTGCCACTGAGATAGTATCTATATAGCAGTATTTTTGGTGCTGGATATAATTAATAATGATTTACGTTTACATAACATTTAATAACAACACATTTAATAACAGTTTAAGAAGATGACAGTTCATGACCATTATTGAATTAATCTTCTGCTCTCAATTTTGTGTCACAATAGAAGTGTTGATTACAACATGCAAGTTGCATTCTCAGCAACGTATTTCAGTCAATTTATATTGATATTCAGAGGTTACTCTCACTCTACATGTCTCTGCTTTTATTCTGATTTAGAAGCAGTGAGAGGTTAACCAGGATTTAAAGGAAATAAAATAAACCATTATAGATTCCATTGCGTGCCTGAATTTTATTCTGATTTAGAAGCAGTGAGAGGTTAACCAGGATTTAAAGGAAATAAAATAAACCATTATAGATTCCATTGCGTGCCTTTTACAGTTATGAGTGCAAACTGAATTTCTAATTGAACTTCAGGACATATTTGCCATTACTACATTTTACATTTCATAGTGTTGTAGAAGGTTCATTTTTTTTAATTAAGCATTAGGCAAGGTAGATAGTGTTACCTCTCAATCTTCGGTAGAAAAGTCAACAAGAAGGGATTAGCAAAGTTAATACCAGCAGTGAACCCTCTGCCTCTGTCAGAGGTAAATAAGACACTTAGATAAATAAGATGTTTTTAACTCTTCCAGACCTGATGAATTTCATTCTTTGACAGAAAAAGGTCTCAGAGCCAGCAGCCACCTCTGGGAATTCCCCAAGGATGGATGAAGTGCCATAAATTGACAACATTGTTCTTGCTTTCCCCTCTTTTTTTAGGGGGAACAAGGGCTAGAAGAGAAGCAAGGGAGCTACGCACCACTCAGCAGAACTTTAATACCCAGGAAAACTCTGGAGCAACCTATTGGTAAGTAATTGGAAAATTATGACAAGATGAATTGCCACCAACTCTCTTCTCACATAACTTGTTCCTGGTAAATCCAAGTAACTTTATAGTGGGATAATGGCGTTTGTGGGTAGAATGGGAGCCATGAATATTTTATACTTTGGATCTTAGCAACACTTTTCACAAGGTTTAACATGATATTCGCAAGCCAGCTGCAGAATCATGGTTTAGATGAAAGAGTCCTAACCTGCAGGCAAAATCATGCTCAAGAAATGCTTTTCAGCAGTTTCTGGACAAAAGGGGAAGTTATCTTTATGCAGCTCTGCAGGCTTTTGTCTTCCCTCTATTCTAGCCTGTTTTCACTGGCAGTCTGGGTGAAGGAATAGATAGGGTGCTTATACTAAAAAAGACAGAAATACCACAGTTATGCTGCAAGGCAGATAAAAGTTAAAAATGGAGATTCGATAGGGACAACTGTAAAGTGTTAAACACAGGCAGGAATAATCAAGGGAACTAATAGGGAATGGGGAGCCACAGACTCCAGTCTCCTATCTAGACAGACCAGAGAATTGGGCAATCATTTCATTGCATGAAATCTAACAAGAAATGCTGGGTTCTGCTCCTGGGGTGGAGTAATGCCGGACACAAGAATAAACTGGGGGAGGAGTGGCTGGAGAGAAGCCCTGCAGAAAGGAATCTGGGGGGGCTGGTCATCAGCAGGCTCTGCAGGAGTCAGCAGGATGCCCTGGCAGCCAAGAGGACAAACTGCATCCTGGGGGGCATCAAACACAGCATCACTAGCTGGTCCAAAGGGGTGATTATCCTGCTGTATTTAGCATTGGTGCAGCCTCACCTTGAATACTGTGTGCAATTCTGGGCTCCACAATTTAAGAAGGATGTGAAGATCCTCAAATGAGGGAGGTGCTGAGCTCTTCTCCCTGGTACCCAGTGATAGGACATGTGGGAATGGTTCAAAGCTGCATCAGAGGAGGTTGAGACGTGATAGGACATGTGGGAATGGTTCAAAGCTTCATCAGAGGAGGTTCAGATTTGACATTAGGAAGCATTTCTTGACCAAGAGGGTGGTCAAACACTGGACCACGCTTCCTAGAGTGGAGGTCAATGCCCCAAGCCTGTCAGTGTTTAAGAGGCATTTGGACAATGCACTTAGTAACATGTTTTAATTTTTGGTAGTCCCTGAATTGGCCAGACAGGTGGACTAGATGATCATCATAGGTCCCTTCCAACTGAAATATTCCGTTCTATCCTGCAGATCAGTTCTCCTGACAGTATCGAGGCGTTGTAATGGACTTTGAGATGCCCATGATACTGAAAAAAGGGAGATACCATTCTGGGATGTATAAACCCACAAGTACAACCAGTACTCGAAACAGTCCTTTGATTCTGCTTAGTAATGCCAAGGCTCCTGCTGTAGTCTTTGGTCAGGTTTCCAGCAGCACTTCCATGAGTTCCCATCCAGCCACGCTTCCCTGGGCTCTTCTGAACAGGACCACATGAGATGATAGAATATATGCACAAGTTATTAGCTTTGTTTCTGTTTATACTTTGTGTTTCTGCTGTAAAATTTAACTTGCCAGTTGTCCCATCTCCTTATGAAGTTCAGATGTTAATGTAATACAGGGAAGAAAGCACTTTTTTTCCCCTTCTTTCATTTTTGTGGATGAGACTTTTCCAGATGGTGTTTGTGAACAAGGAAATCAAATATATATGTCTTTGGCTACATTCACTGTTTTTATTCCTTTGTTGTTGTTGTGGTTTCTTCAGCAAATGCAGATATATTCTCAATGATGTCCTGTCATCCATTTTGAGGAGTCAAAACAGAAAATTCTGGATTCCAACAGATTTGAGGATAAACCTCTGTGTGGTAAGATTCCCTTTTACTACTGGACTGCAAGGTTTGGTTTTCTTCTCTTTAAAAAGATTTGCTGTGAAAATTTCTCCCACAATTTTGCTATTAACTTACTTTCTTGGAAGGAAAACTCCTGTTGCAACCATTGGCTACCTCAAAAATATTTTAGTTTTACTGGAAACATTTTCTGATTCCAAATCTAATTCATTTAGGTTCCAGCCTAATTTAAAATCATTGCTAATGTCTGAAGCCAATGTGTACTTATTTTGTCCACGTATGGAATTTGGTTGTAATTTTCTCTCACGTAAATTTCAGTCAGCCCCATTTCTGCAGCTTGCTGAAATTAATCTCTTTTAGCACTAAAAATGTATGGTTTATTTCCATCGAGTTTGAGATCATGCAGAAAATGCTACTCCTTAGGTGTCAAATTTCTCATATCACTTAGTCACATATTTATGACTCTTTTCTTACATTTCTTCTGAAATGAGACGTGATATTTGGAATGTTGCAGATGGCAGCAACCTCTGAATCAGTCATGCAAACCACTTGCTGTTTTCTCACATAGGACATAGATATGAGACCTTTGCAAATACTCTTTTACATGTTAACAAAGAAATTGGCCTTTAAAATGGTGATAAGGAAAGGAAAGTAGATGAAAAATAGCTGGGGAAAAAAAAATCAACTGAGTGGTGTCATTTCTGCAGAATCCCTGGATCCTTCTATGGTGTGGGATGATTGAAATCCTAAGATAGACTTTACTCATCTGGAATCTTACTCAGGCTTCAGTCAGGGTTGGTGCTGCATGAGCAATCACTGCCTGGCTCTCTGTGATGGGGGGGGAAGAGCTGGTTGCCCCCTGTGCTTTGCCAGGTCTCCTGCCTAGGGATCAAGCCAAACCCATCAAGAAGGGCTGCACCAAGAGTTTAGGACCACCTGAGCCAGCTGCACATTTACTTACACCACATTGGGAATAACCTCCCTCTCACTATTCCAGAAGAAAATGTAAACCTAAAGTGATTCTCCCTATAAAGCATTTCCATATTTTTTTCACATTGAGCAACACACTGGACAACAAATGTTTGTTGAAACTGGAAACGACTTAGATCTGCTTCGTCTTCATCGTGCCTATGGAGGCAACTACCTTGATGGTGCTGTAGGCTCAGCAAATATTTACTCATGCCCAGGAGGGACTGCAAGGTGAACTGTCTGTGTGGCAGACCGCCTCTCCCAAGGAGAAAGGGCTGGGAGCTATTCTTAAAGGAGATTTAGGGAGCCCTTCCTTCAAAAGAGAAGAGGACTTGGAGCCCAGGCTTGAAAGGTATTTAGGGATCTGAATCACTGAATGTGTTGGGTTGGAAGGGATCTTTAAGGGTCATCTAGTCCAACCTTCCTGCAGAAAGCAGGGACATCTTTAACTAGATCAGATTACTCATCCAGCCTGGCCTTGAATGTCTCCAGGGATGAGGCCTCCACCACCTCTCTGGGCAACCTGTTCCAGTATCTCACCACTCTCATTGCAAAGAACTTCCTAATGTCTAATCTAAACCTACCCTGCTCTAGTTTAAAACCAATGCTCTTCATCCTATGCTTTGCCTTTGCAAACATTACCTCTGCATCTCTCCTGTAGCCCCTGTTGGGTACTGGAAGGGACGATAAGGTCTCCCCAGAGCCTTCTCCAAGCTGAACAACCCCAGCTCTCTCAGCCTGTCTTTGTAGGAGAGGTGCTCCAGCCCTCTGAAAGGCGTGCGTTTGGCAAGAGGATGGATTGGTATCGTGGCCATGCAGCCATGAGCAGCACCACATTAAACTGGAGGAGCTGTGCAGCTCATGTCAGACCAGGTCAGAGCTTTGACATAAATGCTTCAGTCTCTCTGTTATGGACACTGGGAGATGGGCTCCCAGTCTGCAACTCCTTCCTGCGACATCACATCTCCCACCCAAACCAGCCCCTCTCAGAGACCTGCATCACTGACATCAGTGACTACGAATACTCGTCATCGGAAGAGCAGGACCGTGATTCAGATTTTCTACTCGTTAGCTGAGGATCTTGTTGCCAACTCTTGGGAACCTTATCAGCTTTCTCTCTCACTCACACAGCCCACTTGTGTCAAAATGAAGGGTTTAATAGGGTGTTTTGCATTAAAATGGAGATAAACAGTGTGTTTGCTTGAAGCAGGAGGAGGCAGAATAAGCCAGATCTTCAGCTGATATACATTTGTCACAGCTCTATAAAAATAATGAAGCTATACTAATTTACATTCGTTAAGAAGCAGAGCTGCTGTCTCTCACACAGACTCCTCTGCAGATCTCTGTGGTGCGGACAAGGAGGGACACTGGTGGTGACGTGCAGCCCCAGCAGCTTCCAGCACGTGCCTCAGGTAGGTCAGAATCAGTCTGAAGATTGCTGAGAGGCAAGAACTGGTCGTAAGTAAAAGCCTGAATTTTTATCCTTTTTCCTGGACTGGCTCTTGGTACTCTTCAGCAAAGTTGCTCTGTCATCCCTTCACTTTTAGGACGGGGCATTTGCATTTTCTCCTGTCTACTTGGAATTTCTTCTGTCCCATTAAGACTCATGAGTTACTCCAAGTCTAGCTGGGGACATACTCCATCCTTTGGTATTCACCTCTTTCCTGTCTCCTCTTGCCTCTTCATTTTTAGGCAGTGGGGAGGTTTTTCTTAGCTTTTCTGCCTCTTTTAATGCTCTTTCCCTCCCCGTCTCACTCACTTGACTCGAGTTTTCTTGAGGGGCAATCTGTTAAGGAGTCGGGTACCATATACCTTATCTACATATATTTCCAGCTGATATCACTCTGCCTTTTAAATTGATATGGAGTTGGAAGGGAACTCTGAAGATCATCCAGTCCAACCCCCTGCCAGAGCAGGTCCACCCAGAGCAGGTCCCACAGGAACGTGTCCAGGTGGGGTTTGAATGTCTCCAGAGAAGGAGACTCCACCACTTCCCTGGGCAGCCTCTGCCAGGGCTCTGCCACCCTCAAAGGAAAGAAGTTCCTCCTCAGCTTTAGATGGAACTTCCCATGTTCAGGTTTGTGCCCGTTCCCTCTTGTCCTGTCCCTGGGCACCACTGAAAAAAGACTGACCCCATCCTCCTGACACCCACCCTTGAAGTATTTATAGGCATTGAGTGACAAAAGAAAAGACATATCAATAATTTGAATTTTGAGTAAGTACTCAGATAGTTATTGGTGTTCAGGAGCCCACGAGCTGAGTCTACAGCACCATTTGGGTCACCACTATGCAAGTCCCACTCAAACACCAGCTAAAGCTCTCGAGTCCCTTTGTAGACATCATTGTTTAATTCATGCAAACTGGCAGCAAAAGTTAACATAACCAAAGAGAAGTGTATTTGTTCCCCCTCTTTCCCTTTGCTGGGAATTTCATACAGTTTTCATGTCTGGTGACATTATTTTGTGCTCCCATGGATGGCTGTGTAACCAGCAGCCTGACAGCCGGGGCCTGTGGGACCAGAGGCACTCGAAGGCCCGTGACTTTGAGGCTCTGGAACAAGCAGTAAATGAAAAATTGAGCAGAAACGCAGCATTTCTATTCTGTGCAGTAAAGCAAATTCCATCCCTCCCAAACATAAATTCCTTTAAGAACTTAAATATTATTATTTTTTAAATGGAAATCTTCTGCGGATTTGTGTGCATGAGCCGTATGATCTGCTTTTTCTTTCAAAATTCAGTATGGAAAATTCCTGTAGCTGCAGGTACTTTTCCCCCTTTGAGTCAGAGTATCCACTGAGATGTAATATTCATTTCATTAGGCTCATCAGTGTTAATGCTGTTCAGCTCCATTTAATGAAAACAGTAAATTAGCATGTGCAGTAGTTCTCTTTCACTAACATGTTACCAGCTAGTACATCTTCAAGGAGAGTAACTAGAAACAGCGGCTTAAGGGTTATAAAAAATGTGTGTTTTTAATGACAGTGATAGCCAGTACGTACTATTTAAGAGATAAAAGCAAAAAAAAAAAAAAAAAGATTGGTACTGCCTGATAATAAAATCTTGTCCAATTCATTTTCTACCCTGGGAGTTTGAGTAGGTATTGTTCTTATGCAGGAATGGTCTTTGAATACATATTTCAGCAGCATTACATACTTCAGCATAAGGATTATCGTTCTGAAGTCTGCTCTCAGAGTCTTTTTTTTTTTTTTTTGGTGGACTTTTTTAACTTTTCGTCGTGTACTTGCATCTAATTGAAGAAGTGCTTATATGACTCTCTCTGCTGATTGCTAGGCAGCAAAGACGTGAATTACTAGCTGTTTTCCAGAAGGTTAAAATGGAGCATGGCAGATTCTCATCTGATGTTAACCCAGGACACAGCCAAGCACTGCTTCGAAGGAAAATTTGAATGACCAGCAAGGGAAATAAATGAAAAATCATATCCTTCATCAGTATTGGTTTGGGGATGGCTTCAGACTTCCTTAAAAAATCAATATTCAGAAGGAAACATTAGAGACGAGAATGAAAAATGCAAAAGGAACTGAAAATAATCCATTCTACTGGAGGAAGTATGGAAAGGACTCCAGATAAGACCTTGCACATCTCCCAAGGCATCGTGTTTTGGAAAGGGAATGGATCAGTGTGAAGAAAAAGCAGCTTTAGCGATTTTGTAGCCAAACTGATCAGCTCAAATGGCAAGAAATCTCTGACTAGCTCTTGCAGCGTGCAACCCAAACTCCGAACAAACTGCACGAGGCACCAAGTCACTGAAAAGTCAGGTTCCCCTTGGCTGGAAGGTCTGAAGTGATGAGATGCTGCTCATCCACAAGTGATGAAAAGTCAGGGCTCGTAACAACTGTGTTTTCTGAGTTCACATGTCCAGGAAACACATCGCTTTTCCAAGACAAACACGTTGCTGGCTTCATCCTGCTGCCCATTGGCAGCAACTCAGATTTGTGCAGTGCCAAACCACAACGTGGCCCTGGCAAAGTGATGGTTTTCTTGGCAGGAAAACACAGAAGTGCTCTTCAAGGTAGCCTGAGGACTGTTGTGCTCGCTGCGTTTGTTTAAACTGGTCTGGGCTGCCACCGTGCTGTGCAAAAATAGGCCTGGCAGTGCCTTCAGGGACCAAAAAATGGGGTTGACAGTTTGCTTTTAGCCAGAGGCAAACTTGATAAATTCAAAGTTTTCATTTTATTAACCCAAACTTGATTTTTCCCAATTATTTTTTTAACGGGTGTCACAGTGTTGTTATACTCCATATGGACAAGCCAAAAAATCCTGTCCCATAGACAGATGGAGCAAATGATGGAGAAATTATTATAAATGCAAACAAAGTTATTTAACCAGAGGCTTACTCATGGGTTTAGGTTCTTGATTTTCTAGTCTGTGAAGTGCCTTTCGCACGTATGTGATAGCACTTATCATAAGGCAGTGGTCTCCTATTGCATTTCTTACTTCTTTATCATAGAATCATAGAATGGTTTGGATTGGGAGGGACCTTAAAGACCATCCAGTGCCACCCCCTGCCCTGGGCAGGGACACCTCCCACCACACCAGGTTGCTCCAAGCCCCATCCAGCCTGGCCTTGAACCCCTCCAGGGATGGGGCAGCCACAGCTTCTCTGGGCACAAGTTTATTTCATATACTTTATCAATTAAACACTATATGTTTTTGAACTAAATGAGAGAGGATAGTATGAAAAAAAAAAAGGTGAGTCTATGGAAGTATCTCTGAACATCTTGCATATGTTTTAACTCTTATAATGGGGAGTATAATCTGTTATTTTCCTGCTGAGGTGGAATATTGTGTGGTAACTAAATGAGAGAGGATAGTATGAAAAAAAAGGGTGAGTCTATGAAAGTATCTCTGAACGTCTTGCATATGTTTTAACTCTTATCATGGGGAGTATAATCTGTCGTTTTCTGGTGCAGTCTCTGGCCCTGCTTTCCAGATATAGTCAATTTTTCTCTTTACTTTGAATAATTCCAGAACTCTATATTGTGGAAGACTATATTTATTCCACTTAAAGATGCAGACTTTTTGAGTACTGCATTGTGTTTATTTGTATCATTTATATTTGTTGAGCAGTAAATCAGGTAGCTGAGTGATACTTCCCATTGCTGAAGTTTGAAAGGTCTGTGAATGAAGACTGATTAAAATGGGACTTCTCCTCACCAAGCTGCTGACTACGAGTCTCAGCTGTAACGTGGAGTCCCTGCAGCCAGCCTGCATTTGTAGATCCTTTATCGCCTACATGTCCCTCCTTTCTGCTAAACTCTTTTTTGTTTAATATTAAAGCTGCTTTCAGGCAATCTTTAATAATAAGGCCACGAGGTAGAACTTTTTAAATTTTTTTTCCCCTATCTTTTTACTGTCATGTTTATGTATGAAGCAAATTATAATATTCAATAACTTTACAATCCTCTGAGTTTTTATAAATATTTAAAGATCCTGCACTCTGTTTAAAATTTCCCATGCATTAGAAATGTAAGAGACTGTAAATTAAATTTATATTGCAAGTTTGAATATTGGATGTCAGTATATTCCAAAGTTATTTGGACTACAGCAAGTGAAATAAACTACCTAATACAAATGCAGTGCTTTGCCTTGACACAGTTTCTTGATTCATTGGCAGTTTATACAACTACAGAAAAATAGATAACACGCATTTCAAATTGGTTGGGAAAGTTAACAATCAGGTCAAAACTGTAATTTGCAAAGCTAAATAAACCGCTGGTAAGCATGGAGCAATATCAGGTTTTTAGGGTATTTCCTTTCACTTCTGCTTCTTATTTCCTTGCGTTATGGATCTCTTTTCTCTGTAACCGAGTCACATAGGTACTGGGAATACAATATGTGTTTATTCCTACCCAGACTGTGTCTCATACAAATCATATTTCATTTGCTTCAATTGTCTGTCCTTGGAAACAGAAATTAAAAGATCCCCTGAACAGTCTTCAAGAGGTATTCTCGCTACTGCTGTCTTGCATTAACAAAAACGGTAGTCAATACAAATAACAAAAACCAAAACCAAAACAAAACCACAATCTGAGATGCTTAAACTATATCCTTCATTTCCATTCTGCTGCTGAATCATTTTAAAGCTGTCCTCAATATAACTTTGATTAACATTTTCAAATATAGCAAGGGAAAAACATTGCTCAGCCTTTCAGGCTACGCAGGTTGTCCGGTTTCCTTCTGCCAGGTCCTCACAATCAGCAAACAGATAAAAAACTAACAATTTTGCTTCCTTGTGGTTGTCATTACTTAATTGTATTAAACAAAATATACTTGCTTGGTCAAGAGATGTGCAGGATGGAGGACTCACAATAACCAGAAATCTAATCAAAGATTCTGAAAAAAAGGCTAGGACTGTAGCTAATTTAGGTAGGTATGAGATTTTAAAGCAAGAAGCAGCCATCAGCCTGGTTTGGTTTCCTCACTGCAGTGGTCAGAGCATTTCACACACCGAGCCACACACTTCCAGTCTGATTTAAAGCCTTCTTTCAGAAGACATCCACTCCTGATGGGGAGAAACCTAGAGATGGAGAAACCACTTGTTCTGTAAGTTACCTTTTCTGTTTAAAGACATACAGAGATTTTGGTTGAAATTTGCCAAGTTTGAGTATTGTTTTTTTTCTATGCTCTTCTCTTCTTCTAGGAGATTATCATCTTGGAATTTTTCAAGACCGGGATGGATGGGACTTTGAGCAACTGGGTCTAGTGGGAAGTGTCTCTGCCCAGGGCAGAGGGGTTGGAACTGTATGATCTTAAAGGTCCCTTCCAACCCAAACCATTCTATGATTCTATGAATACAATATAATTTTATTTCTGTGATGGTAATCAAGTTGTCTCTCATCCTTCTCTATTAGGTGCTGAATGGACTGCCCTCTGAAGCACAGCCAAGGGGTGAAAAGCAGAGCATGAAGGCAACACAAAGGTATTTAGCACCAGGAAGGTGGGTGGAAATAGAGTGAAAACCATGTGGGATGTGGGTGTTGTGCAAAGGGAAATCACAAGATCCAGACTGGTTAATCATGGGCTTTGGGAAACAGAAACCCAACTGATTACATCCCTAAGGGGCACATGTGCAGTGTCTGGTTCACAGCCCCTTTTGCTGCAGAAGAGGCAAGAAGTGGATCTTGGAGGTGATGCCCAGAATTATGGATTAATCAACCCTGGATGGAAATCCATATGGTGGTTGCCAGGTACCTTAGGTCTTGCTTTGCTACGTTGATAAGTAGTAGGAAAATAGGACAGACAAAATGGGAGTAATTAAGATAAAGTATTGCAGAATTTAATAGAAAAGTACTGTGTATTTGAGAAGCATGGTTGCTGCTACCTAACAGGCATGAATAACTATATGATTGTGAGAGATTAAAAGTGATCTTTAATCACCTGTCTTGCAAGAACACCAATGGTTATGAAGGAAATGACCTCGGTTAGGAAGGGAAACACCACGTCCAAAAATCAGCAGAGTCAAAAAGAGAGTTTAACTTTATTCGGCTATCAGTAGCACGGCTGGAAAAATGTACTTAAGTATGAGTTACGGCTTCAGTCTACGCACTGCAGCCTGTAGCAGCAGATATTTTAATAAACTTCACTAGGAAGAAAATAAAATGGGTTCTGTGAAAATACCTGAGGTGTTTTGAAGATAGTGGAACCCGAGGAAATATATTTTATGGCAAGCATCCCCACAATGCAGAGAAGCAGGGGATATGTAAGTATGTAATGAATATAGAACAGGCTGGGGGGAAAAAAGTGCCGGTGAATTTAAGCAAGATGTGTGCCTTGAAATGTAAAACAACCAAAGTATATTTCTTCAGTACGAGAGTGAGTACTAGTGTACATTTATTAGCACCAGAGTAAATGAACTCCCTATCATGTTAAATGCAAGCCCCTCAAGGAACAAAATGTTTGGATTGAAAAGAAATGGGGACTTCACGCAGTGCAGTCAAGCCCGTTAACAACCAGTTTATATTTAAGTTGCCTTGTAGGCGTGCTGTAGAAGTGTCCGTGCTGCCCCAATGGGCAGGTTGGGGGGGTGATGGGAGAGGAGGAGGTGCTATGGGGGCTGGCAGGGAGGTGTCACCTCACACTCCAAAGTCACCTGTGGCACCAACTGTTTGCTGCTGCTGGGGCAGCAGGCAACACCAGCCACATGGGACAGAATCACAGTCACAGAATGCTATGGGGTTGGAAGGGACCTCTGGAGATCATCCAGTCCAACCCCCTGCCAGAGCAGGGTCACCCAGAGCAGGTCCCACAGGAACGTGTCCAGGCGGGTTTGAATGTCTCCAGAGAAGGAGGCTCCACCACCTCCCTGGGCAGCCTCTGCCAGGGCTCTGCCACCCTCACAGCAAAGAAGTTCCTCCTCATGTTTAGATGGAACTTCCCATGTTCAGGTTTGTGCCCGTTCCCTCTTGTCCTGTCCCTGGGCACCACTGAAAAAAGACTGGCCCCATCCTCCTGACACCCACCCTTTAAGTATTTATAGGCGTTGATCAGATCCCCCCTCAGTCTTCTAAAATACTCAACAAAGCTCTTCAATGTCCCATTGTCCTCACTGCTACCACCCAGCATCCTTATGAAGTGAAATGAAACCTCAAGTCCAATCTTACCTGTCCTTGAGATTCCTAAGAATTCAGAATGTGTCATTCAGCGCCTGCCTTTGCAAAACAATTGAAGTTGTTAGCAATTTGAAAGAAAGAATACCTTGAGAAAAATTCTGAAGTGCAATGAATATATAGTGAGAGGGAGTAGAAAATTCCTGGATTTGATGAGCTACTTCATTTACATCTTTGTTCTGCTACACGTTACAGTGAATCTGCAAAATAGCTTTGGTTCAATGTTTTCCATGATTATTCTTACCCCAAGCAGATGGATGCATCTCTGCAGGGTTTTTAGAGCTGTTTGCTTTTGTTGTTGTTTTTAATTTTGAAACAGAGATTAATGTATTTTTCTTCAAGTTTTCTCAGCCAGAAAAAAATGAACTGCAGTGCATAACTGGTACACATGTTTAGCTATCCCAACAGAACTCAAAAATCAGAAGCTGCAGCCTGGCTCATTAGAGATTTTTATGTAAACATAATGTTGATGCATAAAGGAAAATCAACCCAAACTTTCAAGAATTTGTGAGTTAAACAAATTGAGTAGACTCACTAGTTTGGCAATATTAAAATCTGGTTAGTAGAAAAGTATTCAGATGGAGTGTTTTCATTTAAACTGGTGTCATTCCCATATACATTTACATACTTATAGCTACTCTGTTAGTATTTCTTCCTGCCATGTTCCTGTGCTAAAATAGAAAATGCTTTCTGAAATGTAATAATGCCCCTATGGCCAGAGCTGAATCTTCTCTCCATAGCACTGTTGGGTGTTTGCCAATAATTTAGAATGCAGTGCCATTTCCCAGGAGTTATGGGTTAATTCTGAAAAAAAAAATTAAATGACCTTCAGATGCATGTTGTACAAATGAGTCTCGCTCATCCATATTCAAAACAAGACTTTTGAAAGAGGCTCCTTGTAGCTCATATCTGCAAGTGTGATCTCAGGGAAAAATAATTGCATTCAAAATTGCAGTAACTCAACTAGAGGCAAAATTTTAAAAATGTCTACCTCTTTAAACGAATCATCTGAACCAATAGGCACTGGAAAATTGAGGCCTCCTATAAAGACAAGCTGCTACGTAAGTAAACATCTCAGCAGTGCCAATATAAAGGAAAGTGTGCTGAAAAGCATTTTTATTTCATGGTAGACAATTTCAGATAATTGTTTTCTATGATTTCATAAGGAACAATGTAGTTCCATTTCATGCCATTTAAACATCCACTTTAATTTCTGTTTAGAATACTTTTTACTATGCTTTAATGCGCTTCCAGGTACTCCTGGAGAACAGCAGAGCTCTCTTAAGTTTCCTTAAAAAATCTAGGCCACCTCAGAAAGTTGCCTGAGTTTAAAACATATTCTCCTTTCATAATGACAGTAAATACATATTTTCCTTTTGAACAAGGAGCAGCAACTAACAAACTCCAGTTTTCTAGGTGAAAATAAATGGATAGTACCTTGTTAGAAGTATAGGTCCCTCAGTTGTTTAATATGAAAGCCCTTGATTGTATGATTTCCTCTTTCTACTTCTGAAGACTTTGAGCCATACTCTTTATTCCTGCAAAAACGTGCATCTAACTTTTTATTTTCTTCCAAAACAGCTTTTTTTCCAGGAGGCAGACACAGCATTGTAAGTCCCATATGAAAATTAATCACACTTTTAGAATAGTTTTCTGATTTTAGCCCATACATGCTCCCCAGCAGCTCTGTTTGGCAGCCCATCAGTTTAAAGATGCAAAAGAAGCCCTTCACATCTACAGGATGTGAAAATAGGTATGGAAAATGGGTATGTAAAGTAGAAAAGGGTTGTGTGTAGATTATTTCATGGAATTATAGAATGGTTTGCATTGGAAGGGACCTTAAAGATCATCCAGATCCCACCCCCTGCCCTGGGCAGGGACACCTCCCATCACACCAGGTTGCTCCAAGCCCCATCCAGCCTGGCCTTGAACCCCTCCAGGGATGGGGCAGCCACAGCTTCTCTGGGCAACCTGGGCCAGGCTCTCACCACCCTCACACTAAAGAAAAATCCACCTCCGTTTTTTCCCTTTTTTTCCTTTCATCATTTTTTCAGTTATTCTATCAACTACACTCCTCTCTCCCTACAAAAACCAAAAAAACCAACAAAACTGAGCTCTATTTACTTGCACCTACTTGTACCTAATCTTCTATTTTATCTGGAGATGTGTAAAATTACCCAGTTCTGATTTAATCCTTTATCCTTTCATAGCATATGATGGTGGTTGTAGAGACAGAGACAGGGACATACCTATACAGGTAAATGGGTCTGAATTAATTTCTTGTGTTTCCCAAAATAGTTTCTTACTCAGGTCCCAGCTCCCTTTCTCTAGAGTCATGTGTTTTCTCTCAGTTAAGGGAATGTGGAGGACAAACTATAAACCCTTTGCTCTGACTTCCCTTAGTATGGACATATGTGTCACAAGCTTTAGCATAAATCTATTAGAAAAATTATTCAAAACTATTTATTCTACAAGGTCTGTTCACAGGGAACAGAAGAGGACCTGAGACTGGGACATGTGGGTTATCTTTCCATGTGTTTATAAAGAGAGAGAGAAATTAAATGTGCAGAAGAAGAGGGCTTGAGGTATATAACCAGGAAAAAGGGAATTGCAGGTGGCAAGAATATTGCCAGGTAGTGAGCTCTGATTTCCTGACTTTACTGTTCCCTGTTTTCCTCTCTGCCTTATGCTGTTTTTATTTCATGCAGAATCCAGAACTTCTGTCCACAAAGTTGAAAAAAAAAATAAAATAATCACAAGTAGGAAGGAGCCAGTGGGAGCCAATTCACAACCAGAATTAAGTTCCGGACTTCACATCTTCAAAGAGTAAGAACAATCCCATGGTAGTGGTCCTTTTTGATTTATTGTTTACTGTTCATCTAAGAAATAATGATTTTTCTTGACTAACATGGTTTTTACACAGCTAAACTATGCATAATTTAAAAGTATGTTATTGCCAAGTGCACCTTTAGTCTAATTTAGGGCAGATAACTACACAGTCACAACAACATTGTCCCCAAAGCAAGTATTCTAAACCTAGGAAATTCACCGTTAAGCTTAAATTCAAAAGAAATTGAAAAACGTATGGCATCTCAAGGCCAAATCTAAACTTATTTGTATCTCTGCTAGTACAATGTGTGGGGAAGGAAAAGAAAATCTGATATTATGAAAAAGCTGCGAAATGGTATTTGGTATCATATTGTTACTGCTCTGTGTCTGTGGATAACTAAAATGTATCTTTCAATTCTACTTTTTATTTTATAGTTTTATAACATAAACCTTGTACAGGAATTCACTTTATATTGATATTTTTGCACATTATATTTGCAACTGCCTTTTCTAAATTTTATGTAATTTAAGTCTCTTTTTTACTACATGAACCAAATTCCATATTGTCAAGATAAATTGAATAGCAGAAACAATGCACCATGATTTTTTCATTCTTCTGACTAAAAGTTTAATAACCGTATTGTTATCTGTGTTGTGCAAACACTGCACAATCTGCTTAAAGTTTTTATTCTGCTAACGCTATTTTTCTATATCGAGGTAATTCTCATTAAAGACTTGACATCTCTTTATTGGACAGTCAATTTCCACTAAGTGCACTTTAAAGGCTGTAATAATGGTAGCAGTTTCATATATATATATATTTACTGCCAGTGTATAATAAAGATTATTTTTTTTTATTGAGAAGTCCTTATCCACTGGAATGATAAAATTAACTTCTTCTCTGATAGCACCCTGAGGAATTCCTCTTTTAGTTTGCTGGAATATAATGGAGAATCTTTTGTTAGCCTTTGGTTAAGACATATTACTATGCACTATAATTATAATTATTTGTTTATTTGTTCATTGATTTTAAAGTTGTGCATTCTTATTGCCTTGTTGCAATATTTTCAATCCAGGATAGTAGGTGAAAGACAAAATAATAGGGATATCCACTTACATGGATGATCTCTCAATATTTCTGGTTGATCCATTGACTCTAGCTCTCTGTGTAGGTTTTACCATGAGAACCACCTCCTGCCTTGCAAATCCCTAACAACCAAAGTAGCAATAGCCATGCATTGCTCCTGCATTACTAGCCATCCTTGAGCAATGCTCAAGGGCAGAAATAGTACAAAGAATATTGAATTTTGTCTGAGAATAAGATTCAAACAAAGACTTATCCTTTCCATGCAAGTGTTATAGCTCTATTTTTGATCACCTCTTTGTGACTTGAGTATAATGGGTGCTTGGAGACTCTGGGCTATGCTAGATTTAGGATCCTAGCTCCAAAAAAAATAGGCCACTGAGAATATATAACATTATACTTGCTCGTGGCTTAAAGTCTGCATTGTAGTTTCCCTTTTTTCAGTCTCTCATGGGACTGTACCTTGTGCTTTTAAGAAGTGTCAATTTTACAGAGGCCTCACCCTTTCCTTGTCATAAATACTATTCCTCGAACAGACATTTCAGAAGTGTTGAAGCATCAGGTTTTTGCTTGCACAAAGAAACCATGTGTACAGACATTGACTCTGCCCAATGCAATATTTATTTAATTTTGTGGTATCCAGGTTTGCAAAATCTCCATTGTTTTCTAGTCCATGGGACTGTGAGAACTTGCCTTGCAAGAGTGGATCGATCATTACTGATGCTGTCCTCAAACAGCCCAAAATATCACTCTGAGGAGCGTAAATAAACCTGGAGCTCATTAATCCATATAAAGTGCTGATGCTGCAGTATTGTCCATGAGACACTGCTCTATTCAGGAGTCCAGGTTATGTCATCTCAGCACTCCAGGAATTTTGCCTGAGGCACAGCTACAAATATCCTGCACAAGATTTACTACACAGTTATACAGCACAAGGTTTTAAGAGGAAAAATGCTTCTGAATATAACAGGATCATTTAGGATGGTGGATAGAGAAGAGATTTTGGAGGAGATGGCACAAAATTAATGTTCTTCTCTCATTGGCAGCACTGGCTTAAGTTCCCTTGTCCGTCAGCGGGAGGAAAACAGACCTTGGCAGAAAAAATGGGCTGCAATGTTTTGGTTTGTTCATGAGCAGAGAACACAGGTAAGCATCCAAACTTTTCACACATGAAATTTAGAGGTTTCTATACCAATGCACGTAGGACATTCAGGGTTTTACAGGTTCCCAAGGAACTGAGAAGCCTGGCTGTAATTTGTGAAGCCCTCAGAGGCTGGAACAAGCACCACAGAAAAGCTCATGAGAAAAAATAACAACTCTGCCTTCAGAGAAATGTTTGAATACTATATGGAATATATGGGGAGAAGACACTATAAAATATTTAAATTCTGTGTACGAAGCAAATACAAATCCTGTTTTATGCTGATTTGGGAAAGGGTGCCCTATATAGAAAATGTAATCTTGTATTTATTCGCTATATCATGATACATGCCTTAAAGGCAGCCTTAATCTTGATATTTTCTACCTATTGAACACTTCTCAGCCTTTATGGCATTCTTTTAACATTAGAGGATTGGGTTTTTTTGCTTCTCATTTAATAATATCTAAAGTGCAGTTACTTAAAGAAGTTTGAATTAGGTTGTACCTAAAGGTCATCTAATATCAACAAATAAAACTGTACAGAATATAAAATATTCCTTTTTTTGTATCATCTGTTATTTATGGTATCTCTCAGAACCTGCACTGAATTACTGATATTGAAATATCCTTGCAGGATAGTTAGTTAAAGGAGAATAAAATATATCATGGTACAGCTGGAGTAGGAAAAATCAACCAAAGACTAGAGCCGCCAAAGCATTTCAGCAGATGGAACTCTAAGTGGGAAATGTGAGTCCTCAGCACTGCCACTAAGCTGTTCTTTTGGGTCTGAAATCTCTTGTGAAAACTTAATTGCTCCAGGTCAGTCTTGATATGCTTGGAAGCACCTCTGCCCAGCAGGTGTTGACTATGGCCTGACATCTAGCTTATATAGAATCACAGAACCATAGAATGGTTTGGCTTGGAAGGAACCTCAAAGACCTCCTAGCTTTTCTATCGGTACCTTTTAGTAAGCATAAGCTTAAAAATTCAGCCCTTCTCTCAGATGAAGCCTAAATAAATTTCATAATTTTCTGCCATTTGTGCTCCTTTCTCCTCAGGGCCAGCAGCGTTGCCCAGTCTGTGTCAATTGTTATTACTCATCAGCTGAGCTCCCAACCCTTCTGGGAATAAAATGGGTAGGTCACATGAATGACAAATATTTATGAATTGCATCACCATGGTTATAAGATTCTGTTTTGTGTCTCTAAGACTTGCTCTTATAATTGGTTTTGTTGTTTTTCGTATTCATTTCATGCTTCTTTTAATTAATTTCCAGCATGATGTTATGATGCATGACTCGAATGGCAAGAAAAAAAAAGCTTTTTTTGTGTGTGCTTAAAGCTTGTTGTGTGTTTATATCATAGGTCTAGGCAAAACAACAATTAGTGTCACTCAATTAAACAGATGAGCCAAAGCAGACTCCTTTACCGGTATAAGGTCAGGTATCTTGAAGCAGATCTCTCCCTTGGAAGGTGCACTGGGAGGTCAGCCCATGCTGTGCCGTGAAGAGATTCATCACTCACACTGTAAGTAAAACCAATTGATTACTTCCTCAGTCTTTGGTGCATTTTGTCATGGCACAAAGGGGCCTCAGAACAGCTGGGTTTCACACCTGCTTATTGGAATCTTCAGGTTTAACTGGGGTTACAGTGTTTTCTCTCCCTTTCATTTCTTTGAGCTGGCCTCCACGTTCTTCCTGCAGTCAGTGTCTAGGAAAGAACACAAAGTCATATTTTTATTCATCCCCCCCAGGTATCACACTTGAGCCCTTACTTTTCTGTGTGAGAAGGTTGCAGCTCCTCTGCCTGCAAGATCGCTCTTCTTTTTGTGAGAGCTGCCATCTACCTTGCTGTAAATATAACAAGCTGCACCAGCATGGTCATTCAAGCTATTCAGAATGATATGGAGCTGGAAGGGACCTCTGGAGATCATCCAGTCCTACCCCCTGCCACAGCAGGATCACCCAGAGCAGGTACCCCACAAACATGTCCAGGCAGGTTTGGAATTTCTCCAGAGATGGAGACTCCACCACCTCTCTGGCCAGCCTCTGCCAGGGCTCTGCCACTCTCAAAGTCAAGAAGTTCCTCCTCATGTTTAGATGGAACAGCTTATGTTCCAGTTTGTGCCCGTTCCCTCTTGTCCTGTCACTGGGCACCACTGAAAAAAGACAGGCCCCATTCTCCTGACATCTGCCCTTTAGATACTGATAAACATTGATGAGGTCCCCTCTCCGTCTTCTCTAGGCTAAACAGCCCCAGGTCCTTCAGCCTTTCCTCATCAGAGAGGTGCTCCAGTCCCTTGATCATCTTTGTAGCCTCCACTGGACTTTTCCCAGCAGTTCCCTGTCCTTCTTGAACTGGGAGGCCCAGAACTGGACACAGTAATTGCTTTATAAGCCATTTGTCATGGCCTTTGGTGTATTGTATGTGTCCTTTATGATACTAAGCATGCAGAGGGAGCTACAGAATAATTCATCTGATTATTTATTCTGGAGAGTAATTTCTACAGAAGGAGAGAACGGCGATGACTAATAAGTCCTGCCAGCTCTTGGCAGGCCGACCAGCCCAGCAAGCTGACAAACCTGCCAAATCCTTTTGTTTGTCACCATCCACCGAGCAGAGACGCCTTTCAAAACCTCTTTTTTGAGCACTTTATAAGTCCATCTATTTTCATTCTCCCTTTGAATTTTCTCCCTTAACATCTTTCTTTATTTGCCAAGAGCAAAGCTGTATTTTTTCCCCAGCTGTACTTCTTGCAAAATGGGATGCTAAAGTGCCTTGTTTTGGGGTGAGGCATTGACATGAAGGGATGAAACACCTTTTCTCCAATGAACCTTCAGATTTAGTTTAATTTTGCTAAAAATTTCAGAGTGTGTACATATATGAGAAGTTTACTAATATACATTAGCATGAAAGGACTTTATGATATATGTCACTTTTCATTTGCGTCTCTAGAATCTGGTAATTCAAGTTTTGATAGAAACATTTGGTTTGTGATTCTATATATTGTATTTGTTATGAAGCTTATTAGTTTGCAAATCCAACAGCTCCAATTCACTCAAGGGATTCCCATCAGTTCAAATGTCTAACTCCTTTTATTAAATTATGTTAGGCTTCCAGAATCATTATCTTTATCATGTTCTTTTAAGCATTCCTACACTCTGCCGTGCTTGAAGAATGACTCTATGCTATCTGAACATGACTGACAATTGTTTCAGTGTAAACAATGTTTAAAAAAACATTACTACCTTTAAAAAGGAACACTCCTTTTAAAAAATTATCCCAGTACAGCCACTTCTAAGTAAAGTCACATGGGTATTTCTAATTTCTTACCCAAGTTATAACATCTCAAACTGTATTTACTCTTTTCATAAAAAGAATTGGAAGGATTTCCCAGAAATTTTAAGCTTTGTATCTCTATTTTGAGGTAGAAGCATAAATTGATTTACAGGTGCTAAATACATCACAGAGGCATGAGCAATCAAAATGTTCTAGCAGGTCATTGCCAATGCACTAAAGTAGATGTTCTTGCACCCATTTTGCTCATCCCAGGTCAACAGATAGATCCATGTGTTGCTACTCACATATATGCAAAGATAAATAATTCTTTTTTATTGCAGTGGAGACAAAGGATACCACTAATGTATCCTAATGGAAGCACAGACTTTGGCACTTGCAATAATTGTCAGCAGCTCTTCAAGCAGCAAATGGACTCTGGGATCTCTGAGAAGTGGGTTTTCCTGAGATGATGGACTTCTTGAATCACCCTGACACACTGTGTGTCCTCCAGGGTATCATAATGAATGCAATAGCAGAAAAGGATATTGAAATAAATACCAAAGAAAAGGTGGTTCACTAGAAAGAAGTCATAAAAGGACTCTCACTAGTGTATAAAGGCACAGTCTGCAAAAGTAATTTATTATTTGGTAGCCTGGCACATATGCCCTTAAGCGATGGGTTGTATGGTTCCTGTAGAAAAGATCTCTGATTATTATTGTTTTTATAATACTTCTTCCAGTGGCTAGTTGAAAGTGCCGTCCACAGGCTATCCATTCTGCTAAGATTTCAAATTCATTATGGTCATTTTTCAGAACAAGGAAATCCATTTTCTATTACCCAGAAGATGTGAGCTTCGTGTGTTTCTGAAAGAGAACAATTGTGGTGGTTGCTACTGGTGAGTGAGTAATTGACCCAAGAAACTTTCTGTATCCACTTCGGAATGATAAAAAGCTGCTGCTGTTCAAAGGAAACATTACAGGCTTTTTCTTTGTACAGAGAACTAGTTCTTTGTCCAGGTAGTAAGTGCAAATAATTCCATGCCATTTAACTGAATAAAAAGATAGATGACAGAAAATAGGAGAATACTATAACAAAGAGAGAAAGGAAAAAAAAAAAATTTACTGTGTAAAACATAAATCATTTTTATCTAGACAGAGTCCTTGAGATAAGAGGTAATAGTCTGCTTGGCTGCTCTAAAAGGAAATTGATCTTACAATTAATACCACATCCTTACAAATTAAGAGTAAACAACTTTTTAACGTCCTACTGAGGCCTCCCTGGTAGAAGCTGTTATGGCTTGATCTCTTCCCATTGCCAAGGGGTGGGCTCTGCAGCAGAGCAGGCCCCGCTAATGGGCTGAGGGGGAAGTGGGTTTTGGGGGAAAACCTCACCAAGGACAGAAAGCAAGTTGAGAGTCTATGAATCACCACATGTGACGCCTCAACACCAGTGTCCGGAGCTTGGTTACGTGTTCTTCATCCCCGGCACTCCTCTTTCCACTCCCACTCTTCTCCAGCCTGGTAAATAAAGGTCACATTTCAGATTAGCAAGTATCTCTAAAGCAGTTGTTTCAAATTAATCATTTTTATGTTTATTTTTTGACAGTAGAAAGAGAAGAACCACCACAGGGGCCCATGACGTGAAAAGCATTTCTGGGGACCACAAGTAGGACAGAAACGAAGTTGCTAAAGACTATCAGATCCCAGAGGCTCAACCTCTTCATGCAGTGAAATAGTTTTTTTGCATTTTATGTTTTGCTGTTCGTGACTCAGTTTCCAAGGCTGGGAGTACTGTTCTTTTCCTTTACTTAGTAACTGAGCACAACAAAACACAAATGAGCTTCTCTATTGCAACATAAATTTGGTTTTCCTAATTTGTAGCAAAACATAGTGCTGCAATTTAATATTGAATCAACACTGATGTCCAAAGATATCACAATCAATTAGTAGAGAATAATATATTTTTGCAAGGTTGTGAATCTCACTGGTTACATAGAAAGAAGCACTGAGGGAATTTAAATATCACCAAGGAGGATTTTGATAACTCATTAAACATGAAGGACAGTATAACAGGAAAGAAAACTGCAAATGCAGTTCCCAAGAGTAAAACAGAAGAGAACAACAACAAAACCCCAAACTGCCACTGAATATAATGCTGGAAGTTCTGATTTCAGTCATCTGGTAGACAGGAGAGCTTAAAAAAAAATGTATAATTTAATAAAAGCTCGTCAGTCTAGATCCATTACTGGAAGCCCAAGCTTTAGAAACTCGCTGGAATATTTTTGTATATACTACAAAAGAGATCAGCATGGGTGAAAGTCACAATGTATCTGTATTTCAGGAAGTATTTTAAACTATCCTGTGGAATAGATTATTCTACAGAACAGAAGGGAAGGTGCCCAGGGCAGATGGGTTCTGGGTCAGAGTTAGGAGGAGACGAAGCTTCCATTCATGGGTTTTATTTGCAACACTTACCGACTTGCTTGAGTAACTTAATTCCTCTTTGCTTCACTTATCCTGTGCAGAAAAAGAGAAAATATGTCTTGAATCCCTTCTGGGGGGCTTTTATCCCTTTATATGACAACGACTATTACTAAGCATTTTTGGTTTTGAAAGGCCACAATGATCATTATAGAAGCTCAGGACTATTGCAATACCAATAGATAATCATAAAAAAGATATGTTGTTTTTCTTATGGGTCATGTGCAAAAACCAAGCTCTTTATACACTTGAATAAAGGAAAAATATTTTGCCCTTTTGCTATTGGGATTTGTCTCACTGTCTCATTCTTTGAACAGATTCAAAGAGTTTGTCTTTACCAAAATTTTAGCAACATCATACACTTACTAACTATCCACATCATGTTTTGACACCTCACATGATACATATCATTCTGTGCTCGTTTAATCAAGGTCATACTAATTCAGATAGTAAAAACTGTCTCTCATAACAGAATTTCTGTTTAAGGGATTTTTGTCATTCAAATGCATGTTAAACATAAGAGCATTTTTCTTTCCTCGCTTCTAGTTTTCTTCCTAATGTTTGTGATCTGAAAACATCTGGAACTGACTTCTAAATGAGGGGTGGTATGGCTCTTCATGCTATTGCTATGATGATGTAAAAAAAAAATCACATTACACAAGTGATAAATTAACTGTAAACAACTGTTTCATGCTATTCTTTCTCGTGAAAATAGAAAACTCTTGGGGTTTAGCTGTTTCTCCACAGTGAATACTAAGCACAGCCTACCATGTCTGGGGAGACTCTCTCTAATCAAAATAGTGGAAGAGCTTTGTCTATGAATTGCTATCCAATAAAAAAGTAGTGCATCATTCAGAAATAGGTAGAAAAGTCAATCACTGACATCACAAGAAGTTTTGGTGCTTGAAGCTGAAGCTTCGTCTCAGCTTCTTCCTTACCCTGTGTAGCAGAGCGTGTCATCAACGTTTTTGAGACAGCAATGGCCTTTACACAGGGACTTTGTTGCCCCAAGTGCCAACCATTATCTTCATGCTCAAAGAAAACAGAAGCCTGCTTTCTGATATTCTAATACTGATTTCTGCTTATCGGCATATATTGTAACACTTCCTTTGGATGAAGGCCCCATATTCTCTTACAAAGAGTAGAAAATGATCATAAACTGTAAGAGACAGACCTTGCACAGGATTCGGAAAGAAATAGCATATTAGTGATTCAGTTGCCATACTCATTTACCATACCACAGCTGTCAGGGAAAGGTAGTTCAGAAGTTCATGTTGTATGCTATGTTTGCAAATGGTGATGCTATCTCATTATTTTCCGGCCTGTCTACAATTAACCTCCTATTTTGAGCACGGTGAAAGCGTGCAGTAACAGCGTACAACATTTTAAACATGTTTCAAAGTGCATCTTTGTCACTTCAGTCACTCAGGAGGGAAACAAATGCTTCCTTACTGATTTGTTTGCATGCTGGCCATAAATTATTCTTATCCTTAACACCATGTATTTGAATAAAGGAACAGACTCCATTAATGGCTTGGTTGTGTGTCATCATTGCCTGGAGTGTGATAGCTCCTGAATCTGGAGTGTCAGTATTGCAAACAGTAGTAAACTGGTTGAGAGCTCTAAGGAGCTCATCCTGACTCTGGAGCTGCCTGTGATGAAGACTGGCCAGATGCTTGTCCCCAGATGAAGTCCCTCACACCCTCGGGGGAACTTGCAGCACTTTGTGTGTGCAATATAAAGCAGAATTGCCACTCACTTGTACTTTCACTCTTGAACACACTGTGTGGGTGACATAGCTCTTTCAACATTTACACCCTGGCCAACCCAAGTGGTTAAAAGTTAGTCTTATGGACCTAAGCTAAGCACTTTACCCTCCCTCTGTAGCCAAATACAACACTCCTTCAGAAAGCAATTCCTCTCCTCCTCAGATGGTGGTTGTGAGAGATGAGACAAACTGTACCTCTGGAGTTGCCTGTTCTCCCTCAGCACAAAGTTGGGAGTGATAAGCTTCAATTTGGGCAAGGAGCATCTAACCTCTGGTGTTGGTTGGGATTTGCCTGCTGTTTTTTTTTTTTCCTTTTCTTCTGCAAGACAGCTATTCTAAACTAATCATCTGGTTTCCCACCTACGGACAGCAGAGAGCAAAGAGACTCTCCAGGGGATGATTCATCCTCTCCAAAGATAAGTATCTGACACAGGTGGGTGTTAGTCAAAGTAGAAAATGTACCGTAAATTCATTTCTGCTGGTATTGTTCACCACTTAAACAGTCTCTTAGGAGGAGAGTTTCTTACCTGATTTTTTGCTTCAGAGAAGAGTCACCTACCCACCGCATTGCTAGAGGATGAGATCTTCTGGATGTTAGTCTGAGCGTTGTTTCGGTGTAGACCACATGAATCAGGGGAGCACACGGCGGAGAGGAAGGTGCTTAGGAAAGGTATAAGCAATGAAAAGTAATTTGAGGTCATAAAAGGGTACGTGTGAGAGGCAGTGATTACTGAAGCAAATAAAAACGGATTTTTAGGGAGAAGAAGAATAGTGCAGGAAATCAAACAAAGGAGAGATTAAAGAGCAGAAAAGATATGGGAAAAAAAAAGATAATGAATGCAGACACTATTGGAAATGGATGGTAAATACAGGATGAAACTAGAAAGGAAAAAGATGTCTGCAAACCCGGCGATTTGGAAGAAGCTATTTGTAAAATAAAAAAGAAAGTTGCTGTCAGCTTAATAAAATAGGTGCTGATTTCTTTCTTCTATTTCAGGATAAGTTCCTGAGAGAGGCAGGTAAAATGGTTGGGAAACGTACCCACCTGATATACCCAGGCCAGGCTATCACAAACAGATGAATTCTATATTGCCTGAATTAGAAGTCAATAAAACCCATTTACCTGTGCTTACTCTATGAAACCCATCACTGCGTCCCAAATATATCGCTATATAGGGATTTTTCAACTCGGTTACAAGCCCCAGCTCTCAAACTAGTGTGTGTTAGGAGCGTGAATAGCAGAGAGGAACAGCATCAAGGGGTACAAAAGACCTAAAGGTAATCCAAAAGTCAACTGTCTTTGTCAGGAAGACTGAGGTGTCCATGAAAGTGCAAACAAAGCTATGGATGAGTCCTAAGTAGTAATTCAAAGGTAAGAAATGAATTAGAAGGGAAAGAGTAAAAAAATCCAACTTTTGCAATTGCTATTGCACTACCTCCAGAATGATAACAGTCTTTCTTAAAAAACGTGGATGAATTTGAAAATTGTTCGGGGTGTCCTGATATTGGAAAAGCTGTTAGTAAAGCGGTAGGTAAGAAAGCAATCAGTGCTTAATGCCTGGTTCCAAAATTCAGTTTCCAACTTATCCTAACTGCATCACGTCAAGTATTTCAGACACCCAACAGCAGAACAGTATCTGGTCAGACGTGAGGAGACAGGGACTTATTTTAACATTTGAAATAGAATTAACAGGTAAGACCAGACTGAAATGTGGCTCCAGAGAAGTGACATTTTGAAACTTAGAATTACTTGAGTATCACACATTTGGACGGTTTTGTCTTTATAGCAAGACAGTTTTGTGTTTTTCCTATCCCTCTGTCCTTGCCCAACCACAAAATTTGCTGACTGAAGAATGTCTGAATGTCTGATGTAAAAAAGTCTTCTACCCCTCTACTCTGCTCTGATGAGACCCCACCTGCAGCACTGTGTCCAGCTCTGGAGTCCTCAGCACAGGAAGGACGTGGACCTGTTGGAGCAGGGCCAGAGGAGGCCACCAAGATTCCTGAAAGGCTGGAGCCCCTCTGCTGTGAGGACAGGCTGAGAGAGTTGGTGGGGTTCACCCTGGAGAAGAGAAGGCTCCGGGGAGACCTTAGAGCCCCTTCCAGTCCCTAAAGGGGCTCTAGGAGAGATGGGGAGGGACTCTTGATTGGGGAGGGGAGCCATAGGATGAGGGGTAAAGGTTTCAAACTGAAAGAGGGGAGATTAAGATTAGATATTGGGAATTCTATCACATAAAGGTGGTGTGAGACCCTGGCCCAGGCTGGAACTGTATAAGCCATAGAACAGAGCTGTGCTGTAACTAGATTAAATTAATTATTCCCAGGCCTTTTCAGCCTCCCTGTTGACATTTTTCTCGACCCAACAAGAGCACAGGCCTGACTACTGGCCTTGGATGCAATTATAATACAAACAAGACACAACGGTTTGACAATTGATCATAGGAGGCTAATGAAGCGGAGAGTCTTTGAGTTCTTGCTCGTGTCAGAAGGCAGAGAAAAGAAACAGCATTCTTCTCTGAGTATTAAAAGCAAATCACTTTAAGTCCCTGAATGTCTGTAAGCCATTTTTAAGTGTGCTTTAGCTATTGGTATTTGCTAGCTCTACTCAAAAGTCTGAGAAAGAGCCTCCTTAAGCTGCCTATCAGAAGCGCCAAATGGTCAGCACAAAACCACGTTGGTGTTTTGTCAAAATGTTGAGAAAAGTGGAAAGTTCTTATCGTTTTGTTCCAGGCTGGCAGCTGAGTTTTATTCTTATTGAGAAGGAGTATGAGCACAGTCTGTTTTAGAGCAGAAACCTGAGCATTAGAAGTCTAGCAATGACTCTGGGCTAAAGCTGGTCCATGAAGCAATAGAAGCCTCAAGAATAACAGTTTTCCTTACTTGAATCAACTCCTTTCACCAGTCTTTGTTGGGAATGCTTTGCACTGTTTCTATTACAGCTCTGGCATAATAAATCTATAAATCAAAATAACTTGATAATAGAGGATTTGTTATTATAAATCACTCCTAAAAAGAGTAGTTAACTAAAAGCTGAGCTCCTTTTTCTGCACATCTGGGAGTTCAGCCCTTAACATATATGAACAATACAATTGGAACAGACTCAGAATAAGATGCTTGCTAGCAAAGGGTAATTTAAACAATGTAAAAAATTTTAAGAGAAAGACTTTTTAACATGGATTTGCCCTGATTCTTTTGTACATCTATTTCATTTCCCAAGAAGAAAACATTAGATCAATTTCCACCCATTCCTACAGGATTTCTTGGTTCTTTTTTAAACTCCAAATACACCAGAAAATAGGCTTACATTCAAGAAATCATGTTATAGAACCAAACAAACACATAGTTTGTATCTTACCTATTTGCCCTCTGTAAATGGCCAAGCTGGGTGTCAGAAATCACAGGGTTACCGAGAAGCTCCAGTGTATTATGCATTAAAATAAAATTAAAAAAAAATACATTATTAGTAAAGAGAATTATACTTAGCCCTCCTAATATACCAACTATAAAGCTCTAAGCACATCCCGTTATCTTTCAAGAAATAAGTGATTCTTTTCCCTCCACATTTTCTAGTCTGCACTGTTCCATTATGTTAAATTCATTCATAAGTTTGTTCTTTTCAGTTCTGAACATTTGGGGATTAGAATCTTTTTTTGAGGGAGTTCTTCACTGGCTAGATTAAAGAAACTTTTTTTTTTTTTAAGTTCTTTGGTAAAAACTTCTACATTGGTTGTGCTGTCTTTCCTGAATACACTGTTGTGATAAGTTCTTACTTACTCCAATATGATCTACTGATAGGAAACAGTAAAAATACTGTATTAAATTTCCCTCTTCCAAAATTAGATCCAGTTCTGGCTTAAAGTATCTCCTTGGGTGAATGGAAGGATATAAAGATAACTCACTGTTATATTTCAACTGGTTTCTATACCCACTGCAATCTGAAGTAGGAATATGGTTGCATGATTCAGTCACAGAATATTAATTTGAAATATATTGACTTCCCCCTTAGATCAATACTCTCATCACATACATATTTTAATCTATATGCAAAGTTGATGGTATCATTTGAAAAGCAATAGGGGCACAATTTATTTTTAGGTAAGTCTTGAACATTAGATATTTTGCTATGGCTACCAATAATAATTGACTATCATTTTTTCTCAAATTCATTTATTTGTCTTGTTTCCTCCACATCTTAAGAGGAAACTGTGAAAATACTATGTTATATCCCATTTTAATTAAACTTCAAAAGTGTTTTCATATTCTTGTAGCTTTCCAGCAGTGGACCTCAGTGAAAACAATCTGATTGAATTATAAATTGATTATATCAGAACACTTCATAATAAGAGAAATGTAATGGAACTAATCAATTTGTCATACATGTGACTATTTTGCTTGGTTTTTTCCTTTCCTTTGGGCAGTAAAGGGGAGGATGGGGGTCATCATCCTGCATATTCATTACAGAGAGTAGAAATCATGTTTCACAAAGGCACAGTTAACTGCAGTGTGTTAGCAATCACTGTAATTGATTTAAATGCTTGAATTGACTGAGAACATTCACAGATCTATTCATTAATTCACTGCAAGATAATGCTGGTTAAAACCAGAACATTTTGTTACACTGCACAAAAGTCCTTAGGAAAGTTTCTGTGATGAACAAACTTGTATTCTCAGCTTGCTGTTCTGAATATTTTTCAAGTGAAGGTAAAGATTTAGGCACATCAAAAGGTGAATGTATTGTGTTACCTTAGGAATTCACTCAATGTATTTTATGGGACTGGTAACTTAATAAAAACCCAGGATTAAGTAAGTGAGGAGATACAGTATTTGTCAGCACATTTCTACAGCCTGAAATTTCCTGAGGATGCCACAGGAATCACTACACTCTAGCAACAAATGGTTTCTAAGTAGTTTAGTATTCTTTGAACATCGATTAACCCTTGAAAACATCAACTGCTGTTTTCCTCTTGGTACTAGCATCATCCCAGCTTTCTCCAGTGGGGACAGAGGAACACATCTGTCTAAACGAACTACAAGCTTAGCTGGGTGTTTCTATTTTGAATGTGGTCCCTCACCTGGGATTTTTCACAAGGTATTCACAAAAGTCAAACTGTCCATCCTTCAGTCTGGTAAAACAATACCCAAAAGAATGGGGAGATCAAAACTAGTAAGAGACTAAAGGCAAAAGGTGAACAGGCTACAGCTTGGGTTCCTTCTCCTCCTAGAACAAGTCACATGAAGGAGCAAGAAAACCAAGATGTATAGGAGAAGGCATCTCTAATCCCAAAATTTAGCTCTTCGCAAGAGGCAAAAGGTTGCTAAGTGAATTCTTCTGTATAAAGCAGCAAAGGGAGAAAAGATCCTGGAGTCATTAAAACTCAACTTATTAAACTAATTAAACCTAATTGACTGTTTATAGTGAGAAAAGTCAAAACTAGCATAGCTATGATTCTTGGTATGCAGATCAAAGCTTGTCCCTTCTCAACTTCAGCATCCCCAATGCAGAAATCCATTAGGAATTTCTGAGATGTAGCTTAGACTGGTTGCAAATTCAACCTGGGAGAGGGGAATAGAAAAGCTGAGCTTGGTGGGACCTAGAAACCACAGGGCTGACAATGTGGAATCAGCCTGCTACAGTAAATCAAATTGGTTTTATTGTTAGCCATTGAGGTCAGTTAGTGATTTCTATTTAGGTAATAGATTGGTTTCCATGTAGACTATTCTCTTCATTTGTGCTGAGCATCTCTCATCTTAGAAGAGACTTGTTTTGATTTATGAATATTGACAGGTTGTGTTCTGCTTGCAGCTAAACCAATAACAAAATTCAATTCCACCTGTATAAATCTGTTATGACAGCAGTTAATCTGGATAGAAATAGGTGCAACTGATGATGGCTCTTTGATGTTTAAATGTAACCTGTAGAAATGAAACACCTTTACACTCTTTTTAGAATCAAAAACTTTCTAGTTAGATCTCTGCCTGCCAATTACGTGCCTCTGGTACCTGTCTGAGGTGTTACAAAGTACTGGATTCAGTAGGCATGTGGCTTTGTTTTATATGATAATTCCTATGCTTTTAAAAGTCACTGATATTAATCTCGACTTGCTCAGGTAAGTATCCCCATAAAACCCAGTAAACAAAGTGAAAAAGGTTCTAATTAGCATAAATAATGCATAAATTAATTCTTGGCTCTTTCAGTATGCTCTTTCCTATGTTACTTTCCCGTTACAGAACTTTTGATTTATACCTGAAATCCAGTCTTTCCTATAATTTATTGTCAAAGATACTTTCAATTGGAACAGCTTTTAAGCACTGGTGATGGTTTTTAATGTTTAAGATTTTCTGAGATATTTTAGCAAAACCCTCTGGATTTTATTCTGACTCTAGGGTTTGTTTAAGCTGCCCTCGTGCCCACAGTCCTAATTAAAAAATGTATTGAATCTCAAGTTATTAGTCAGAGTGTTCTCAAGAGAAGCCTCTCTCCTCTTCTAAGCACTTATGAAGGAACGATTAGAACAATAACAATATCCATAAAACTCAGAAGCAGCTAAAAAGTCTCTGCAGAGGATTAGGAAAATTCTCAGATCTCAAATTCTCAAAACTTCATGGCAATATGGGTTACTTAAAAACATAAAGGCATCTTTTATATTTGCAGAATCTTTCCAACTAGAGACAGTTTTAAGTTTGGAGTGTTTATCAGCCATGTTGGAGTAGGGAGTAGTAATTTCAGCTTTATTCAAACTGTTGGTGGCATTTTATTACTTGTTGGGCCTAATAATTTTTATACAACATAAAAGTATTTTCACTGCAATAAATCACGTGTGTTGATAGGGGTAGGCATGTACAAGGCAGATTTTGGAAAAAAAATACATAACTCCTGAGATCTTTGAATAGCTGAAAAGGTTTGGGAAAAACTGTCAAATCAGAAACCAATCCTTATGCTTTGGACACGGCCATGAAAAAATACTGTGCTGCTGTCTCTGTGTTTTAATGTGCTTTTATAAACCCTGAAGACATATCCAGACTCTAACACAACTGTCATTATTGTTTCATTTCAGATATTTCTTATCAAAATACTTAGGATTTTTAAAGGTTGTTTTTCTTTTTCTGCCTGTGCTGTGCTATTAACGTATGAGTATTGTGTATGGGTGTTTACAGTTGCAATGGTCTTATAATCACTGAAAGAGCATTGTGCTTGCCAGTAAACTTGATGAGGGCCTTCAGGCAAGTGATGAGCTGAGCTAAAGTCTACCTTGTATTTTCTTCATTTGTCTTTTCCTCTCCAGTTATGTCACTATTATTATTATCACCATCACCCTCATCATCGTCATCCCCATCCATAATAATCATACCTCTTCTTGTATAACCTGGAACTGGTGTAAAATCGACTTGATGATGTGCCTGCTTAGCAATTTGGGAGTGAAAGGCTAAAGCAATTTGCTTTGTGTTTCCTGCTGCCTTTGCAGATATTCTGCAATTGGAAATCCCTGTCTTCTCTGCATAATTTGAATCTCTTTATCCTGCATAGTGCTGATACCATCATGAAGCTGGAAAAAGGACATACTGAAGAAAGCAAAGGAGCTTCCCCGTACTCGGTTCTAATGGCAGTCTCCCTTGACTCTACCTGCTGCCTATGCTTTTTTCTCCATTTATCTGACTCTGCAATACAAAGTCTTTTTGAGGCTATTTCTGTCACAGGAACTCTGACAAAATCCGCTTTAACTAGATGAATAGGAAGAGAAAATAGTTCAACAGAATGTTTCAAATGTGTGATGGTGGAAAAGTCTGTGACTTTCATTTCACAGTTAATATTTGGGACTAGCATTCCTTGAGCGATATGTTGTTTTTCTGTGCTCTTGTCTCATTAAAACCAGCTCAGACATGGCAGGTGGACTGCTTTAAGTGCCTCTCTAATGTAACAGGAGAAGACAGTGAGAGCTGGATGCAGTTCTGGCCCACAGATTAAATGGTCATTGTAAGCACAGGGAACTGCTCGAGAGGGTACAGCAGAGGGCTACAGAGATTATGAAGGGACTAGAACATCTCTCTTATCAGGAAAGGCTGAGGGACTTGGGTCTTTTTAGTCTGGAGAAGAGAAGACTGAGGGGGGATCTGATCAACACCTATAAATAATAAGACGGTGGGTGTCAGGAGGATGGGGCCAGGCTTTTTTCAGTGGTGCCCAGGGACAGGACAAGAGGGAACGGGCACAAACTGGAACATGGGAAGATCCATCTAAACATGAGGAGGAACTTCTTTGCTGTGAGGGTGGCAGAGCCCTGGAAGAGGCTGCCCAGGGAGGTGGTGGAGTCTCCTTCTCTGGAGACATTCCAAACCCACCTGGACACGTTCCTGTGGGACCTGCTCTGGGTGACCCTGCTCTGGCAGGGGGTTGGACTGGATGATCTCGAGAGGTTCCTTCCAACCCCATATCATTCTGGCATTCTGTGATTCTCTGTCCCCTGTCTGTAACAAGCCACTGCCGTATTAGCATTACCAGTTTCCTGACAAAATCCAAATCATGTTAAGCTACTTTTTCTATACAAGTAGATTTAAAGACAGGTAAGTTAACATCTGTATCTAATCAGATTTGTAAATTATGAAAGGATATGAGAACACAGCCCTGTGAAGTAAAAAGTAGTACCTGAAGACTTGTTTGCATCATCTTTTCTCGTCTTTGTTCTACCTTGGACCCCAGGTCAGTGGTCACTTCAGTTTGTCCAGCAATATGAATGTCAAGTTGCACTAGGGTCATTGAGAATTAGTTGCCTTTTCTGTGCATGACAACACTTTCTTCTTCAGTTTAAAGCTGAGATTAAAATTTAATCAGTCACCTATGTCTGGGGATCAGGTTGTTTTCCTAGCTTCTATATGCTTTAAATCAGTTTTATCTGGGTTACTGTAGAGTTCTCTGCGACTAGTTCAAAGTATCAAAGAAAACAAAATGATCCTACCTGTTCCTTCAGTGTAAATTTCAATTAGACTGCACCGTGCGTATTCCTTGGGTTGTACAAACCAGAGAAACCACAATATTTAAAAATAATGGTCTGTAACAAAATTCCCTCATGGACTTTCTGTTACAAGTTCATTTTCCCTGGAGAAAGAAAAAATAAAACCTTTTTCACAATCTCCACTTTGTCTGTGACTTTCCAAAATGCTTATGTGTGTAGGGGGATAATGATCATTTAATTAACATTACCTGCTCAAAGCACAATCTTCCAGCAATGAAAACATGCAGGTTCTTCACCACGTTGGTCTATTGCTGTGCCCCATGTGCTGTTGTTCATCTGTAGCCAACCGGGAGCTGTATGTCTCAGTAGGGTTTATGCTCTGGAAAGGCTTAGCATACTGTTAAAAAAAGTTTAGTTGAAATATTACTGTAAATAAATAACCAAGGGTAGATAACACAGAGAAACCTTGGTTAGTTCAGGCTTCCTAGCAATCTGCATAAAGTTTTTATTATTTTCAGTAGCTTTTTCTTTCTGTTTTTCTCTTTGCATTTGTTTTCTGGCCTAAATAAAGGCAATCTCCATGAGCCTTGCCCTTACTTTTGCCAATTTTTTTCTGTATTTATCAAAAAATCTTACGCTGTGGCCATCACAGTGGCATCTAAGGAAGGTTTTTTCACATGCTGGTGCTTCAATGGAAGGCACAGTTTAAGACCCAGAACGTAAACTAAAGTGTGCCTGAAAGAAGCGAAGAACATTTGTCAATTTGTTGTGCAAAGTTATTTCAAAACTTGAGTTGGATGAGTCCCAACTTATTTTGTTGGAAATGGTGTTAATCTTAGAGGGAAAGTTGAAACTGCCACATCCCTTAGCAGTGCTCAATGAATACTGGCTCTCCTCTTTCCCCATTGCTTCACCCTAGGAAAAATGGTAAATCATCTTATGATTCTCCCATCAGAACTATAAAATATGATTCCTCTTTCCTAAAGGAATACAAAGCATTCCTTCAAACACCGGCCGTGTAACGAGAATGAGGACAAAGAGACAGAGTACAGCCACATCTTGATGGTGTTTTATAGCTTCAAATGGCAGCAAGGAAAAGGGGAGCAAGTTATTAGCGCCACTCAGAATATTTCAAATCATCAGAATGTGTCAGCAAATAAAAGCATATGTTTTCATTTGAAAATCTTCCCTTTTTTTTCTGAGCTCCTCTGTATGCAATCATAAATTTTCATATGTTCAAATCATCAGAATGTGTCAGCAAATAAAGGCATATGTTTTCATTTGAAAATGTTCCCTTTTTTCCTGAGCTCCTCTGTATGCAATCACAGATTTTCATACAGTGGTATAACTTGGAGCAGAGGGCATTTCTGCATTAACATTGTGTACAGAATGGTTTAAAAACTGAAGTATCAAACACAGAAGTGAAATTCTCCATTTTCAGGGCCGAGACAATGCACCTCTCTAGACTTATTAATATACTCCGAGCCTGAAATGGAAAAAACAGCAGCTGCTTTTGATGATATCCATTGCAACTCTGACAGATGGTGAGGAACAATGTGAAATCAGTGTTTCCCAAAAACATTTTATAATTGGGGATCTTTGCTGCCTGATTTGCCACCAGCCCTCCAGTAAAAACATGTAGATTTATGCTGTGAGAGTGCAGTTGGTCTTTGTGAGACGTAATTCACTGGATTCTTTCTTTCAGTGCTGTGTGTTGGAGTGGCTGATGTCTCCAGCATAGACTGGAGTTAAGTGATACTGGTATTGTTCTCACAGATATCTGCAGGAGATGGAAACAGAGAACAAATTTCCTTTTACAAACAACTGTGCCAGCAGAATTTTGTTACCTTCCCTGAGAATTTATGAAATTTTAATTGTTTAAATGTTTCTTTCACCTTGGCTGTCCCAGTTGCCCAGTCTGGTGCCACCCTGTCTTTTTCAGTTAGTCTCAGTAATAAATGAATCCTTCGAGGATGTTTCTACCACTCCCAGAAGAAATTTCCAACATTTCTGAGGTGTGATCAAATGTGATCAAAACCTGATTCCCAGGCCAGGGAATCATACCTCCTTAATAAACATTTTGCTCCGTATGTTGAAATTACATCACCTTTTAATGTTTTTATGACAGTAATTTTACTGTATTAGGTAATAATTATATCACCAAAAACAGAAATGAAAAAAAGTAAAAAACAATTAAGAGTATTTACCTAATCTGTTCTTTGAAGAGCACTGGATGGGTCTCCTAGAAGTGGAATTCAGCACCTCAAATATGTTCTGCAGGATGATCTTTTCTGTTCTTGGCATGGACATTTCAGTAAAGAGCAAGGTACTTTGTGTTGAGAATAATGCATTTTCTTTTTCACATTCCTGTCCATCAAAGCCTGGATTTTGCTTAGATACAGGTTATAATAGTGCTACAACACAAAAATTGGGGGAATTAGGTGCATAGAAGAGATTATTTTCATATTATTGTCTGTAGGTATTTCTGTTGTGCTTACCTTATAAATAGATGTTGAAAATCAGGAAATTTAAAAAAAAATAAAATAAAAATCATTCAAGGCCTCAGAAACTTCTGCTGTATCAAGAACCCAAAGCAACACAATCTGTTTAAATTACCAAACAGACAGTTAAGAAGGGAGTTGGTATTTGTCTGCACAGAGAGGTTTTTGATGGTAAAGAGCTCTTCCATCTAGCAGACAATGTATGATAAAATTCTCTGGTTATGAGTGGGTGCTGGATAAATTCAGGTTGAAATTAAGGTTCAGGTTTGCAGTCAAGTAACTCTGTGAGAAGTACGATGAACTCACTTGGTCTCAATAAGTCTCAACTTGAGATGTTTCTTTGAAGTACAAATGATTTACACAATCAAAGCTGAAGGAGGAATTATTTGAATTAAGTTCTGTGGTCTGTATTGTGTAGGTTGTCGGACTGGAGAACGTTATCTGTCCCTCTTGGACCAAAAATCTATGAACCCAGAACTAGAATATTTAAGGGGCTGGTTTTAACATAAATCACAGGTCTTTAACACAGTTGTGGCAAGATAAAATGTCCTTTAAGTGAGAATAAATGTAATTTATGCACACTTAAAAGGCACTTTGCACTGCCTGAGTAGTGTGAAGCGGCCTTGTTATAGCAACAATAAATCCACAGTTGTTTGGGAATAAAAGGGACCCTCATGATCATCTGGTGTGACTTATGGCAGAACACAAGCTATAGAACTTCATACAGTATTTCTCACATCAAGCCCAATGACATGTGCTTGATCTTTTGGAGAGGTATTCTGTTTTATGCCTTCATATCAGCCTCTTGATTCCCTGCACTCGAAATCTAGCACACCTCTAAATTTCTTTTTCAAAGAGAAGCCTGTTAGGTGAAGAGTGGAAAATTTTTCACTGCCTTTGACATTCACAGACTGACTTTATATGGTGAATTTTAAGGAAAATGGGAGTAAAAGTAGGCGATCTGCTTTTAAGAGAGGGATGAAAAATGTTCTTTCTCCACTGCACTCATTTTCCTGTGAATAATCCCGGTGTATGAGGCCAGCTTAGTTTCCTGAAATTTGTAAAGATGATTGGTTGTATGGACAAACATGCTCTTTTTGATTCTGATTTAAAGCTTGCTTTTGTTTGACTGAGTTACAAAGGTGTAAATCATAGTCAGACCTAACAGCCTAAGTGGTTTTCAATAACCATTATATGACACTGCCTTGCCTTACTCTGGGGCATGCTACAGTTGCTTTAAAACATTATCAGCGTTAGGGTTATGTCCTGTCCCAGAACAGTCTGAGGGATCAGTTCATCTCCTCCTGAATGTAGTTGCTGTATTGTGGAAGCTCTAAGGTAAAAAACTTGATGCCATTGGAATGGCCTGCTGAGGTTTCTCAAAATGAGTTTGCTGGATTTATCTGGCACAGATCCACAAACACGAGCATACATTTGGCAACAGGTCTTTCTTCAAACACCCTTTTCAAGGAAGAAAAATTTAATTTAAATTTAGTCTTTTTCTTTAATCTATTGTAGCTCGTTCAGGAAATTTGCTTTCATTACAAGTTTGTACTGCTAATGCGTCTCATCTTTCTGCCCAGTGGCTTCTAAGTCATGTTTTTTGCAGAAGGAACAGTCTTTAACTGGTGTCTAAAAATAAGTGCTTGCAAGAGGCTTGTGAATGGTAATGCTAGAAACTGTATTATGCTAAAAACTTATTTTCTGTGAAGTGAAGAAACGATACCTACATCAGTAATAATGTCTATCGGGTGTCCATCATCTGCTTTTCTGAAGCTGAAGGAAGTGAAAAGCTGAGATTTCTTGAGGAAAACAGTTTTAGTCATAAATTTCATTACCTTTTCCATCACTGCTGAAAAAGGCTGGAAATGAATGAGGAAGTTATTTGTGGGAGCAGCACTTTTGCCTGTTGCTTTACTATGACAGTGACAGAGATATATGTGCTTATGGGGAACAAGAGAAAAAGAGTTTTCTTACCGTTGTCAGGGCAAGTCAGGGTAGTATATGCAAGAAGAGGTTTTTACTGTGAAAATCTGTAGTGCCTGCACTGAATATCATCTTAGTGACCAAGGTAAATACCAAAGGATGAGGGGAAAATAATTTTTATCTGCAAATGTAAAGGTCATGGAAGAACAGTGGAATGAGGTCTCATCTAAACTAGGCCTCTGAATTTTTTAATGCGTTAATAAATATAAAATATGAGATTATCAGGATCTTTTGTTTTCATTTACTAACTAGACTAGTTCACCTAATTCCTTTTTTTATCTATTTGTGTAGTCAAGATATTGTTATTAATGTTACAAGTTTTGAAACTAGACTTGCATACCAGTTATTAAAAGAGTAGATAGACATAAAGATAAAAACGATCATAAAGAATGTTACATAGAACTCGAAAATCTCAAATGATAGGGATTATTGATGAACTTCTGAAGTGTGGCCAAACAGTATTACCTCAGTGATGTTTATGGATTTAATGCACATACAGGATACTTTGCTTAGGAAAATTCAATAAATCTTGCTGAAAGTTCCTGAATCCCTAATTAGTGGAGTACTTTGTAGGGGCTTCTTGGCTCTAGGAGAGAAAACTGCAACACACTTCTCAGCAAAGCACCATGAACTTTCCTGGAATCGGTCTGAGAGCAGTGAAAGAAGTTCCCTCTCAGGGAGTCGGACACCCCCTGCAATGCTATTTTCCAGCTTTCTCAGCAACCTAAAACTCTGCCTTTGGTCTCTGACTAACAGTGTGCTGAAAAAAAAGGCTTGGAGCACTTATCAGAAGTTCTTCCTTTCCTGAAAGTCCCAGGTGTATTCTGTAATATCTGTAGCTTTCAAATCCAGACATGGGATACCTGCTCATATTTTGACTTGAATAAGTTTGAACTTGAAAGTTTTGAAGTTTTTAACTTATTATTTTCTTGGTGGATATTACTTACTATGGCATTTCATGTGGGCTGATGACACAAAAACAACCAGTAAAAAGCAAAATCCTTAGAGAAACTTAGAAATATCTCTGAAAGGGAGGTAACACAGAGAAGAGATAGTGTTAAGGATGGGAAAGATGACAGCCAAGTGGCAAGAATAAATGATTGACTTGTTTTAGCAAAGCGAGCTCCTTCAAAGCTGCAAGAAAAATTGTATTCTAATATTATGATTAAAATCAAGTGTCAATGACCAGCCTCTTAAAGTCAGTGCTACGCACTGGAGAAGTTCAGCAGTAGGTTGCTTTCTGCATATTCCCATCTGTAATAGAGTTAGTTCCCTAGGGTGGCTGTCACAGTGATTTATACCTTGTGCATTACATTCATATTTATTATTACTACAACTTCTTCAATATGCTATTTTTTTTCACATAGATACTGTCCAGAAAGCCAAATACATGTTCCAAAGTTTTATAATTTATGTCACAGTGAAAGTGGATAAAAAAATATTTCCTCGAATACTTCCCAAATAATTAATTCTTCTGCAAGTGAAAGCTCAGTGTATTCTTCCTCAACCATTCAGTATCAAAAATCCTTTTAGATCTTTACTGAAAACTTGCATCTACCTCCTCTAACATTTTAAGAATTCCTTATACAACATATATTTGCCTTCTGCATTGAATAAGGACCCAGCTTCGAGCAGCTGAAACTAAGACAAAAATGCTCAGATAAAACCTTGTAAAATGTAAAGAAAGCATAGAGAAAGAAGACTATCTGATGTTTACCCAGAAAATCTGTACTCAGAAAAGTGAAACACCAATGACTTTAAGTAACTTTTACTGTATAAGAAACAGCCGTACTAATCACTTCTACAACATTCATATAGGAGAAATATAAACTTCTATTTGTCTCCTAAAACACCCTATTAGACTGCTTGACTGAATATGTTAAAGTGTGACAAAGTAAGATTAATACCAAAATATTCTATTCTCTTAGTGGCTTAGAAAAAGGGAGATGAAAAAAATCAGTAAATGCATGGTAAGTGACAGAGGTCATCAAATGAAAAAGGGCAATGTTTTTGGCTGATGTTTGAGTTCAAAACATGACAACAGGTCATCAACCTAAACAAAATTATATTATTTCACCTTTAAAAAAACAATGCATTGCAAGACTTCTATTTTAATCAGGACAACCTCTTTGCAGCTGGAAGATCATGAACTCATGAGGTTTAGGTCTAACGAACAATAAGCAAAAGACATTTCAGATAGTTCTAACCGTTTGTTGGAGGACCTTGAAGTATTAAATAAATATTCCTTTCAACAAAAGTAGGTTTAAAATGAGATGCAGCTCACCTCGTATGATTTTGTAGATTATTAATTGTATGTTCTCCTTCCTCTTTACTTGAAAATTAACCATGTGACACAGATTCGGCTCAGAAACCTTTTGGTAAACCTTGGTGGAATAGTGAGAACACACTGAGGCTCAAGTTTGATTTTAGGGCATAGATTTGCAGCACAGGGACCCAAAATGAGATGAGTTACAGCATTTATAGAGGTGCTAAACAGCACCACAGCCTCGCAGCTTCTGACCTTTTTTTGATTACAGACCCTTACACCTTCCTCGAGGAAATGTGTACATGTAATGGGCATAAGGCTACTGATAACAGATTTGTTTTTCTTGGTTATTTTACTCCTTAGAAGTAATTCACAGATTCGCACACAGACATTGCAGATATGGGAGAAATCTCAAATATATTACAAAAATATGACTTATAAGAGTATGAGCCAAATCACTGGGTGACTACCTAGACTGGATGAAGGACTACTACAGCTGGAGTTTAATTTTAGGCACTTCCTTAGCCCTCAGCACAACATCCTGCAAGAAAAAGGACACACTGGTGTAGCAGAAATTTTTCCCTCTTGTACCTACCTGGGAAATGTCCCACTGCAGCACAGGTTTTCTTGGCATCTTTCCTGAGGTTCCTGCCACTGCTGAGGAGCTGGGTGAGACTCTCTGTCCTGAAAAGTGGGAAGAATTAGTGACTTCTAAAAGAAAGACAGGTCTCAGAAGAAACTTTGCACTAAAGGATGTTGAGACTATCCCGGGCTTTTGACAGTGCACTCCTTTGATAGACTTTAAATCTTTTTGTCCCTCCGTGTCCCTGCTGCATGATAGAAGGATCAGAGATGCTCTGCCTCCTCTACCACCCCAAGACCTCCTTCACCTGCAAGGAGAAGACTTTGCCTCTGGCCCTACAACAACTAAAATAAATGCCAGTATAATTACAGTGAAGACAAATAAGAATAAGCTTTTTCTTTCTTTTTACCTTATAAATCTATCATGTTGCTCACTCTCTGTGAAATGGGGGAGTATGGTGACCTGGCAGATGAAGAGAGAATCCCACGCTTCTACAATTGTTTTTAAAAATTACTGAAATACTTCAGTGGTGGCCCACAAGAACCAGTTCTTTACAGCCATTTGGGTTTCTGGAATTCTCTTTTGTCCGAAAAATAAGATATAGTCTAAGAGATGTTTCAGGCTCAGGCAACAGCAGCATCAGATTCTGTGACATCTGCCCCAGACCCAGGTAGACACAGATAATTTATCTCAGCTCTAACTCTATTGATTTAATCTGAGTTAGACATAAGTGGTCACAGACCAGTTATTTAGCAAGCCTATTTATGCTGACATTGCTAATTTTATTTTCCAATGTGTCCTTAGGAATAGAAGTCTAAAAAAAAACTCTGCCAGAACAAATCCTTCCAGTAGTCTTTGCAAATACATTGCTCCTCATTTGTTTTTGCTATTGGAAAGATGGATGGTGTGTTTTGACAGAAGAGAAAAATGGATTTTGTATGTAGCAACAACTGTGAAGAATGTGATGTTTAAATGAAGAGGCTAGTCTTTCTTATTGGATTAAGAAGAAATAGATACAATTTAATGACTAAAGGAGTCATTATCTGTTGTGGAGAAAAAGTATCTGAGTTATGTATCTGACATTTTTCCATGGATTGTTTTTAATAATCACATATTGAATTTGTTCTCATATATTGTGTTTTCTTTGCCAAACAAGATTATTTTAATTGTCTCTGTGAAAACTATCATATAATATGTACACTAGTATGACAGTTCTCAAAGGAAAACAAAGCTAAACAGAAAAAAACCCCACAAGACTATTAAACTAATATAATAAACCTTTTTGGAAACACAGCACACTGAAAAGTGTTAATGTTTATAGTAATTTCTGCCAGGGCTTGCTTTTACATTTTCTCTGAACACATCCGCTATAATGCAATTTACATGTTTATCTTGGAATTAAATATGACAGAAGTTTGTGTTTAACATAAAAATTATATTCTCAGAAATGAACTCTGGTTTGTGATCATACAGGTGTCTGCACCTATATTCTACTTCTAGGGGGACAGAATGCCTTTTGACTCCTCAGCCTTAACTCACAAAAAATAATGGTTGTTGGCCACCATCTGAATGCATCACATGAGGTTATGATGTTTTTAAGGTACAAAATAATGTAAATACCTGGCAAATATAAAAACAACAAAAAAAAAAACAACCAAAACCAAAACCAAAAAACCACAAAAAAAACAAACCAAAACACCTCTGTTCAATGTTCTTTCAACTCATAACACAGTGAATTTGAGATAAAGTTCAAAACCTAGGCGACATAATGGCATAAAATGACCTGAAAAGCTCTTTGAATTTCTGTTTTCTTATGCAGGTCTGAGTTCTGAGAATAAGGATGTCAGCTGGGTGACAGTGCCATCCACTCTTCTGCAACAGGTCTTAAGCTTAACTCTCTCTGTGTTTGAATGTACATTGAAAATATTGAGAGATGGTAAGTAATTTATTATACTTCTGCTGATGTGCCACCACCACCACCACCAAATATTCTCTGTGAAAGGATTTAGTGAAGCCCTATAATGCCTGAACAAAAATAACTAAGGATAAGTACAAAAGGTTTATCTAGTATACCACATTTAAGGAATCAATAAAGACCATTAGCTGTTTTAATTAAAAATAGACAATACATGGCTTTCAAGTAAAAAATTCAACAACTTCACTTATCTCCCCAGACTGGTCCTGCCAGAAGAAATAGTACTTTGTAAAAATGAACAATTGAAAACCCATTGATTGCCATTACTACCAAAGAAATAAACCCATGAAACACCAATCAATGCCTGTGTGTCTTCAGGAGATAATCACAACTGCTAAATTTGGTTATTTGCTTGTTTTTAGTACTGTATCATATTTGTTTCTTGTTAGAATCGTATTGATCTTCCATCACACAACAATTTTTCAATTACTTAGCGTGCTGACAGGGCAGCACTGTCACAATGGATGTGGGCAATTAAGCAATCAACATTGTGAGAGGCACACAATTTACACCGTGTCACTTTTTATAGATAATGTTATTGATGAGGTGCATGTACCTTGAAGCAGAATTATTGAGTATTATTTAGTAATTCCCAAAACTAGCAAATTTTCATGTGCTCATTTTGTCACTGTTAGCATATTATTAATTCACCACTACTTCAAAGAGGCTGTTCGTTTTGCTCTTTAGGAGATAAATATGTGTTTATCCACCATTGACTTCTAACCTATGAAGTACACTGCCTTCTTTCATAGCAGAGGTATTTATATGAACAGTTTGCATCTTGCCTAAAATTTGCCAAAGAAATGGAAGCACTAAATTGTTGTTATCCCTTCATTAAGATGTTCAAAGGGTTGGCAGGATTCATTAATGCCATTTCCATACTTCTCAAATACTTTTGTAATGCAAATAGGAACTTTCACAAGCATGCACACACATCACCTATTTTTTTCAAAAACAAATCCAAAGTTACAACTCTAACTCAGGAAATTTTCCATCTCGTACAGTTCAACAACCTCTACCTTCTTTCTCTGAAATGGATCATACCTCTTGCACTTTCTGCAGGTATCATTAATTGTCAAAGCCACAACGAAGAATGCACGCAATGACTACTACGCTCATGATTCCACTTATTCAACAACCTTTAGTTAAACAAACCCGCATGCTAAGATGGTGCTAGTATTATTTCGGCATCATTTGTTCATTTGCTTGTGTTCTTTTCTTTTAACCACACGAAATCTGTTCACTCTGCAGTTCTTTTTGCATATGATGATTAGCGGAACATTCTTTACAGGTCCTCATTTTAAAAGTGCCTGTTGACCTTGCTGAACAGAGCTACATTATTGTAAAAATTATTCAAACATCTACTATTTCTGTAGGCCTCTTAAATAGGAAACTGAAGCATGCAGAAGATACTAAGTCATGGATCTAGTCATTGGCAAAGCAAGGAGTAACACCCAGGGCTCTAAGACCCAGGCTGCATTGCTTACAAAAAAGACTGGCAGGAAAACATGTGAAAAGAAACATAGCAAATTAATGGAAGGTTCTTATTTATCTTCTCTGGTGACATAAAAGAGGAATTTGTTGGAGTGTACAAAGCAAGAAATTTCAGTGTTCATCCACTCATTTAGTCTTGGGACCACTTCTTTCAAGAACCTTTCCAGAGAAACAAGGGATCAAAATAGTTGAAGCTTAGACCTTCACAAACCACCTCACTGAAGAATTTGAATGGCTGATGAACAATTTACCAGTTCATTTGTTTATAGTCTCTTTCTTCCATCTAATGGTCAGCAAAACTACTCAAAAATTCCATTAAGTTTTATAATTACTATTTATTGACTTCCTTGGATCCTTTATTCCCAGCCTCTTCCGTCTCTTGAGTAATTGATCTTCAAAATGCCTATTTTAGGATTATGCATTGCTCCAATCCATCATCAAAGAGTTGAATTAGTGCAATACATCATAAAGGAGTTGCTATCCTATTAGTCACTCACATAAGCACCTGACAACAGCATCCAGGGAACACTCCAGTTTTAGACCTAATGTTTGGTTTCGGCATTCTAGTATTTAAGGATATTTTTTCTAAGGATTTAATCAATAAAGAGTCATAGTGAAAGCAATGGATCTTCGGTGGAAGGATCCATTGACTCTAATGAGAAATTTACGTGAATAAAATAGATTGGAAATTATTTATACAATATGTCTAAGGAAATGCAATCATAGTGGAGGGCTTGAAGAGGTAAGGAAAATATTTTGGCCTTGCTTTTTGCAAATTCATGCCTTTTGTTTGTGCCGAATCCCTGAAGTACAAAGATTTCCAGAAACCCTATCTCACTACACACTTGTGTAGGACCCTGCATAGTCATGTTAAAACCCGCCCATTAAACAGGACAAAGCTATAGTCTTAAGAATAGGTTCCTGCCAACTTTTAGTCTGGACCAACTGGTGCTCTCTCCAGCCATTTCCAGACCAACCACAGGGTTTTTCACGGTCAAGGAACCTTCCCAAGAAAAAGCGTGGATGCACCACTCCATTTCAGAAAGAGAGCAGATCCAGCTCATGTCATAGTCCCAGGCAGAATTATCTGTGTGTAAAATTACATCCCAACATTTTCCAAGTAACCTGAGGAAAATAGAAGCTAAATTCCCAAACCGCTTTGAAAGAGCAGTATTTCAAGAACTGAGAAAAAACGTCAAGAAAGTAACTTAAAAACAGCATTCAACATTTTACAGAACTAGCATCCCAGTCCTGGATGTGCGTAAAGATTATATGTAAACAAATATATCAAACCTTTTAAAATTAAAAATTAAGAGTTTGCAGTAATTTTCTTTACTTTCTTGCATTTATATTGCACAAACCAGAGGGAAGAGTAGGCAATGGTCAAAATGAACACAGCTCAGGTTCCTAACCAGAGTTCTTTGGAGACAAAGATCTCCAAAACAATCATTTTTCAAATGAGCATGCTTTTCACTGTGGGATGTGTGGATCAAATTGGGTTGGATTTCTGTTTTAGAATTATTAGGTATCCTAATTTCTTTATTATGGCCTTAATTGGTAAATTCCAAACACAAAGCATATTCACACTCTGCTGACTTGAACAAAAGAGTATTTCAAATACATCTCACCTTGAAATATGTGACTGATTTGCTACAGGTCACCAATTAAATGTTTGCTTTCCTAGAGGTAGTTTTCTGTCTTTGTACCCAACTAAGTATCCATCATTGGGTGTTCTGAGGAGGCATTGCTTGGCAATTCAGGGCTTTTTTCCCCACTGTGGTCCAAGGATGTAAAATCTTACTTTTGGATGCCCTGAAAAATAAAGTAACTTGTCATTATTATTTTTCAGTTTCTTTGTTTTTCACACATAATAGAATAATCTGCTTCTAACCTGCACTGAATTTTTATGGTCCCAGTATCAGATTCCTGAAAAGCAGCTGATAGGAAAGATTTCAGCCCAAGCAAGAGTAATCAGAGGAGGGTGACCCAAGTGGTGGTGGCATGGGAGAGGAGGCAATGTGGGACTTCTGAGCACGCAAATGAGTTACAAGCCCTTTGTCCCCCTAGTCCATATGGAAATTCATAGCCATAAAGATTCCAAGCTTTGTAGTGAGGATGTATCTATCTGCTTTGTACCAAGTCACACTGAATATGCGTAAAATAGGATTTGAGGGAGCTGTTTATTTATTTATTTTTAAATAAATACAACATCCATTTAAACTTATGTTTTGGAATAAGAGTGCAATTAAAAGATTAGCCAGCTTCATTAAAACAGAGAGAAAATATAATGTAGCCATCTTGATATTGCACTGCAGACATCCTTGGCACTTTGAAAATTCTTAAGAACGCTCAAAATTCTGGCTGAGTTGCCTACATTCCCCATGGACCACTTGCAAAATAATATGCTTGTAACTTAATGAGATTGTCCCCTAGCACTTTTAAGAAATTAATAAATATAACAAGGAAATTAGCACTCGAGGATTTCCAAGAATAAAAGATTTGTCCATGCAAAAGTTGTGTCCAACTTGTATCAGTTCCGTGTGCTCTGAAGTAGTCTTTTATGTGTGAACATAGTCTGTTAACATTTTATGTATTGTTCTGTAGTTTCCTATGGTACATATAAAGACACAAATCTTTAATTAGGCCCACCTTTAAATTGTATCAGAAGTTTATTTTAAACCCAGTATTCATTATTCCCCTCCCCAACCATCTGCAGATGACAGTAAAGATAAGAATTAACGCATTAAATCCAAATGTAAATGATATCAATAAGATGTCTAAGTTCCAGTGAGACTGTGAATTAATTCTGTTCATGAGGAAAATACCCAAATGACTTGTAGCAAGTTAATAAGTCTTCTTGTCCCTTGTGGTGTAGTTTCCGTAATGCATGGAGTTCATTAAGGGTTTGCATAAATATAGATCATCCACGGAAAGTAATTAATCCTGTTACCTGTTTGTTAGCCTGTGTGTTCTATCTTCTTAAATATGCCATATAAATATTAGTAGTCCAGGAAAAATGATTATAGGCAAAGTAAAATTTCTGATTTTGCTTTTATATTTCACTGTAGTATTTATCTGCCTCTTTTTTTTCTTCAGCTTTTTATTTTTTTATAAGTATTGCAGATGACAGTAAAGATAAGAATTAACGCATTAAATCCAAATGTAAATGATATCAATAAGATGTCTAAGTTCCAGTGAGACTGTGAATTAATTCTGTTCATGAGGAAAATACCCAAATGACTTGTAGCAAGTTAATAAGTCTTCTTGTCCCTTGTGGTGTAGTTTCCGTAACGCACGGAGTTCATTAAGGGTTTGCATAAATATAGATCATCCACGGAAAGTAATTAATCCTGTTACCTGTTTGTTAGCCTGTGTGTTCTATCTTCTTAAATATGCCATATAAATATTAGTAGTCCAGGAAAAATGATTATAGGCAAAGTAAAATTTCTGATTTTGCTTTTATATTTCACTGTAGTATTTATCTGCCTCTTTTTTTTCTTCAGCTTTTTATTTTTTTATAAGTAAGCAACTATGTGCTTAGTGTCAGGGCATAATTAAGGCAGCAAAACCATAATAATAACTCATTATGCAGTGAGGCTAGTCATAATGCGTTGGACTCTGTGAGAGATTTGTCATTGATTTCAATGAAAGCAAGGTCAAGCCCACTGAGTTTCAAGATAATTCCTGTAAAGTATCCATTAAATAATAAAGGAGATGATGAATAACTGGACACTAAGATGTTTTCATTTATCATTAAATTAATATTTTAATGATAAATGAAAATTGAGCAACACTCAAGAAAGAAAGCATTACAGCTTGTCTGCAAAAAAGTATGTTGTTAGATAATTAACCCAGCTGAACCTTAATGAATGGTAATTTATTCCAATAATTCTAGATCAACTTAAAGCAATAGGGAATTGTTTTTACCCATCCGGTAAATGTCCCTTGGAGGAGGAGGGGGGCAGGTTGCCTTGGTCTGGGAGGAGGTGGGAAGCAGCTCTCCATGCTGCTCTCCACACACCTGCACTCTTCCCTTTGTATTTTTCTGACTGATTTGAACTAATTTTAGAGTATTCAAAGAAGAATCTTTAAATGCCCCCATAGATCAAGTGTTGCAGGGTGTGGTGGACAAGAGCTAAGCTTACCTACTACATACAGGTTGTTCCTTTATCATAGAAATGTTTTTCCATGCTGCTCTCCACACACCTGCACTCTTCCCTTTGTATTTTTCTGACTGATTTGAACTAATTTTAGAGTATTGAAAGAAGAATCTTTGAATGCCCCCATAGATCAAGTGTTGCAGGGTATGGTGGACAAGAGCTAAGCTTACCTACTACAGATTGTTCCTTTATCATAGAAACGTTGAATCGTTTAAGTTGGAAAAGACCTTTAAGTTCATCAAGGCCAAACATTAACCTGGCCCTGCCAAATCCACCACTAACCCATGTCCCTCAGCACAGGATATTTGCCTGGTTACAGCTGCTCCAACTTTCAGTCATCTAACTGGTTATCTTGAACAGACAATAAATGAACTTTCAGGTGTTCAAATTGTGCTATTGAAATGCGAGGTGAAGTTGACCACCCTTTCAACAGGTTGGTCAATGCCAGCATGAGTGAGACACAGGAGTCAGATGAGGCAGTAATGTTGACACTGTGACAGACCTAGAAGAGCTACAGCCCCATCAGGAAGAAGGCCATGACCCTTGGACTAGAGCTGAACAGAGCTACTAATAGCCCCAGGTGGGTCCTGGGGTGAGAAGTCACGTGGAGAAGACTGAGAAGTAGGAATCACAGAAGATTTGTCAAAATACAGGCTTAATCAACATGGTTTCTAACATTCTGTTCTCCAAAACACACCCAAATCCTTCAGCATGGACAGGACTGGAAGAAATTTTCATTCAATTGTTTTTTCAGCTTTTAAGATAGATATTCATCAGTCATAGGACGGGGGGGGGGAAAAACAGTACAACAGTCCTACATTCAGCTTTTAAGATAGATATTCATCAGTCACAGGACAGGGGGGAAAAAAACCCAATACAACAGTCCTACGTATTGCATTCTGAACACTTTGATATTTTTTTCCTTGACAATGCCAATAAATTTTATAGAAGTGGCACTTAGAAGTAAGCTCCTTGGGTTTTCTTTTGGTTTTATTTTTTTTTCCTGAAACTCATTGTACAGTGAGCTGGCTGTGTTACTTATTATTATTTAAAAATGGGTGAGAAGTCATATAATTTAATTCTTTATTGGTTGTACAGCATATCAGTAATACTAAAGTATAGTATTTGAAAAAAAAACAAGATTTCTAGTACAGCATATCAGTAATACTAAAGTATAGTTAGAAATCTTGGTTTTTTTCAAATACCTGTGTATTGCAGCATCAAAGAACATAGTCTTGAAAATCTCCTTTACAGAGATTTTTATGATAGCTTTACACTGATCTGTGGATTAATCTGCATTTCATTCTCCCTTCAGACATGAAAGACATTCTTTGGGGTTTGCCCTCAAAAAGTACAGCAAAAATTGTATATATTTATGTCCTTGCTTGTGTTTAGCTGTAAACCATTTTGAATGCAAGTACAGTGAAAATGTGTTCTCCTCATGACAGATCATCTAGGAATTAATCATCTCAAAGCCCTGTGGACAACATTATTACTTATTATATTCAAATATTCTTAGCATTAACTCAGTTCATGACTATTTAGGTGCAGCATTGCCAAGGATTAGTTCCCATTGGTGTCCTTAAATTGCTTTATGAAATGGGCATAAAAATTCCATGGATGAGAAGCCTTCTATATGGAAAAAACATCAAAGGCATGAAAGAATTTCATACCTCAGATGTCACTCATCTTCAGGTAGCAGCAGCACAGCTTGCAGGGATGCTAATTAAAACCAATAGTTACTTGATTTACTTGACGTGCCTTTAAAAGAGCTTGTAAAACTTGCCATTCCTGACAAGAGGAAGATGCTGAGTCCATGAACGTGTGTGATTTACAGGTCTCCCTCCTTTTCCCTTACAGACATGAATGCAATGATCTTTGAATGTAAGAACCAAAAGATGGAGCTGTGCATACTAACCTGAAGAGCACGACGATTCACACAAGGGAAGAGCCTTTTCCTTCCATCTTCAGAAGGTCAATGAAGGAGAATTGATTAACTTAAGTGCGATATTGACATTGTTTTCCTTACAGTTGTTTCTAACAAGCAATGTAATTTCTAACCTAGGAAAAGTTGAAGCTTTCTAACATCTCCTCATTGGAGAATGCCACCAGCAGCCCTGCCTTGTTACTCTTTCCCTGAGTTTGAGACAGCAGTCTCAAATACACAAAACACTTTCTCTAATCCTCCTAAGAAGATATTGTTGCAGGGAGTGATGTCATATTCAGTCTTGGATCAAAATCAGCAACTGTTTTTCTTTTTCTTTGTTTCAGTAACATCAGTTATTTCACTGCTAATAGTCCCAGACCTAGGATATCAGTTGAGTCCCTTCATCTCACTTTTCCTCCCCAGAGCTCTCTGTACCCACTCTTGATTGGCTCCTTGGTAGTGTCATTGGTGCCCACGTTGATGAGCAACATGAAATCAAGGGCTGCAAAAGCCTTGGTCATCTCTGCAACATCACAGATCCTGTCCTCCAGGAATGCATCAAACCCCCGGTGACAACATGATGGTGTCTCCCTGCATCCACCCTCACCAACCATTTCCTACCGGTGCTGACTTCTGGTCCAGGCCCAGCTGGTTCCTGGAGTTTCTCTTAACAGAGCTTGACCCTCTCCGCTGTCTATTAAGGCACTTCACTAATGCTACAAATTCAAATTTGAGGGCATAGAAGTAGCGCAGCTCCTGCTACTTCACTAATGCTACAAATTCAAATTTGAGGGCATAGAAGCAGCATGGCTCCTGCTGCCACAAATCACCCATCTCCAGCTTTCCCCATCATGAGAGTATCTCCAAAGAAGGGGACTCCACAACCTCCCTCGGCAGCCATTACCCATCTCCAGCTTTCCCCATCATGGGAGGATCCAGCCACCACTCCTTCAAGCCTCCAGCAGTCCCTCCTTCCCTGCATGGTGTGGCTCTGGATGTTTGCAAGGTTCCTGTGAAGTGCCTGCCTCTTATTCATGAGGGAGCTATTTGAGGCTTATCACTTGGAAATTTCAGAAATATCAAGTTGTTCTGAACCATACTGTGCTGCCTCAAGAAAACTGCTTTACATATATTAAGTATATCAGAGTAAGCAAAAGCATTTTACTTCAAAATCTGTTTATATCCAAATGCCATCTGCTGCTGGGTGGGTTTTTTTTCATGAAATAAATGTTGATCTGCTACAGAGGTCATACTTATTGCTCTATTGATATTTCAGCATGACACCCAATTTTGAAGAGGAATCTCATGCAGAAACGTTTTGTTTTGCCGCAGAGACTGGGTGTAAAGTTTAAATGCTCTGTCATAAAATAAAGGACAGTTTCTTTACCTTAGGCACACTGAAATGAGAATGTTCATTAATTTTAGGACAGCTGAACGCTGGTGTTACAGCACTAGAAGTAATTGATATAAGGAACATATGGAGAACACAAGAAGAACGAAGCAAGCATTTAAGTTACATGGTGGTAGTGATCATTACTCCTTCTACAGCTAATTTCTATGATCCTTATATTGTACTTCCAGACATCCAAGTAGGAGGCAAGAACTCCTATGCTTCATCATCCTATGCTTATGTCTTAGATTACATCAAAATGCCCCTTTGCCAGGGGGGAGCTCATGTTATTCTTTCTAGTAGCAGAAGATAATATCATTCTGAGAACATCCTAATGTGAAACCTGAACTTTAACACTGCACTGTAAACATCTCTGCAAAATACTCCTGAGGATACCCCTGCTCTGCATCTTTCTCTCTGACCCTATGTCTTGCCATCTGTTGGAGGATGGTTCTGTCACTCATGGCTGGATCTAAGGTAAATAATGAGTAAAACACTGCCCTTAAAAAAAGAAAAATGAAACTAAATTAAAAAAATACCCAATACCAAAACAAACACTACCTTGGTCTTATTTTTTTCATTACTAGTACTGTTCATGGTCAAAGATAGGCTCAGATAAACAACAGAATTTTTGCTGCTCTTTTTCTTTGGCTACAACATCACCTTCAAATCACCAGAGCACCCAGGCAGGCTGCCTCTGCTACCCCCCAGCCTGCCAAAGGGCACCCAACAGAAACCATCAGCCTTGCTGGAAGGCACTGCAGAATCCCAGTTAACCAGGGGGGTAATGCCAAACACAATGTGCCTTAAATCCCGCTCTGCTTCGGGACCTTAACGTGTTATTTGGAGCTTGCAGAGACTGCTGCTTCTGCTAAGACTTCACAGATCTGCTCCCTTCCTCTTAGTTCTGGCAAAGTGAGCCCTCAAGGGAAAAAACAAATTGAGCAGATTTCTAGCTCTACAACCACAACGTTCAGAAATCACACCACAAAAAAGCAGTAACAGAACAACCTTTCCACTATAACTCTTGTTATATTTTGGAGGACGAGAAGCTTGACATAAACTGGCAACATGTGCTGGCAGCCCAGAAAGCCCCCCACACCCTGGGCTGCATCCCCAGCTGTGTGACTCCTGTTGCTCATAGACTCAAAAAAATGAATTCTGAGTCTCAGCCTTTTATACCATTGTACTCCACTGTAATATTATTTTTGGGGGGACAGTTTGAGAAAGATTCTCATTTAGCAAAGATATATTTGTAAGACAAATAGAATACTTGCTTCGAAAGAAAAGGGTTGGTCAAAGACCCGCTTGTTTTGATTTCTTCTCAAAACCGAAATGTTTAAATACATGGTTGGCACCAGAAGGCTGATGAACTGTCTTTTGCAGAGCTCTGCTGTCAAGCTGTAGCTACAGAAATTTAGTAGAGTCTTGCAACACTGGCTGAAGGATGTAATCACCTCTAACTGACTGGCAGCCTAAACCTCGCAGTTACACTGAACTTATGTGGGCAATATCTGTTTAATTTCATGGTTCCACAAGTTACACGGGTCTACAGCTATCAGAAAATTGGAGATATTGCAATTATCAGCCCTGCAGCAAGGTATTTGGGTCCGAGCCACAGTCTTGAGCCCCACACACATTATTGGAGGTCACTCACCCATCGTTAGAGCAATGGGAACTGTATGGCTTTTTTAGATGGAAAGGAAAAGGGCTTTTAAAGGAATTCTGTCTTTAAAAGGAAAGACGTAGTGGCTTAAACAGACTTCCTTTAGTTCTGCAGCTACCTGCTATTTTAATCATATTTATTTTTTATACAGAAAACATGCTAACGTGTTTTCACTGCTCAGTAATCCCTTCCCAATTTTTATACTCAATGATATTTCATATGCTATTACTTGAGTGCATTACAATTTTTTAAAGTACACATTCTGTTCTCATACAGTTTATTTGATACAAGCAAAAGATTACCTGTTGATCACACATCTGTTTGTTTACATTCTGGAGACTTCAAATGTTTGCAAATAATCTGCTTATAGGCCAAAATGGGTAGTTTAGGAATACATGTGATGACCACAACGTGGAAAGTGAGCATTTGCTAACAGCTACCACGGATGACACAACATATACAAATATGGATCCAATTTTCGTAACAGAACTACATTTAACATTTCAATTACCATTGCCAGCGCTTTTACCAACAATTAAATAGTTATAATAGGTATGGAATCAACATGGAAAATTAATCTTTTCTGAGATAAAGGGAAAGATATATGTATTTCTATGCTAAGGATGGTGTTTCTTCACAATTTTAAAACCGGGATGCTGTTCAGTTAATGTGCCCATGTAATTAGTAATGTTACTGATGCCACATGTTAAAGGAAAGAGTTACATCTTGTTCTGTCTCGGGGACTCTATTTTTGTCATTTCTAGTGGCTTTCCTTAGTCCTAAAAAAAACAGATACTTGCAGGACTGAGAAATGCGAGGATATTATTTGAAAGAAAGTTTTGTCATTGTTCTTAGCCCAGTATTCAAAGCAAAGACATCAGTAGCAAACAAGAAAACACTGCAAAACTGCAAGAAACTGTCACTTGAGTAAACTGAGGCTGGATGTGAAACATGAGGGGACATGAAAGCAATGCCTGCAGATTTCACATGGAAAATTTTAAACATCTCACCTTCACTTCAAAACAATAAAACTGATTTTAGCTTGGAAATTAAATTTAAGAAGCTCGGAGGAAATAATATCCTAGCATCTCATCTTAAGCTTTTAATATTCATTGTTTGTGCTCTCTGAGTTCTCAAATACAGAGAGGAAAAAACTAGAGTTGCAAACACAAAAATAAATTACAAAAGAGCGGTAATACCTTTAGCTGTCATTTTGCACCATCTGTGAATCTCAGTACTGCACATCTCACCGAATTACTTTACCACTGAGCAATTTGCTGTTTTTTTCAGGCAAAACCACTGCATCTTTGCAAGCAAAGCAGAACTTAGGTGCTACTTTCATCTTCCCATAACCATACCTGCTTGACGGAGGTCCTTCCCTCCAGGTTAGAGCTCTGGTTCCACATAGGATGTGCAGCTGCTCTTGGTTGTTTCAACAGGATCTGTCTGAGATGCTGATCAATCCCAGGCCTTGGCACTACAAAACAGCCAACTGAAGAGCTCTTCTGTGGGGCTGCAATCATGTTACAGCTGTGGGAAATCCTAAAATAACCTAGAAATATTTGTATCATTATTACTAAGTCTTCTTAATTCCTCCTCAGAAGACTCTGTCTTTTTTTTGTCTCTGAAATTCTTTTGGATTTACATGGCAAGGTTTTGGTAGTGGAGTGGCTTCTGTGAAAAGATGCCAGAAGCTGCCCCAAATCTGATAGGGTGAATGCCAGCTGGCTCCAAGATGGACCAGCTGCTGGCCAAGGCCAAGCCCATTAGTGATGGTCGTAGCACCTCTGGGATAGCATATTTAAGGAGGAGTAGGGAAAAAAAAGGAGAAAACTGCAACTGGAGAGAGGAGTACCAAGATGGACCAGCTGCTGGCCAAGGCCAAGCCCATTAGTGATGGTCGTAGCACCTCTGGGATAGCATATTTAAGGAGGAGTAGGGAAAAAAAAGGAGAAAACTGTAGTTGGAGAGAGGAGTGAGAATATGCAAGAGCAACAGCTCTGCAGACACCAAGGTCAGTGGAGGAGGAACAGGAACTCCAGGAATCAGAGCAAAGATTTGCCCACAGTGAAGACTTTAGTGAAGCAAGCTATCCCATGGAGGTTAACGATGGAGCAGATATCCACCTGCAGCCCATGGAGGTTAACGATGGAGCAGATAACCACCTGCAGCCCATGGAGAACACTACATCAGAGCAGGAAGACGTGCCCTGGAGGAGGCTATGGCCCTGTGGGAAGCCAGCATAGGAACAGGGTTTTGGCAGGACCTGTGGACCAGTGAGGAGGCAGCAGATAACCACCTGCAGCCCATGGAGAACACTACATCAGAGCAGGAAGATGTGCCCTGGAGGAGGCTATGGCCCTGTGGGAAGCCAGCATAGGAATAGGGTCTTGGCAGGACCTGTGGACCAGTGGGGAGGAGCCCACACTGGAGCAGGTTTTCTGGCAGGACTTGTGCCCCTATTTTAGAAACTTAGTCTTCCTACTTGGGTCCCCTACTCATGTGGCCTCAAATTTCAGTTTATGCTGAAGGTTCAGAGATCCTCTCTCGCGTCTTGCCTTGCCTTCTACTGTGTAGTTCAGTATCTGCCTAGAGTACCTGAAAGCAACATTAATGGAGATGTGGGAATTGATGATGGAGATTTTAACCCCACTTACAAAATCCTTATGCCACATGCTTATCCCAAGGAATTCTATCCCCTCTCCATTTGTGTCATTATAAGCCCTCCTCCCTGACCTACCCAATCTTCCTTGAAGGTCTTCTACTGCTCTCATCTCCTTGGTGTCACAGTAAAGAATAACTGCCCTGTCAGCTAGATGACTGGAAACAAGTATCTTCAAAGGAGAGCCATCAGAAAATAAATGTTGCTATTGATTGACCCCCTGACAGGATTTGAGCAATTTCAGTTTTCTCCCGTACACAGTGACCCATACAGAAGTGGCACAAGTTTGTCCACCTCACAGTCCTGCAACAAAGTGGGCTGCAGTGATTGTTTCCACAGTCACCGTTAAGAGTTTGACAGCACTGACAGTCAATCATAAATCTCCCCTTACTCTCCTAATTGCCAGGATGGTGGGGTTTTTAAATTTCTTCGTTAGGGTTTGGATTGCCTTCTGCAGTGAGAATTTCGTTTTTCCTCTTGTTAGAAAGTAAAACTACTCCCCAAATCCTTACACAAATGGAGAGCAATTTAAAAAGAGTTATTAATATGACCTGCCCAGGAGCTGGAAGAAATACTAACCTCAGGGCTGGAAAACGAGTCTGTCTGGTTTAAATGCTGGAAGGAACTCTCTGCTTTGTGCTTGCAGAAACAGACCAAACAAGAAGGACGAAGGACTCCATTCCAAACACATCCTAGGCTTGTCTTTTTTCTCCTCAGCTTCATCTTTTCCACTTTTTCAGTGTTTCACGGAGATAAAGAAAGCTCAACTAAAGTGACACAAAACATACTTCAGAAATTTGTCTTCCTGCTAGAAAAAAATAAACCTTTCAATTTAAATATTCATGTCTTCTCAGTATCTTTGTCCTGAGGGATTTCTTGTATAGATTGTACAGAGCTGAAAACTGAAAATCTGCATTTAGATAGAAATCTCAGAAAAGGCCTTTTATACAAACTAAGCAGTATTGCTTTCTTCTTCCTTCCACTATAACATGAAATAATTTTTCTCTTCTACTCCTTAAATGATTCTAAACCAGGGCTTTAAGGTCCCCTAAACACTGACGATAAAGATGCTTTAATAGCTCTCATTTTGTATGACGATCCAGCCTTCCAGCCTTCAAATGCCCAAAAAGCAGTATTTTTTCTGTTTACTATAAACATCTTCTGTTTTTCATTGAAGTATGATGCCCATATTGGAGGTCAATGGAAACAAATGGGAGCTAAGGAATAAAATTCCTATTATATTCATGCACAAGCTCTTGCTGCAGTCCATGTACTGTGAAAAAGGGTTGACATTTTAATGGGTTTTGCTAGATTTGAGTGGCTGTCGTTTGTTTTCAGTCAATAATCCTCATGGTTATGGAAGGCAGCACCATTGGTTTTTACTGTAGCAGTACATGGACAAAAGGACTGTAAAATGCTTCATAACTTTTTACACAGGCTGGGATAAATCCTGCCCCAGCTCACATCCCAAGTAATATCAGTGATTTTGCAAAGACCAGATGAGCCCCAGAGGAATGATGTTGGAAGTATGTATAATCTGTGTGAGAAGAGAAATGCTTCTCACTCGTGGAATACCACGTGCAAAGAAGAGAGGAGGCACACAGCTTGAAAGCAAATGAAAATCTTACACTCAGAATGATCCCATGCACTCTATTGGAAAGATATTGACCCTCTTGAAAGGAATAAGGATTTTTCCATTGACAAAAACAGTGAGTTTACTGAGGCCACCTGTTTTTCTCCACAAATAACAGTCTTGGCTTAGAGGGCAAATTAATGGACGTCATTTCTGTAGCATCAAGCGTATCAGTAAGTCACAGCAAAATGTCTTTAACATGGCCAGGGTGGTTCATACCAAATCTACCAGACAGTAAAATAACAGGCAGATTTACTGAGGTGAATTGACAGTCAAGCGATTTTCCAGGAACCACGCATGACTCGACACTTATTATGATTTCCAGAGAAAATAAGTCAGTCATGTAATTGTACTTTCAGCTAATAATGGCATGTGCAAAACAGATTCTTCAGAGTTGTGCTTTCAAGAATTATGCTTATGATAGGGAGACATTTGCAGCAGATGGCTCCCAAAAGGCCTTTGTTTTAGGGAATTACAGCTCGGAGATCACAATTGACTTTATTTTTATGAAAATCATACAGAAAGCTCAGTGTCATTTAATGTGTTTCTGTGTAAACTAACTTCATGAAACTTGTGATCTGAAAGAGCTTGGTGAAAGCTTTATGGTACCTGAGCTGTGAGGCACAGATGAATAATGAAGTAGCAGCATGGCAAGTCTTCATTAGAGATTGATTGTCCTTACAGGTTATAATTAATCTATTGTTGCTATTTCTCACAACTTTTCATTATTGGTAGCCACCTGTAAAATAAACAACTCAATTTCTAGTAAGGATTTGATGGTTTCAGGGTTAAAATAAATATTCTTCCACTTTAAAGACATTTAAGTGTCCATCAGACTGTATTATGATTTAAGACACTTAGATCCTGGCTGCCTGATTTAGGAGACTGAAAGATATAGGACTTCTAAAAGTAATGTCCCTGTGTTGAACTTTCCCTTCCTGAAACGTTCTCCCTCACTCCAAAAGGATGTTGGTCACAGGACTGTTACATTAAAGCTGCTTAACAACCTGTCCAAGCCAAGCCATGATATATAGTTTCCAGCAGTGTACCTTCCCAAGCATTAAAGGAAAATAATAACCAATACTTAAAAAAAAAAAAATCTAGTAAAGGCTTTTATCACTTAATAATACAATCATTATATTCTTCCCGAGTTAATAAGACAAGTTCCATGGTATATATTTGGTATTTATTTGGGACCTGGGCATACCTAGATATCTCCATAGCTCTTTGTAAAAAGAATAAAAATATCTTCCATACAAAAGAAATCACAGGATCATTGTGGTTGGAAGGGACATTATGAGACCAGCTGGTTCACTCCCCCAGCTTAAGCTGGCTCAGCTAGACCAGGTTGCCCAGGACCATGTCCGGTTGGGTTTTGAATCTCTTCATGGATGGAGAATCCACGACCTCTCTGGGCAACTTGATCCAGTGTTCAACCACCCTCACAGTAAAAATATGTTTTGTTGTCTTCAGACAGAAGCTCCTGTGTTGCAATTTGTGCCCATTGCCTCTTGTCCCATCACTGAATATTCCTGAGATCCAATTTCTTCACTCCCCTCATCAGGAATTTATACGCACTAAGATGACTTTCCCCCCCCAAGCCTTCTCTTCCCCAGGCTGAACAGTCCCTCTTTCAGTCTCTCCTCGTACATCAGGTGCTCCAAGCCCTTCATTATCTTTGGTGGCCTTTCACTAGACTGACTCTTGTATGTCTCCCTTGTACTGTGCAGTCCAGAACCGGACACAGTTGCAGCCACTACTTCTCTGGGCAACCTGGGCCAGAGTCTCACCACCCTCACAGTAAAGAATTTCTTCCTAATATCTAATCTATATCTCTATAGATTGGCTTTTGCTGTGAATTAATATTCTTCTCTGCCTCTTCTTAGTGAGCAGCTTGTTTCCTGGGCCACGTGGTACATGAGGCCATGGTGTCCTTGCAAGAGGGAGTTGTAACCACTGGGAAGAAAGAATAAGGTATTGTGTGGACATTGTAAAACAGCATTAAGGTTGTTGGAGAGAGAAAAAATGGTCTGATTGCATCTTGCAGAACAGGCATTTCCGAACTGCTAAAAGAAAGATAACAGCTTAACAGCCTAAAAGCCCAAGCCTTCTACCTACCAGCTGCTTGCACATATGGGAACCAGGCCTCGGGCCTGGGGAGCTGCTGGGGAGAGAGAGGCTGACAGCCAATTTGGGGAGCTGATTAACTGTAATTTGGTTGCCAGTTTGGTGGAGGTGAATCCAGGCAACCGTTCTTCTACAGCCGACATAACAGCGTGGATAGAAACAGGTCTTTACAAACACTTCCCATGCAAGGGAAGAGAAGATGATGCTCAGCCTTGACCGTGGGTGCCATCCTGGCCCCCTGCATTGACCAGGCTGCCAGGTCCGTGGGTCACAGCCACCAGCGGATGAGGAGAAGGTGTCAGGCCACCCCGTGTGTCTGGAAGGGGAGCCTTGTCAGCTCTCTGACTTCCAGCATTAGGTCTGAAAAGCACGTCAAGCCACCGCTCATAGCACTTTGGGGAACTGAGCAGACTGCTTCCTACTCGTTTGGCTTGCCTAATTTATTAAAGCTCCTGATTTAATGAGATCTGTTTAGGTTCCAAGCCCTTAATAATCCAGGGCTCTTCCACAGCCATCCTTTTAAATTTCCACCACAAAGAGTTTCTTCTCTGACAGCTTTAAGCTGACTGATAGGTGAGCAGTGCTCTCCAGGCGGTTGTCTGTCTCGTACCCTGACACATAAATGAACCCCTCTCTATTTACGTGTAATATATATATATATCAGATTGCTCTTGACAGAACATGCCATTCTGGAGTTCTTTGGTAAATACTGTAAGCACCAGCTGCTCACCACATTCGCTACGCTCTTGTCTTAAGAATTAGCTTATTGTTAAATGACTGCTGTAAATAATCACTGCAGAGCTCTGGGGACATCTTGTTTGTTCTGTCACATACACCAGCACAGCCATATTCATGCCTAAGACAGATGTTTATCCATGAGAGTTTACACAGACACAGCTCCTGCTTTCTGCAGTTCTGAGAAACAAAATACACTCCTGAGAGAATAGTAAGCTTTGGTATTTCCTCTTCCTTCACCTCCCTAAGCTTTTTAGGAAGAGGGTTTCCAGTTATTAAATGTTCATTGAAGCCCTAGTTTTGAGACAATTAAAGCCACTCCCCAGCCAAGTGAAAGGGATCATTAAAAGTCATAGACCCAGGCTACTTAGAAAGACAGTAAAATCTTATGTAAAAGTAACTGAGGAACAAAACACACATTCTTAAGATAGCAAGGACACGCTCTGGTGCGATAGGAAAAAACTTCATGTGGTCTACAGAAGTTCAAGTATCTCAAAGATGCTCAAAATCCTTGTTTTGAAAAGAGTTTGAAGATGGAACAATGATGTTCTTATCCCACATGCTTAGAAAACCTCTTGATGTTTAAGGAAATACATGAGGAGGACATGGGCACCACTTCTGGGAAAAAAGGACTATATGAAACATGCTACATAAATGCTGTTAGGTTTCTTTTCCTCATTCAAAATTAAAAACAAAAATAAAGGAAAAGAAAACAGAAATTTTCTTACTCATTAGGCTTCAAACATTTAAAGACCCATTTTAATATGGCATCCTTGAGAAATATCATTTACTTAAACACCCAGTAAGGATTAGGGACAAGTTTTCCCTAAATTCCAGTTTCCAGTGCAGGATATTCGTAAATCTGATCGCCTGAATCATTTACCCCTTCTCAACGTGAAGAGCACAGGTTAGAAGTTAATAGGATTACTTTTTGAGAAAGTCTCTTTCATCACCACTTAAGACTGCAGAACTGGATTCTGAGAATAAGAAGTTTCATTCACTGACAAGCGCTGCATAAAATCTTGTCTTCTCTGCTGTGTAATGAAATCCCTTGAACTTTTAAATGTCTTAGAAGTGCATTCTGTGTGTAGTCTTGACCTAACAGTGTTTTGGACTCATGGTCACTGGTCCTGCATCTTACACATCCGTTTGCATGGCCATTTTGAATTCACAACACATTTCTGACTGAGTCTTTCCATTCAGCAAATTGGAATATGGAAAGCAATCTTGCTCTGTAAATGCTTTGGCAGTTAGAAATGGAAATAAATGAACTAACAACTAACATCATATAATAGCAATATTAGTAACACACAATTTAATAAAAATTACTGTAGAAGTAATGAACATCTACTGTAGTATTTCTCAGCAGTAAACTTTTTTCCCTAACAGCTGTAGAAATAGAAGCACTAATTGCATTTAGAGAAGGAAGACATTTAGATCATTCCATGAATTCCATCTAAATGAAATAACACATTTCATAAAAATTATAATGATGTGCCAATTTTCAGTGACTACACCAAACTATGAAGTAAATAGGTAGTTAGATTAATTCAGCAAAATCCTAACACTATTGACATCAGGGTGAATTTTGACACTGACATAAAACCATAAATTCTTTCTCTATCATTCACTAAGATCCTGTCTGTTGCTTGTACAAGCATTCTTTAATGGGTAACATTGGGTTATTTTGACACTTCAATATCAAATAAAAACAGTAAATAATGAAACTTTAAGATTTTGGAAAAAAACCCCCCCACAATCTTATTCAACATTTCATCAATATGAAAAATGTGAAAACTTTGTTAGCGTTTCTTTTTAAATCCACTTAAAAGATTCAACTAATCATTTAAATCTATTTAAGATGCCCTGTTCCACAATATCTGGTTCTCCAGAGTGGCAAATCAAAATGTGTTAAAAAGTAATGGAATTATTCATCAGACCAAGCACGAAATCCTAGTTGCTGTACAGGGAAAATCTATTAAAAAAAATCCAACCTTTCATTGCCCAATACTTCTCATTTTCTGGTTTTTTTTTTTTTTAAGATTTAGTGCTGCTTTACAGATGTGTTTGGAAAAGAAATAAAAGAGGAGAATTAGGATTAATTTTTTAGACAGTAACATAATATTTAAATCACTGCTTCTTCAAAAGGAGTGCATTTGTGACTGTTACCACACAGTGAGATACTGATTTAATAAGCTTGATTTCATTTTAATTGTTTAAAATTATTTATCATAAAAGATTTTTTATTTTTGCCAAGGAACAGCAATGACAGAGGGAACTGTGAGACTTGTCTACCATTTATGTTTACCTTTGAATTAAGAGGGCTGGTAGTTCAAAACGTCTTTGATCACAGCATAATAGAGTTTAAAAAAACGGGAGAAATGCAACTCTAAACTTTCTGCAGAATGATGCCAGACCCAAAGGGCAAAGGCTGTCACCGTAAATATCAGGCGTCCCTGTGTTCTACTTCTACTCTTTCATATCCCTCTGCCATAATTGAGCCCAGTTCTGCTAGGAAATGTTTTCATTCACCCTTCAAACTTCTACACTGTCAAGAGAATTGTTAACATCATCATCTAATGCTTTCGATTTTGTTTCACGATGACAATAACATTCTACGGTTTTTAGGATAAATTAGTATGTGCAAATACATTAAGTGTAACTTTTAGAAGCTTGAAGTAAACTGCCAACTTTGCCTGAAGAATACTCCCTTGACAGGGCAGGCTTTTTTCTCTCATTCAGGTTATTCCTGAATGATACTGAATCTTACATTTCATCAACAACTTTTTCCATTTTGGATCAGCCCTGGTTTTAATTCACTTATCATCTTAGTTGTTGTAGTCACTGTTATTCATACATATATATAAACATATCTTCCATTATAAATATTTCTAAACATAGCTAACCTGAATCATTAACTTAATTCTCTTATAGTTTAGTCACAGCTGACTTCTTGCTTTACACTCACTACTATAAACATAAACTCAGGTAATCCCAGAGACCGACCGTTAAAAAAAAAATAATCCATTGATTGGGCAGAATCCAGCATCAGCTTCCTGCATTTTATAGATATCTCCCAGGTTATTCAGAATCTCTGTGGATCCTTCAGAGCACTAGTTCTTCATTTAGAATAGAGTAGAAGGGAACAGTTCAGGTGGAAGGGACCTACAATGGTCATCTAACCTGGACTTGTCATGGTTTGATACTTTCTCTCTGCAGTATTGACAATTTCAACTGAAGATCTAGATCTGCTCTTCTTCAGTGACTTTGTTCAGGTCATGGTCATGTCATCCCATTCCAGCAGCAATCTGTCAGTGCACTTTGTCCCATGCACTTTTTGCTATGGTTTCCACTGTTGATATGACCCTTCAGTCCCTCTTTTCCACTTGTCCATCTACCAGCAGATCATTCTACCTCTGTTACCTTTTGTGCTCTCCAAAACTTTACTTTTTCTGTCTTTTAGTCTTGTCACTTACCCCTTTCATCATGTTTTCATGGAACCGATAACCATTGCTGTGATTTTTTTTTTTTTTTTTTTTTTTTTTTTAATTTTTTATTTCTACTTCTCCTCTTCCTTCTCCACAAGCAGCTGCAGTAACTTTTGGCTGCTTTCAGCTTACCCTTAAAAAAACATGTCTGTTCTCAATTTGTTTGGAAGCTCTTAACAGAATCTTCATGGTTGGAAAGGACCTCTGAGATCACTGAGTCCAACCATACACACGCAAAAGACCCCCACCATCTCCTCCTTGAAACAGAGATAATCTTTACTTCTTTTCCAAGGGTAATGCTTGTCTAAAGCATTTCCATCATTCTTTCCACATGGTCCGTGCACTGCCATGGCTTTGCAGGTCTCTACAGCAGACTGGACCAGGAGATCTGCTCCCCGCTCATTTTGCAGCTGTGGAGAATTTGCTCTTATTTACTCAGTCTTTTCCCTGTAACCCTGGCTGTCACCAGGAAAGATTTTGATTATTTGCACAAAAATTACCTGATTCCCATAACTCCCTGGGGAGCATTGGGCTTTTTTTATTTCTACATATTCACTTTATATAGACAAGTACATCCAGTGATCTGGAGGCCTGTGGTTTGATGTCCTTTAGGAGACCATGATGTGTTAAAAACTGAGAACCTGAGCCATCTGCCTGTTAGCTGAACGTGTGGTGTATCCAATGGTTTTGGAAACCAAAGCAGGCCCAAAAAAAAATTTTAAAAAATCAGGATATTCAGACATCTTCTACAGTGACCGGTGTGGCTGAGGCACAGTCACAGGAGATGTAGCATCATCCCCACTCAAAGCAAACAGACCTATCTCCCTAGAAAATGCATCTTTGTGGCAGCACTTCTGCACAAGATAGTTCTGAAAAGCAGGAGACATAAAATAAAGGGGTTAATGTTACTTAAATAAAATGAAAAATTACTCCCTGAGTAAATTAACTCCTTAGACTGTTTGTAAATATAAAGATAGTTTTTAGACTGCAGAGCCCCTCACAGCAGCTTCGTATCTTGTACATTTTGTAACACTATCAATAATGAACAATACTTGGTGGGGAAAAAAAAAAATAAAATCAAACAAGCTGGGAAACAATGTGGTATTGATACCACGAGACAGTGTGGTATCCAAACATAAGTTCACAGATTGTAAATCCCCCTGATCCGTCTGCAGAATCAAAAAAGCTGAATGGACTTCAAAGACTCCAAACATTTTAGCTAATCATTTAAGAGACTTCTTACAAATTTAATGAAAAACATAATTTACCACAATTACAGTTTAATTACTTCACCCTCAGCATACTTTCTTATATGATAGCTATCAGATCTAATTATTTCCTTTCCATTTGAGTTTTAAAAAAAAAAATATGTAATTGCCAGAGTAAATCTAGCTACAGTGGAGTAACACAGCTAAGCTTTTATGATGCATCTACTGGGGCACCACTAGCTTAAATTGGGGAAATTTTTACTTTGGAAGAAATCCAGACATTTTAGTGGAAATAAGACCCACTCAAATACCTCTACATTTTCACCACAAAGCTTCAATGCAGCAGATCTAAACCTCCGTTTAAACCAATGAACATTTGTGGGCTGCCATTGGAAAGCAGCAGCAACACAGTCCACCGTTCAGCACCCAAAAATAAAGCTGATTTAGGTCTTGCAACCCTGTGACAAAAGTTTAAATCACAACTAGCGAAGACAATCCGGTGCCCTCAAAAGTCTCAGTCATACAGCATCTTGATAAAATTCCTGGTCGGGAATTTTCTGCCAGCTCTGTTTTACAGTTGGAGCCACTCAAACTTTCTGATATTTTCACTGATATTTTCTGATATTTATAATAATAAATAAATAAATATGTAATATAATAATAAATATGATATATGATAAATATATTATATAATATATAATATATTATAGATATAATATATAATGAATATAACAATATAATAATAATATTAAAGAAAGAAATTATGGATTTTAAATTACAGGACTGTGACTCTGCACCTGCCTTTGATGCTGTTTCCTCAAGGCCCTTCAGCATTCTCTCTGGTCCCTGGCTTCGAAAACACCTCTGTGTGCAGATGCACCAGCAGACAGAGTCTCCAATGGCCACCTGAATTACACCTTTCTGGAGACAAGGCAGCCACAAAGATGCAAATTAACAATGAAATTATCAGACAAAAAACATTTTCAAAGAAGCCCTAGGAAGACAGCAGGAACAGCATTAAACTCAAAAATGACAGCATGAAATGTTCTGTTTTGTGACTGTCCTGAGTGTGTTTTCATAGAAAAATACCAAACGGGAAGTTTCACCATTTCCTAACCTTGTTTTTCTTCCCTGCTGAAATACTAGCCTTTTCTATCAGAGCGAAAAACCTAGTTTTGATTCTGCAGCAGTCATCAGTAAGTCTGGCAAAGAAGATATTGTTTGCAGCACTAAAGTCTTCACGGTGACGATATCCCTAACTAAAAAGGCCAAAGGACTTTGGGTTAGAGGTGTTTTTTTTCCCCCCTTCTCTTCAGAAAATTAATTTCACAATCTTAAACTCAATTGGTGCTTCTGCAGATGCAGACACATTAGTTGTCTTCACTCTAAACCCCATTCCCATTTTTCCCTCTTGCTCATGTTGCCTTTCTAGTCCGACCCACACAGCTTCATGCTTTCCTTGCAATGTTTCCCCCACTGCTTAGTGGAGTTTGTAAAGATTTGCAAAGACCAAGCTCATTGCTATTTCAGAAGGAATGCCTTTTTCTTTCCATTATGCAGTACAATCTCTTTGCATTCTTCAATGGTCTTTACAACATTATTTAATCAGTCCATTATCCAGAACATAAAGTTACTTCAGTCATCATTCTCAAATGCTCTAAGCGTGGCTCAACACCAGGAAGATGAAAAAGCCGCATGAATCTTTAATCTCTGTCTCACAAGTCATTTGTCACCCTTTTACTCTTTCTTCTGAGTTAAGACCATTGCTGTGTGTACTCTTAATCAAGCAGCAAACAAGTATGACACACTTGGCATCAGTTTCACTTAAAAAATTTCTGCTTCACATTGGCTTTCCTACACAGAAATTAAACAGGTCACCTGGTCTTTAATAAAACTGCTGTCAGCTCATCGATCTGTTAAGTTTGAGATTAATCAACACATATTTACTTCAAATGAGAGCAGAGACTGGATTTTTAAAAACACTCGGCAGCACTCCCCTCCTTGTCCTTATTGAAATCTATCGGCTTCTGCTGATGACTTCAATGAGCTCAAAAAGCCATTTTAGAAATCCCATTCTCTGGGCTTTATAGCAGAGGTTAATGGCTAAAGAGCATCTTCATACAATGACCGGGGTCATTTCAGTGTCCAGAACTGAAGCTTATAGTCATTTTCTTTCTATACAGAAGTGTTGATATCCTCTCAAAAAGGCTTTCAGATTGTTTCCCAAATTCCTCCATTCACTGCAGAATCCAGAGAAATATGACAGCATGAACACCTCTGTTCTTCATTTAAACAATATTTTGAGCAGTCTACAGCTTTGATGCCTCAACAATTTCTGCTTCAGCCCTTGCTACTGAGAAAAGCAAAATGTCTGCAAAAAGGAGAGCATTTTGATAACTCTTTTTGTCATCAGATATAGCTCAAAACCTTCCATCCACCATAGCATTGTCTTTAAGATAAATATTATGTGAGAATCAGAAGATATAGGACATGCACATTTGACATATTTAAAACATTTGGCATATCTAGCTTTGTCTCTCAAAATCACGTCTTTCCTTTTACCTCTAGGTAGTGACACTCATAATGGCCAGCCTTCAGAAATTGAAGTTATTTAGGCCTATTATGGCTTCAGAAATTGAAGTTATTTAGGCCTATTACCTTAATAGTAATAAGGTAATAAGTTCTGAGAGTAGCTTAAAGATCCGGATAACTTTCTAAAACACTTTTTAGAGTCTTTTTACCTGTCTTTTGGTGTGAAAAACCTCTGAATAAATATATCCAAGATTTTGTCTTACAAATTGAAAAATCAGTTGTTTTGAAAAAAAAAAATCTGAATAAATATATCCAAGATTTTGTCTTACAAATTAAAAAATCAGTTGTTTTGAAAAAAAAAATAATATATATATATAATCTGAGATCTTTATCTTGGTGCAAAAAACCAGAACCTGAAATTTTAGTAAAACAAACAGCATTAGAAGTTTTATAAAAATAATAAGTGAAAATATAACATCACACAATTTCCAGAACCACTCTAATCTGTTATAGATCTTCAGTCTTCCTTCCTCTAGGTGAAAAAATATTAGACATTCCAGACTATGAGTTTTCATAATGACATTACATTGTAACCGCCCATACCTCAGAAAAAATTATTTCCTAATAGAGAACCCGGCTCTTACTTCATTCACAGATGTAAACATCATAGATCTGATTCTCTCCCAAGGGAAGATGCAATGAGATTTCATCACTGCCATCCCCAAGGCCTTTTCCAGGGAAAATTTGGGTCCAACTCGGATTCTCCTTGTCCAGGAATTGCCCTGGGTTACCTGGAGAAAAAGGAAACTTTGTCCATTGCCGCTGAACCCTTCACTAACCTCCATAAATCATAAAATGGTTTGAGTTGGAAGGAACCTTAAAGATCATCCAGTTCCCACCCCCTGCCCTGGGCAGGGACACCTCCCACCAGACCAGGTTGCTCCAAGCCCCATCCAGCCTGGCCTTGAACCCCTCCAGGGATGGGGCAGCCACAGCTTCTCTGGGCAGCCTGGGCCAGGCTCTCACCACCCTCACACCAAAGAAGTTCTTCCTGAGATCTCACCCCAATCTCCCCTCTTTCAGTTTAAAACCATTACCCCTCATCCTATCCTTCCACTCCTTGATAAAGAATCCCCTCCCCATCTCTCCTGGAGCCCCTTTAGGGACTGGAATCTTAAGGTTTACACCTGGCTTCCACTCCTTGATAAAGAATCCCCTCCCCATCTCTCCTGGAGCCCCTTTAGGGACTGGAATCTTAACGTTTACGCCTTATTTTCCTGCCAGGAGAGCCTTGGCAATGCTGGCACTTCCAGGGCATTCCAGCCAGCTGGGCTTTCCTGACAACATTCATTAGTAGGTAATTTGCTGGTTGCTCTGAAGGACCAGGTAGTCTTCTGTGGTTTAAAGATCTCTAACAAACACCTGTTGTGGCTAATTGAATTCTGCTAATCCTTGCTGCAGTTACTTCCATTAAAGGATGCCTGCAGCCTTTTAAAGGAACAATTAAAACACATCCTTTTTACACTTGCAGATTAACAAAATTGGCCAGCGTTTTATCCAGCTATGCCCAGTCTCACATGCTGGAATCACAACAAGCCTTTCTTATGCTTTGAGGCTTCCAGAAGGTGTTTTGGTTTTTATTTTTATTTATTTTGTTTTTGCTACCACTGTTTGTTATTTAAGATTGAGCTTCAGAATTACAGCATTCCAGCTTCCCAGTCTGAGTGCTGAAAGTTTGTTCTTTATGTGCAAACTGTATTCTCAGTGATGTTTCATAGCATTTTTATTCAAGAACCACCATACCTTTGGGAAAAAAAAAAAGTTAAGGAATTTTAGCAGTGCCTTTGGTTGATGTCCATGCGTTATATAAATTAGGCTAGACTTTAAATATTTTTTTCATATCATTTGGTGGTTTTGTTACGTTGGTAGAAATCTGTGTGTTGGATTTTTTGCAGTTATTCCACAGGCCACTTCCCTGCATGGCTCCACAGAGATTCCTGAATGCAGATTGAGGAGTCTTCATCTGACATAGCTGAACTGTAAACCAGGCAAAGATACCCTTGCCAATACAAATGTTGTGTTAGACCTAAGAAAAGCAAGCCCTTTCTGATTTTTGAAGACATCAAAGTGGGTGTGTGCCACAGCCCCTCCTATTTAAGAATATATTTCAATTTCTTTTTATGAAGCCACTGATGCCTGATGCAGCTGAAGCTCCCCCACTGCCTCCAGAGAAGAGGATTTCAGCCTCAGAACTATAGTTTTTCTTTCTTTCCTTTTTTTTTTTTATTTTATTATTGCAGAGCTTAAAAAGTTGATTTGAGTGTGCAACTTGGATTAAACGTATAAGAAAATTTTTTGTCTGCCTTCTTACCAGCCAGAGTTGTACCCAAATTAGTTTTCACGAAGCCTGCGCTTATCAACCAAACCTAGAGAGAAGTACTCAGGGTTATATACTGAAGATATAAAAACTGACATGGAAAGCTGTACTTTGGCATGGAAAATTAAGTGTTGGAGAGGTCTGGAGGTGAAAGCACCTTTTTTACCCCATTTAAGGTTTTATACTTCACTGGAATCTCTTCAAGCATCAGGGACATCTGTGTCCAGCTGCATGGCAGGATTAGACCACCCTTTTACTGCTGGCTCCAGAAGGACACTCCAAGGTGGGAATGGTTTGGGAAGGGAAATTCAAAAGGTTACTAGTGGTCCAGTCTCCTCTATGTCCATATGTGTCTGGGAATGTCTACGTTTGTATGCAGTGAGTGTTTCCCCTCATCTCACCTACCTACCACATGGACTGGGGGAGCAGGTTGAGCTTCCTTGGAGAAGAGCAGGGCTCAGTTCTTGCCCTGACATGGAAATCCTGACCACTGCTCCTCAGGGCTCTGGTGAGTAATACTGGTGGGTTGGTTTTTTTTTCCAGTGAGTAATAGTTTAATAAATTTATGGCAGTGCCATGTATTTTAGTGGTCCCACATTTCCCAGCTTCTGCCATTTCCTGTCTCCCAAAGTCACTTTCAGGCTTGGAAAAGGAATTAATTGCAATCCTTCTGTTAGGAGGGCAACAGTGCTTGCCAGATTCCCTCAAATTCTGCTACTTCCACGAAAAAACAGCCTTGAAAGAAAAAAGAAGTAAAGAATTTCTGGTCTTGGAAGCTCCATCAGCTGCTCACATGCTACTGCAAACAAACATCAAGGCAGAGGATGCTGCCAGAATTGAGAAGTTGTACTTTTCCATCACAGCTGAAGAACTTCACCTTGGTGCAAGGGAAAATGTAAGAACCTGAGGAGGAACGGAGAAGAAAAGGGGTCAGAAGGGGAAAAAGTGTTAAGGAGGAGAAATTCAGCTGCAATGGAGTGAAAATTGAAAATAAGTAAAAATAAATTCCTGCCTTTGACAAGGGAGCCTGGGCTGAGGAAATGGTTGCTCTGACATGCCATCTCCACTGCTGCCTGCTGTCAAAACTGCAAAATTCAAGAAATTATTTCCCTTCATAAGGAGACAGCGAAATTACATTTTGGGTTTGTTTCCATCTATAACTCAAAATAATAGGCCTGTCAGGCAAGGAGCTGCTTTAAGTTCTCTTTTGCTTCCTTTCTTTTTCTTCTTCACTTCTCTTACCCGTGAGATCCAACTGCCAACCCTTTCATGCCAGGCTGTGGGGGCACACGTGTTGGGCAGGCTGTTTTGAGTCCCAGGGAAAAAATAATCAATTCAGTACTCAAAGAGATGAGTGAAATACCGATTTCTGTCACAAATAGCAGCAGAAGTTGAGGGAGAGCTGCTTCTGCAAAGATGTGGGGTACCATGAGGTAAAAATTTATCAGGCTCCGCACAAAAGATTGAACAATTGTGCTGAATAACTTGTGAAAGATTCAGGATAGCAATGTAATCCTTCACAAATTTGTCCCTGAAAAAACCCTCTGCTTCTTACTGCCTGCCTGTCTTTTTGTTTATGATGAGATTCAGAGGACTTTGTCCCCCCTTTTTAGCTTTTAATGCTGAGATATTTGTTCTATCTTCCACATAATTGTCAATTTTATCAGTCCTTTTGCTGTCTTCTTTTACATTATGTTCATAAAGTGACCCTTCTGTGAAGTTTCCCACTTACCACAGAGAAAAAAAGAATGAGCCAACCTCAGACCCTGAGTGGAAACTCCTGGTTAATGAAATGGGGCTTTCCCTCTTCACTGGGGTGGCAGGAAGCAATAGCCATCAGCCTTTACTGCTCCTGGGCCAGGGAAGAGGCAGGTCTTTCTGCTTCTCAAACTGGGTTTTCCCACCATGGAAGCAATCAAATAAACATGTGCGTGCTATACCTGCACTTCCCCAGGTGTTACAAGAGTCCAACAGCATTTATTTTCCCTCTGAATACCAGACAAATAGGTTGTGCTCCAGGAATTTTATTTTTTTCCCCTCTTTTCACCTCTAGACTGTCACTCGCTGTTTGCATTTCCACCTCCGCGCTTAGGATTTCACATTTATTTGTGACAAAGCCTTTCTCTGAGAAGGACTAAATCACCTGATCTCTGTGGCAACTTGCCTTATGGGACCACTAATTAACTGACATCTGGGTTTTATAGAGAACTGGCACAGATTATATTTCTTTCCTAGAAAAAAAATAGTATCTCCCAAAGCCATCCTTTTGCCAGAAAAGGCTGCAAACTCTTCAATTTAATCTACCGTGCAGCCTCTCCAATATGTTCAACTGGAGACAGATGAAGTGCTTGTAAGACACAGTGCTGGTAAACTTTTCTTGACCAGAAATCAAGGAAAAAACCCCATACCTTATTTCATAATGCAGCTCATGGTGTTCTCAGCAAGGGACCAATCCAGATCTCGTTACCTGTTACCTACACCCTGTAGGTGTATTTTCCAAATTAAATACCATGACCCTTCTATGAGGCAGCCTCCAACAGAGAAAACAATGAGCCTCAGACCTTCATTAAGCAGTGTGGGGCTAAACACTGCTTTTTCTTCCTCAGCTCCTAATGGGAGGCAGCTGTCTGGCAGAGAGCAGGAGAAACTGGATGAAAAGAGGCCAGAACTGTTTCCTTCCACTCCAACCACTCCTAAAGGACAGCTTTAATAGGCAAATGAAACAGCGAGTTTGAACACAAGCCTGGTTTAGTCCTTTGTTTAAAATTAATGCATTTAGTGATATGCCAAGACTGTTCATAAAAATATCTTTTTGTTGTTAAAAAACAAACAAACAAAAACTGAGTAGAAAGGAACAGAAACCTGAAAACATTCCTAATATTTCTCTTTGCCCGAGCTGTCCTGATGCTATTTCTTCTGCAGCTGCTTTTCACAAGCTCTCAAATTTGTTTTTTCTAAAATGGGAAGTAAATCCCAGACCCAGATTTGAGTCAAATCTGGAAATGCTGTGAGAGTTCCAAAAAGTGTGAAAACACCTGTTCGGATCCGGAAAATAATCCGAAAAGAACTTGTCTGTGTGCATCAGACATTGTAAAATTCACAATTCCAGAGCACTTCAACATCAATTAAAAGTCCTTTTGTCTGTGTCAACTGAACTTGGCTGTTCAACAAATTGCTGGAATCTTCTTGGGAAAATTTCTATCATTCTCTGCACTTTTAATGGTCACATATAAATGTAAAAGAATCATCTTTAATTAAAGTTGTGTTTACTTCTGATCTAAGATGCCACAGTCCATGAACAGTCATTTTTATCATCCCACACAGTAGTTATAAAATTATTTGCTTCTTTACAGCAATTCCTGCAAGAGTTTTAAGATGTAGCCTTTATATACATATAATATTTTTTTTAATTTGTGACCAGCAATTCCTGCAAGAGTTTTAAGATGTAGTCTTTATATATATATATATATTTTTTAATTTGTGATTTATAAGACCTTATTTCAAAAAAATATCTATTTTAAATATATCCTGGCATTTCTTTTCCTTCCATTTTTGGTCAGTATCTGCGTCCTTTCCACCCTCACACAAAGTATGGTAATAATATTTCATTCAGCTTTTGTACCAGGAGAACCATTTGCAGTATCTTCAATGTACTTAATTTTCACTCAGAATTTGATAAACTGCTCGGTAATTTCATGAGCGTCCTGCCTGTTATCTTCTTTCTTCTGAGAGGACTATATTTTTCCATGTGAGAGGACTGTATATTTTTCCTTGTGACTTTGAGGAAGATATAAAGTTCCTAAGGATGGTTGCGTGGTTTTACTTGGCAGCTGTTCATCACAAATGGCAGAACAAACATACACACAAACAAACACATACATTATTTTCAATAATACTATTTACTTCTTTTAGTCATCTTATACCATCACTGCCTTCTATGCTGCCAAAAAAGAGAGAAGAATAGAATATACTACCTGTGTTGACCTCACTAGAAAGCAGCATTTTATAACAGATTCACAGTGCCAGTAGGAAAATTGCAATTTAACTCATGTAATCCCATGAACCCCTCCCTCACCCATAAAATTTTATTGGAAAAAAAGCTAAGATGGCACATTCAGGAACCCAAGAAACTATTATTCTGATCTTGGAGAATCCAAAGATTAACAGAGATAGTAAACACCATAACAGCCAGGTTGCCATAGCCCTTTTGAAAGGAGAACATGAAACATTTTCTGTGCACAGGTTGGATGAGAACACTGAAGAGAGACAGCGAAGACATGACTCTCATTAAAAAAAATAAATAATAGAAGACTCTGAAAGTCTTCAGAATCGTGGCAACAGAGTTGGAACTGTCCTAGATCTCCCAAAAGTAAAAAACTAAGGGAAAGATGATTGGTCACTTTTACAGAAGGAGGGAGAGAGGAAACCTCGCTGCCAGCTGAGCTCACAAAATGTGGAGGTTCCTATAGGAGGGTACTCTAGGAGGAACCAGATGGTTTCATAGAAGCCTTAAGACTCCTGAATAAATTATCCCACATGGAGAGCATTTAGAATCTTTCATTTAACACTAGGTTAAGACTAATGGAAATCTTAAAATGAGAAACAGTCCAGAGTTAGACTTACAATAAGAGGGAGTGTGGGACAGAACCCAGCCAGGAAGCTGGTCCTCAGACCAAGAATGGAATGATGCACCTGGGGTACCTCAGCCCCACATGAAAAGTTGAGCATAAAGAAAAACCTCAGCAGAAAAATAAGCAAAGAGCATGAGATCACCAGTGGAATTATGGAGGATTTCAGAGCTGAGAAGTGATAATGTGATATAATAGACTGCACAGGAGGGGAGTGGCCTTGTTGACCCCACGCAGAAGCTGAGAGCAGAACCCTCACACTCCTCCTGGTCTGTGCAAAGACAGCAATTTCCATTGCTGCATATTTGGCACCTTTTGGAAGCAAATTCTCAGCAGGCAAATTACTGAATAAACATCTCATAAAAGAAAATATCCTCCCCTACATTGTTTCAACGAAAATATTTATTCTGAAGGAATGTTTCTTTAATCTAAAACAAATTAAAGCTGTTAAATCTTCCTGCACAAGTTGTCACAAAAACAGCACAAATCCTTTATCAAGTTTTCATTAGCGCAGAAAGCACAGCAAGAACCCTAACTCTCTCTCCATCTGGTATTGAAACAAATATATATACATATATATATTCAAAAAATCAGCTGACTTTAGTACTCCCCATAGCCTTAATTTTCAGACTGTTGCTTCAAACGCTAGCAGGCAGGATGATACAACCTTCACATAAAATCACATAGAATCGTAAAATGGTTTGGGTTGGAATGGACCTTAAAGATCATTGAGTTCCAACCCCCTGCCCTGGGCAGGGACACCTCCCACCAGACCAGGTTGCTCCAAGCCCCATCCAGCCTGGCCTTGAACCCCTTTGCAGCCCAGGATGGGGTTGGCTTTCTGGGCTGCCAGTGCACATTGCCAGCTCATGTTGAGCTTCTCATCCACCAACACACCCAAGTCTTTCTCCTCAGGGCTGCTCTCTAGCCATTCTCCACCCAACCTCTATTTGTGCCTGGGGTTGCCATGTCCCAGGTGCAGGACCCTGCACCTGTCTTGGTTAAACTTCATGTGATTTCCATGAGCATACCTCTCCAGCCTGTCCAGGTCCCTCTGGATGGCTTCCCTTCTCTCCAGCATGTCAACCGCACCACCAAGTTTGGTGTCATCCTCAAACTTGCTGAGAGTGCACTCTATCCCACTGTCCATGTCTCGAAATATTGCCCCTTTTGTGTACATTTTCCTGTTCTTTACCTTACTGTGTCTGTAGACAATATGTCAACCGCACCACCAAGTTTGGTGTCATCCTCAAACTTGCTGAGAGTGCACTCTATCCCACTGTCCATGTCTCGAAATATTGCCCCTTTTGTGTACATTTTCCTGTTCTTTACCTTACTGTGTCTGTAGACAATATGAAATATAAGAGTGAAACTGGGCTTCTGCGGTTAGGGCAGCAGTATTTACAATAGGTTTAGGTTGCTAAATCTGAAAAATGAAAGACCACCAAGGTGTTTGAAAGCCATGTTCTGCTGTGGGGGATGTCAGGAGGGCAACCTCAGCCTGAGCCATGTATGGTTATAAGACACTTCTCATCATCTCATACAGACTGCAAAGGACTGGGCTACATCAGATAGTCTTCAAACTCAGAATCACTGAGACTGGAAGAGACCTCTGGGGATTGCCCAATCCAACAGCCCTGCTCAAAGCAGAGCTGCCCAGAGCAGGATGTCCAGGGTTGCATCCAGAACAATTTTAAGTATCTTCAAGCACAGACTCCATAACCTCTCTGGGCAACCTCTGCCAATGTTTGACCGCCCTCACAGCAAAAACTTCTGGAAAAAGGGGGACAGAATATCCGTCCAATATTCATTACACATAAGCTTATTGCAAACTACTGAAGCTTTTGAAATGACATTGATATATTCTGATATTTTGGTGTTTGTAATTAGCAAGACAAATGTGTTGTATCTTTCAAATTAAAGTGGAAGTCATGGCTGTAATTTTTTATTTGTTTTTTTTTTCCAGGAATATTACAGCTCCAATTTTGCCAGATCTGCCTGAAATTCTACTTCTTCCCTCCTTGTTTAGTAGCTGGCCAAGGTCTAAGGATTATATCTGAGTCTAGTTTAACACCAGTCCAAAATCTAGTTTGCTAGGAAGGGAAAAAACTCAGCTGAAGAATAGAAATTCATACATCTATTTCAAAAAAACTGAAGTCACTTGCCTCCATATGTTATTTTGTATTGAGAAATTTAAATGGAAATATTGCATGTAAGGGCTGATGTAGATAAATTATTTGTGTGCTCAGCAGGCCCATGAAGACTAAGGAAAATAAATTCAATCTGAGTATGAATAAAATGCACAATGTAAGCGGTAGGTATTGATGTAAAACAGTTTGGTGCTCACTCAAGTGTTTCTGTTACTAAGAGTCAGCACAGAGAATACATTTCTTTCCTTCCACTGCAGCTCAACAATAGAATGGAAATTAAACTTGTGTGGAGTATTAGAGATGCATGTCACTGATAGATTTTGGAAAGCAGGAGATATTGAGAGACAGCCCCATTTTAGAAAATTCTTGGGTGTGCTGAAAGGTTAAAATGATGGTGGCTCAAAAATGGTTTTAAAATGGCTCTAAGGTTCTCGGTGCTAGAGGTTATACACTCACCTGACAGGATTTTAGGGCAGAGTTAATATTTAGTATCAAACAGTTCAACAAGGCAATTTCTTTGCAGTTTCTGTTTTCCCAAATTCCTCTTTTCCAGCACATTTAGGAGTACCATGGCCTGCTGTGCTCTGGGGACCACTTCCCTGGGCAGCCTGTTCCAAGGCTTGATAACCCTTTCAGTGTAAAATTTTTTCTAATATCCAATCTGAACCTCCCCTGGCACAGTCTGAGGCTATTTCCTCTTGTCCCATCACCTGTGACTTGTGAGAAGAGACCAAGAGACCGACCCCACCTCTCTGCACCATCCTTTCAGGGACTAGTAGACATTGATAATGTCTCCCCTCAGCCTCCTTTTCTTCCAGGCCCTTCTTTTTAACTTGTGCTTCTCCAAAGCAAAACCAGTCATCAATCCCTTCCCCCCATGCCCTCTAATCTACTGATTAAATTTTCACTCAACAGAAAAAAAAAAGTAAAGGTAGAGGGAATTAAGATGTATCTGACCCGAGATCACTCTCTACAAAAATTGCTATGGCATTCCAAATGGTTTTTATTTAGTCAAAGAAAAGCTAGCATTTTCATCAGTTTTCTGGTCATTAGTTTAATTCCTTCGTGCTTAACCTAGGAATTTCTTTTCCAAAGTGCTCTGCTAGCAAAATAAATGCCGGCAAGAAATGACAGGACAGTTTAAAGGAACTGTCTTTCCACAGGGGATATTGCTGATTGCGGTTATGTTACCCTGATACGGCAAGGCACCAAATCTTAAGAGAGGAGAGTTTTAATTAAGTAGGAGAGAGCCCTTATTCCCCACTAGAGACAAACCTGACAGAAAGGTTTGTCGTTTCGACTGGGGCCAAGTTCCCAGCGCAGAGAGAGCCCTTTAAGCCAACGCCGTTTCCTCAGCGAGTAATTGAAACGCGCTCGGGTGCGATACTGGGGGGCAAATGTCACCAAAAAGATTTTCTGGGCAGAGCCAAGCAGCCCTACTTCTGATCAGTGATTCAGACAGGGTTTATCACACCAAAGGAAAGACGATCGTTATATCGTTATACTGCTGAATGGAGCGATGTGTCGGTGCAGCCCTTCCCTCCCCATGCAGTAGCAGAGGAGAGCACGTGGACCTCAGCCAAAGCTCTGCTGGGAATCTACAGGCTCACAGGTAGATCCAGTCCCTGCTACAGTCTGCTTACTGGGTCGTTTTTCTCTGCAGATAGCTTTTCTGAGCATACCAGGTTTGATGTATGACTATATTTAATTTTAAAGTCACGCTCTGGACTTAAAGTCACGCTCTGTGGCTTTGGTATTGCTGTTTTAATACAACATAGAAAGTGGAAATGTCATAGAATCATAGAATGGTTTGGGTTGGAAGGGACCTTAAAGATCATTGAGTTTCATCCTCCCACCAGACCAGGTTGCTCAAAGCCCCATCCAATCTGGCCTTGAACCCCTCCAGGGATGGGGCAGCCACAGCTTCTCTGGGCAACTTGGACCAGGCTCTCACCACCCTCACAGCAAAGAAGTTCTTCCTGAGATCTCATCTGAATCTCCCTCTTTCAGTTTAAAGTTGTTCCCCCCATCCTGTGGCTCCCCTCCCTGATGAAGAGTCCCTCCCCATCTCTCCTGGAGCCCCTTTAGGGACTGGAAGGGGCTCTAAGGTCTCCCTGGAGCCTTCTCTCCTCCAGTCTGAACCTCACATCCTGGGGCTCAGCCTGTCCTCACAGCAGAGGGGCTCCAGCCCTCTCAGCATCTTCATGGCCTCCTCCAGACCCGCCCCAACAGGTCCATGTCCTTCTTGTGCTGAGGACTCCAGAGCTGGATGCAGTACCAGTTTGGATTCAAAGGTTGTTTGAATCCTTTCACCCAGTTATTGCAGAATAACCAGTTTCCCTTCCCTCTTTGCCTTCAATGACAAGCAAGCTGTAGCAAAGGGGATGATGAGCATCTCATCATGTTATGTAGATGGCTGCAGGTGCAGCAGCAGCCCTCCAGCAGCACTTACTGCCGAGCCAGCAGCTATCCCCTTTTAAAACAATATTACAACATTATAGAGACACACTGAAAGTGGCCAGTACAATTTTATGCAGAAATACACACCCAAGTAATTCTATCTCATAAGAGGAGGGTAATAGAGATGGTTCCACCCGTCGCAATGAAAGCTTAGACTAGTTATAACCCTGGTGCCACCAGCTCCTGCTTTCTAACTGTGGTATAATTGTAACATTGAATAACAAGGACCTTGTAAGTGATATCACAGGTGTTACCATTAGAAAAAGGATTCATAACAGTGTAACTCCATTGTGACATGAAAAAAGTGGGATTTTTTTTGTCTTACAAGGAAGAATTATAAATATAGAAAGCTGTCCTGATGAATTATTCCATTTGAGGGCTCACTGTGTTCTGCAAAGAACTTACTTTAAACTGCCAGTCTTCAGATTTTGCACATACTTTACTTTAACTGTTTGAAATGTGTAAAAGCAAATGTAGCATAAGCTTTAAGTTACAATTTACAATAAAATCAACTTCCTCTAACTATGCATTAGGTTCCTAAAGCCGGTTCCAGTATGATGGATGTTTGCCTCAATTCCTGTTAAATTTTATTCATGTTATACTGGGGAAGAAAAAAAGTAGAATGTAATTTGTTTCGCAGCATAAACTTTATGGATGTTGGAATTTAACAGTTAGAGGACAGAACTGAGTGGAACTTCAGGAATATAGTCTGATACCCTCTGTCTGCTGAGCTCACTGTCAATGATGGAAACAGCATCCCTTTTGTGTAACAAATCAATTCTAAGAAAAAATAAAACCACAGCATATTTCTTTTGTGGTATGTTCATAGAAATCTTCACTGAGCTTTCCTTGTGATATTGTGTTCACATCCACTTATTTTGGTTGCTTATTGGAAACAACTGTTATTACCATACTACAAAAGTCAAAGCAGAGCCTCATATATTAAATTAAGGGTAATGAACAACAGCATTCCCCAATAATTAAATTAACACACAAACCTCTTTGTCTCACCTGTCAGGCACTCCTTTGGAAAAGCCCAAATTGTAGACTCTGATTTAATGTAGTCCAGAAGCTGGATGCAGCAGTGCTGGGACCTGAGATTCATCAAATATCAAGAGCTCATGGCTACACAGACTCAAGTGGAAGTTTGCAATCTACAGAGATTTCACCTGCTGGGGTGTTGGGTAATTAATAACAAGTGCTGGCAGCTGAGGTGAATTGATTTGGATCCATGTTATGGTTTTTATAGGAAGCACTGGTTGGAATGTCAGAAAACATTAAAGATTGTATAGGTCATGCTTAATGAAGTTGTCCATTAATCTAACAGGAAAAAAAAAAAAATAGATGTCATTTAAAGCCAAATAAGTAAATTTTGGTAAATTCAAAAGGATTAGCAAACTATTCATTATCTGGAATGTGTTAGAGGGAATTGTAGGCAACCTGAGTGTATGGACAATGCAGAGAATTCAGATTTTTCCAGAGATCTGGGAGAGCTACACAGACTCAAAGTGGAAGCAATCTTTTATATACTGGAGAAATCCCAGAGTGCTGAAATTGAAACCATTTATGATATAGATACAGAACCACAGAAGAATGAAAATAGGGCTTAAAAAGGTACAGAATAATCTACAAAGATGAGAGATGTTATCTATTAAGAGGAGGGAAAAGTATGTTTTTGGTACAATAACAATAATAATAATAATTTCAGTGTATTATTTATCCAACAAATACCTCTCTGGTATGTAAATTCCAGCGTGGAGAATAAGACATTTGGGCTAGAACTCAGACTGTACAGAACCTTTCTTGACATCTCTACTGTGCAAAAGCTTTTCTTTAGTAAATGGCTCACATTTAGAAGGCATATGTATCATGACTAAGTACTGCTTCAGTAATGGAAGTAAAGTAAGCAGTAAGTAGATTTAATGGAATGAAATTAATCGATGGAAAATTTGATCTGGTTACAAAAGAAAATTCCTCCTGGGAGATTAATTTATAGCTGTTGCTCAACAGTACTAATTTCATCTTTTTGTCCCTCCAAATTAGCTGTAGCAGACGTGTTTCTTAAGGAACAAGCCAAATCGGTTAAATCACTAGAAAATTTATCCCATTAAATTATGTGGAACTGTTGGGAAATTAGCTGGATGCCTAGATTTTTTCAGAGTGCTGTATTTCACTGAACAAAACAAGCCTGAAATGTCACTGAAGTTAATAGTATACCTGGTTGCTTTATTGTGATATATAAAATCCTGGCTATGACCACTGAGCTTTAGGAGCAACAAAACAACAACAGGTGTTCATCCATGAATTATTTTTTTCTTCCAAAAGAAGCTGAAAAGCCTTCAGTAACACTGAGTGGAGGAATAGAAAATGTTTAAAATAAGAAAAGGCTTAAAGATAGGAAAAATAAAACAAGAAGATACCTGAGAAAAAGCACTAGTGGCATAATTATGTATTTCAATGTGGTATCTAATTTATATGTTGCTGTACGCACTCCTGATGTCAAAACAGAAAAAAATTAGCTTACAAATATTCATACAACTGCCTTCCAGTAGAGAAAACACAATTACATGTGTTTCTGCAACCGCTGGCTACAAGGAGTAGCAGCAGTGATTTGATTTTAAATTCCCCCAGCCTTGCCTAAGAAGCATAAAGATCTCCCTTTTTACAGTGATGTGTGCCACATGTGCCGGCTAAAATTCAGCCCAAAGGAAGCTTCAGAATGTTATTGGGAGAAAGAAGGTAGAGATTCTGACTCCTGGAAACAGGAGATATAATATCTGAAAAAAAAAAAATCTCATAAGGAAAGAGGAATTATAAATGAATTGGAAGCCTAATGTCCTGGAGTAAAATGCAGTGTGCTTCATAACTGCAACAGAAATGTCCATGTTGCACTCTATCTGCTCTGATAAATCACAGACTCAGCTCATGCCTTCCCAATAGCTGGACAAAGCATTAAAACTGGAAGGGGCTGGTATTATTTTCTTTTATTGTTTTGAAGTCGTAAACTTTGAATAATTTAGTTACCCACAGAAGCAGCAAAGATTCAGTCTGAGGTTTGGGGAAAGGTTTATGAGCAAGGAAATATTCTTGGTTCTACCATAAAGAACTTGTATTACTATTTCAGGCATATTGCAAGACAGTCCTTTCTCTTGGAGGTTAGAGGCAGAAATTTTCCTAAGGGAAGAGGCTGGGGCAGGGCCAGAGTCTTGTAGTGAAATGTCTGGGCTGGTTGTTTACCAAGACGTGGTGTTGGTATGGAAATATATATATAGATAATATACGTGCCTATTGATGTGGACTAAGGGTAAGAAGTTTCAGGAGCAGATCTACAGGATAAATTAGTGACATTTTATTGTAAGAATACTGCTTCTCCATAGGGGAAGCTGGGGAGTCCTGTGGCTGATAAAAGAGACCTAGAGAACGGTATCTGGGGTCTAAATTCCTGTGGGCCACACATTTTAGCTATAACACAAAACTCTGGGATTTTGAGAGAGACACAGCTTCCTACAAAGGGCTCGTTAGGACAGGGCTTTTTGTCCTCCCTGTTCCAGAACTTCAAGCAGAGGAATTAATTAGCAGAAAGCCTTTAAGTTAGATGACTATTTCTCCAGGAGAAACTCCAGGAAAAGTTAAGTCCCTATTGTCAGTGCATCACGGAGTCTTTGTTGTGTGGGTTTCAGACGGAGGCTTTAACTCTTATGAAGTGTGAGGGGTTTATGTTAATTAATTTGAAGAAAAGGTCAAGTCCATGCAAATAACCAAATTGAACCAGTGCCTCCGTGCAAAGGCCGCTGGAAAGGAATATGATTATACACGATTTTAATCTAGGGACCATCAGCTTCATTGTGGCTTTGCCTCTCCTCAGCAGTGATTCTGTGAGAGCTCCATTTAGCAGAGCTGCAAGGGTCTGAGAAACTGAGGAACACCTCTGCTGGGAAATAATATCGGAACATTGTTTTATATAGTCATGTCACTGCCACAATTTTTCCATTACATTCATAAAAGAGACATATAGACATGTCTTTAAAACATGCAATGCGTTGTGTCCTCTGCAGGTATTCTCCTGGGCCAGCACATTCGGGACCCTGCAGCATTGTAAACCATCTAAATTTTAACCAAATAAATATAAACTTTTTGTCATGGAGAACTGGGGGGTGTGGAAAGAGGCAACAACTACTCTAGTATGAAAAAGCAATTTCCTTTGCCAGTAATCTTTTGATTATTTGTGATGCTTGTGTTTGAATAAAGTCTTTATCTTTCTCGGTACAGCTCTTACATAGATGGAATTATTTATTTTCCTATAAAAAATGCCTATTTCCACCAACGCTATCTGTAATTCAGCCTGATTTCCTTTGCTGGGTTAGTTTTGCTGGAAACCCAGGGAACAAAATACTCCTTCAAGCGTAGAAAGGCAGAAGAAAATATTTCTAAGAGCTTGCTGGGCCCTTTGACAGAGCAGTAAAATGTTTGTCAACTTTCAACTATGAGCAAATGGACCCTGGACAGACCTGTCAGGAAAGGATTCCACACAGCAAGCCCATAGTCTTCTCCTGCCTTGGACTGAAGGCAAATAACCATCCCTAGTGCCAGGCCATGGAGATAAAGGAGAACTTTCATGTTCATGCAACCCAAGGCTGCAGTTGGTCTACTCCTCCTCTTTGTTTTGATCTGCAAATGCCCACTGATGGAGGTCAACTGGAACGTCAGAAACAAGGGTGCAGGATAGTGTTCCCACTAATAAGAGCAGGTATTTTGCAGAAAACTTAAAACAAGAGCTGACAGTAAGTAGAAGAAATAGTTAAGCTGCAACTAAATCCTAAATTCAGAGGAAAATACTCCCGTTATTCCTCTATGAAAGTGTTCTTTGTCTTGAAGCCAGTAAATTCTGGATGAGTAAGGATTTATGGCTCAGTGAAAAACCTGATAATCTTCAACTGCAGTGAATCTAGGTAATGAGCAGGAGGGTGATGGCCAGGATACCAGTACTCTGCAACCCTCCTCCTGAGTGACAGAAAGACTCTGATTCACTGGCTTAAAGCTGTCAAGAAGAAAGTGATGGATCTAAGCTTATGTCCAATACCTCCTTAATACCCAAAGTGGACTAAGAAAGTTGCATTTGCTGTCACTTGAGGAATTTTCTGCCTTTGTGGGAGGCTGTTGCTCTGGCAGGAAGCCCCGCTCCATGCAATGGGAGATGAAGAAAGAAGTAGGAGCCAGGAAAAGATCAATCCCCGACTTTGAAAAGTGGCATGAGAAGAAATGATCGGGCAGTTCTTTCAGTGTTTCCCATATGAAAAGGAAAGAGAGTAAGTATTTATTTTAAATGTGTTGTTAACATCAAGCACAAGCTACTTGCAGATTCAAGTGCATAAATGCTGCCTAATTGTGCGTGAGTTCCTTAATCCCAGAATAGATGGGGTCAGAGTGTTTACTAGGCTGCTCTCTGCAGTCCATTTCCACTCAAGATTTTTCTTGTGTCCTAAAAGATCTGTTCTTTTAGTATAGTAGTACATCATCCTACCATGACTCCACAGATACCAGTTTAAGAGCATGAAGACGCAGCAGTTCAGGAAAGACAGACTGTGCTTGTTCATTGCAGCGACCGCACCAGAATTACCCGCATGGCCCTGTCCTTTAGAAGAAGGAAGATGTCAGTGGTCAGTCCCCTCAGATCCTGTGTGACCCCAAAGACCTTCATCTCAAGAAAGAAGCAGTTATGGCCTGTACGAATTTAGCCAGTTTTAATATTTGCATCAGTGTTCAAAATTGAGTTGTAATATAACGTTCACCACAGGACACGGTTTCATGTGGAGGCATGAACACGGGGTCACAAACAAATCACTCAGAATACTTTTACCCACCGTTGATGCAAATAGTTATTAATTAGCAAGCCCAGAACAGAAAATGACATCTGGTTCAGCAAAGAGATATTTGAATCTCAAGAGAAAAAGTGTTTGTTCTGCTTCAGAGGAAACTCTACATTATCGTCGGGCAAAGAGGAAATAAATTTTGCTCCTGGAAGAAAGATGAAATCTGTCCAAAATTGATAAAGGACTTCAAGGGGGAGATTCTAACAAGCTGGACTAGTGTGGAGTCCTCGCTAATGAATGCAATTTGAAACATGAGGCAAGTGCAAAAAAAAAAAGAGCTTCTGACAGCGATCTCATCAGAGAGAGCCTACAGCAGGTCAGCTGGGTAAGGAAGATAGAGAGAGACACCTTTCTAATTTAGTCTTACTATAAGTAGATTAAGGCACTTCTTCCATTTCTTCATCTGTGTCTTCTTTAAACATTCGTGACTCTTGTGCAAAATGTAAAAAAAAATTAAAAAATAAAAAATTTATTGAACTTGTCTTGAGCAAGGAGTGACTTTGAGGTAGCTGGATAGTGGATATTCCACTAGGAATATCGCTGGTGGTGCAAATCTATACAGCTGGTTCCAGGATTCCCTCCCAAGTGTCTCAACCTCCCATCATCCGTCCTTCATGGCACCCAAAGGGTAGTGGAGAAGCATCCGTGAGAGAGAGAACTATTTTCCATTCCCTGAATGGCTCAAGATATGAAGGGTACATGAAGATATTCTTCTTCCATGTTCAACTAATGGACTCCTGAGAACACACTCTGACCCTGTAAATCCAGTAAAATATTTCAAAATTAGTTACAGCATCACAATTTTAACAAGCAGCTCAGACTCGTTTTGGGTTTTCTCGCAGTAAGATTATAAAACCTGTTTTTTAAAAATATCACTGTCTAAGCTTGAATTGCTTTCCCAAATCCCAAACCCGAATTATTTTAGACAATCAGCAATCATCTGCCTGGACGCTTTTCAAACTACAGTCCGCATGGGCCCCATTATCTCCCCACACTGGGGAGAGCAAAGCTCCCCTTGAACTTTCACAACACACAGTTTTGCTTCAGACAAACCAGAACAGCCCTTTTTTGTGTTCGTTTAAGTCTGTTTTCTGTACAGCTGTCAAATTGGCAGCGTCAGGTGACCTGCTGAGATAGTATGGATTTGGACCCATACGACTGTTCTTGGGATCAAACAAAATCTCATGGTTAGGGTGAGTTCTTTGTAAGAAAAAATATGTTATTTTGGGTTGATTACTATAATTTAATTCCATGGGTAATGGAGGATGAGGTTATTATGGATTACCACAGCTCTTTCACAGCCACCACAGCACCAACACTTTTTTTCCCTTTTGCTGAAATAGTGTTTTGCTGACTCCAAAGACGGGCTTATTTTAAATTTGCTGGTATCTCTAACAACCATAATCTGTATTTGATGCACACAGATGGTGATCACAATTGTTTTAAAGCAGTGGTGCAGAAGCGTTCTCTATTACTTGCTGTCAAGAAAATCTATATTACCCCTTTTCTGTACCGTTCTCATTCTCATCTGTCATCCCTAAGTAGTTCAAAATGGGCATTGGCTGCAGCCCACAGAGAGTTAATGTAAAAAGTACGCTGAAGCTTCTGCAACTTTCAGAAATCTTCTTGCTCTCCCTATTATAATATGGCTTTCCTTTTTAAAAGCTCTTAGTTCAGCAGATAAGAATTGAACTGCCGATTTCTTCAGGAGAGGTGAACATTAATTTCGGCATCATAAGGAGCAGCTCTTTGGCTGCTTTAAAAAATGCTGTGCAAGTAGCAAAGAATCTTCATGTACTGATCTCAAAAATCTACCAGGCACTTTCTTCTGTAATTACCAGGAAACTTCTCTGGCTGCTTCTGGTATTGCCTGAATAAGGACAATGCTGAAGAAAAAACAGAGCTGAAAACGATAGGAAGCCAGGAAGGGGGTCAGCTGAAACAGAAATGCCATTACTCCAGCTCGTTTTTCTTAATGTGTAACAGAGAGTGGCTTCACCACGGGCTAATAATGGCTCTCATTTATTTTCTTCATTTGCACATTGAAGCAGTGAAAGATATTTTAAAAAGCATTGTACTCAAAGAGCGTGTGTCCACAGATGGCTCAGCACCTCCTGTTTGTCTGACAAGAAAAGATACCGTTCCCTAATGTAAATAATTTGTTTACTGCTGACAAAGCATTAAGACCGGTGCTGGCTGGCTAGGTAGGACACTGCAAAAGCAATATTATGTGATTAAAAAGAAGCTGACTTAACCAAAATTTCACATGACACAAGAAGCAGCTTTATAAAGTCAGTTTTTAGGACAGAAGATTACAGAGACCCATTTGTGGATTTATACTCACAAGCTACCTGAAGCCATAGTTTTCTTTCCTTAAAATAAAGATGGCCCACTCATGCAATATTCAAGCAGTTGCAGGAGTTATGGTTTGGTACTTCGACCACTACTGTAATTACACTTTTTTTGTTTTGTTCTCCAATCTGATTCTATAATTGCATTTGTCCTTTGACTGCCAATGAGGAATCATAGAATGGTTTGGGTTGGAAGGGACCTCCTAATTCTGTTCTTCATCATAGTTTGCATCAAAACTAATTCTGTTCTTCATCATAGTTTGCATCAGTTTGCTCAATACAGTAGTCAAGCTTTATAACCAATTAGTCAGGTTTTAATGAGTGGTACATCTCCTGCCTCTGAGAGGAAATTTTTGCCTTAGAGAAGTAAAAGTAATACCACCAGGTACATCTCCTGCCTCTGAGAGGAAATTTTGCCTTAGAGAAGTAAAAGTTGTACCACCGCAAAGGAAAGAAAACCACAGCTCTCAGCTCTCTCAAATGAAATCTCCACTGTCTCAGCAAATGAGCAAAAGACAGCAGCTGACTCTGTCACGTGGACAGTTTAAGAGTGGAAGAGAAGTCCAAAACTCATCCTGCTCCAAATTCATCTTAAAAAAGCAGATAATAGTCAGAGGGAGAAACTGAAATTGATCTGGCTCTAAGAGAACTCAAATGATGCAAGACTTTGGAAAATAATCCTTGTCTTATTTGATCAGCTTGACAATGCAATGTCTGAAATAAATTGCCTGCGTTAAGAGAAGAAACAGAAAAGAGTTGAAAGTGGGGAACTGATTTAATGGAGAAGTAAATCTCTGAGCTAGATTTGTGATGGATTAATTTCATTGTTTAAAAAAGGAAAGTCTCCAGAGAGTCAAATGTGACAGCTTACAAAACAGGGTAATTTAGAAAAAGGGGAGTTTCCCATCTCTCAGCTTAAAGGAGTTAGTAAGAAGATCATTTTTGTCCTCTGTTTATACAAAGAATTTTTAAATCTATAAAATAACCATACTATACAGAAAATCTTTGTAGCAAGAACGGGGAAAGCAAGAGTTTCAACAACTCTTGGCCACTGCCAAAATTGCCATGTCAAATAAAGAATATTGCAGAATTCTTGAAGAAATGACCTAAATGACCCAGCTGGTCCATGTGCCTTGGGGACATGAAGCTGGCAGCAGCCTGGATGCTTCCAACCCTTCCCTGGTAGGGAAGTCTATATGGTGTTCGTCAAGTGTGAAGCCTGGATTAACCATTGCAAAGGAATTGCAGAGCAGCTTCTGGAGGAGCATCTTGGTTTCCTAAACATTGTGTGTCCATGTTCGTCAAAAGAGACATCATCAAGGGACAAAGTTTCAGTAGGTTTCAGGCTACTTCTAACTCTGATTTGTTTCTTCTTGGGAAAAAAAGAGAAGGAAAAAAGTTCAGTTTCTGTATAAAACATAGTCTACACATCATAAATTGGATTTTACAGCAAGAAGCCAGCAGATAAATTGTAATGTCTTTTGAGTATGTGTTGTAACAAGCATCATGAATTTGAGAGCCTGAACTGAAAAATATGGAGTTGATAATATTACAGTTGTAAGAAAACGGTCAAATATCTTGTTTGACAGTGTCTGGCTGATCAAAACCAGATCACTGCACTTGATGAGTTATCTTTATAACTACTGTTTTTTCACCTGAAGTGGACTAGTGGCCCCCCCAGCATTTGAGGACAGTTCTTATCTGTAGTGGCCAACTGTAGGGGCTTATTAACAAACAGATTGGATCTCCTGAACCTGTTATGTCAAATCTGCAGCTTCAAGACTTCAGCAGGCTTGAAGCTGGTATAAATTTAACCCACCAAATTTCTGTTGGCCTGCCTGATCATCCCTGCTGCTTTCTGGCACCATCTTAGCATTAAAAACTTACTCCTGTGGTTTACTGGGCCAGGAAAATAAGTTGCTCTCACTTGACTTTCTAAACAGTTTCTAAATTTCTTATTGGTGTTTTATAGTCCTCTCAGAGGCTATTCTGATTTTTCATGTGCTGCTGTCTCGGTCCTTCAGCCCAAATATAATTCCGTTGTTTTAAACCATTAATAATGTCTTTATACATTTCTACAGCACAGGATTTCACGAGGAGAGGAGAGGAGAGGAGAGGAGAGGAGAGGAGAGGAGAGGAGGAAAAAAAATCGGATTTTTTTATACTCTTTCTTACTACTTAGTGGAGAATAAAAGAATAAAAAATAAATCTAAAATACACTTAAGGACATTTTGATTTATTTATGACAGCCGGTATAATTTACATTATGTGTTCTAGTTCAAGTTCAAACTGATTGCCAAATTCAGATCCTTTTTTGCAGTTCAATCTGACAGAGCGTTTCCCTCGCAGCATGGGGCATGCCTTCTAAGATCATCTGAACATATTAGCTCCTGCCATTTAAGAGTCTCCAGGCTCTGTTCTCTCTTTTTTCTCAGTTTCTAGTACACGCTATAGTCTGATGAAGACTGAAATGCTTTACTTTAACTCAAGCTGATGAAACCAGCACAGAGTATCTGGGTGAAATTTAATTGCCTGTGAAATACAGGAGGTCAGTTTAGATGATCTAATGGTCCCTTCTGGCCTTAAACTATACAATATCTGTTAAACAAGCCATTAGAATGTTGCTGTGTCTAGTAATCATGAAGATAACTAGAGCTTTTATAAATGCCCCCTAATTTAAAGGCTACCCTTTATAGTTTGCGTACAAGCTCTAATTAGGTATTTTAATAATGTTCCTAAATGTGGTAAGTGGTTTGTATAACCTAGAGTTTAGCAGTTACTTGTTAATAAGACATAGTGTACTTCTGGCATCAGAGTTGCACTGAAAACACAGTAATGTTTCTGTGTTATGTTGTTCAAAGCCTTTCCTAACAGAAAAAAAAAACAACAAAATGGCTAGAAGAAAAGTGTAAATCACAAGAGATGGTTGCCTACTGAGTACGTTTTCAATATAGGCTTGGGTTGGGCAGTGGGCCATCCATAGTCCCCTCCACCTGATACCACAGTGTGAAGGCAACATGTTGTCTCAAGGTTGAGCTATCAGAGAAGCCAAGACAGGGAAGTTCAAGTGATGGGATGGATCATTTTTTTTGCAATAAAGCCCATCCTAAGCATGCTAAACCCCTGGCAGGTAGAAGAATGGGTCCTGTGCATGTGTAGACCATGCTTGGGCGTCAGGAGGCCCAGGAAAGTGGGTGCTCCCTGTGGCTTTGTGCTCAGCAGGGCATCTCTCTAGCCCTGAGGCCAACTGGTGTAGCAGGGCTCAGATCCATACAACCAAACTTTCACAGCATAATGCTTTCTAGAGCACACAAACTCAAATATTCAGCCCAGGTATGTGAGCAGCAGCTATTCCATGCCAAATCTCCACTCAGAACTATATTAAGAAACTAACTGTAGGCAACCTTAGACTGGCAGTTTTCTTTTCAAATAGTTAAAGTTGGGTGAGATGAATTATTCTCTCCCTCCCCTGAATTATTTAGGTGAGCTATTTCTACCCTTTGTAAGATATCATTGATTGTTTGCTGTATAAGACTCTATATACATGATGGGTCACCCTCCATCCCAAAGTTCTATGTTTCCCGCCCTTTTAAGGAACGCCCATCCTAAGCATGCTAAACCCCTGGCAGGTAGAAGAATGGGTCCTGTGCATGTGTAGACCATGCTTGGGCGTCAGGAGGCCCAGGAAAGTGGGTGCTCCCTGTGGCTTTGTGCTCAGCAGGGCATCTCTCTAGCCCTGAGGCCAACTGGTGTAGCAGGGCTCAGATCCATACAACCAAACTTTCACAGCATAATGCTTTCTAGAGCACACAAACTCAAATATTCAGCCCAGGTATGTGAGCAGCAGCTATTCCATGCCAAATCTCCACTCAGAACTATATTAAGAAACTAACTGTAGGCAACCTTAGACTGGCAGTTTTCTTTTCAAATAGTTAAAGTTGGGTGAGATGAATTATTCTCTCCCTCCCCTGAATTATTTAGGTGAGCTATTTCTACCCTTTGTAAGATATTATTGATTGTTTGCTGTATAAGACTATATATGTGATGGGTCAACCTCCATCCCAAAGTTCTATGTTTCCCACCCTTTTAAGGAACTGGAAACTGGAAAAGTGTTCAGCACAATCTTTACTTTCACTGGGGAGAAAAAAAAAAAAATAGGAAAAAAGCTTTTCTTGAAGGCAAGCAGAAAGTAGTCTGGGAATAAGCAAGCTTTTCTTGAAGGCAAGCAGAAAGTAGTCAGAGAATAAGCAGCTCTCTCAGGTTCTCAGACCTCCTGATATTTTTTTTCAGGTTTATACCAGAAATCAAATGTAATTTCTCCATGTAAATGGCCTTTATTTCTTATTTCTTATAGCTGGTTTTCTTCATAACCACAGAACGAGTGTGACAGAAGCCAGGTTTATCAGGCATCCAACAGACCTTGTGCTCTGTTTTCTGCTAAGTGGGCGCATCCTTGTGCACCAACCCATCTGCAAAAGTTATAGTTGGACCTTGGCTGGTGCCTTCCTGCCAAAATAGCTGTGTGAATGAAGCTTCAGCATAACATGGACCCCTCTGAAACCACATGGGAAAAGATGTCCTGCACAAATTAAGCACAGCGAGCTGCAGGTTTGACAGATCTTTCTGTTCACCAAGTCTTCTGGGATTGCAGATTTCATTACCTGGGTCTCCAGGAAGCACCAGAGATGTTGATCACTTTAGTGCTGGCTCATGGGTGCCACGGCCAATGTTGCAGTTGATATAAATATGAAAATGTGTCACCCCATTTACAGTAGCTTTTCCTTCTGCTATCAGCTTCAGTATTTCCAACATCATTTCTTTGTGCTGCTCGAGTTACTTCTCTTCTTATTCCAGGACCTTAGAAAGGCTTGCAAATAATCACAGGGCAAGTTCCATTCTAAATCTTAATTCAAATATTTGTTTGTGTGAAAATCTGCAGTACCAACTGTAAGAATCAAACTATTGCATATAAATATTCTGAAATATATTTCTGAAGTATATATTTTGTATCTCTTGCAATAACAGCACTGGCTCATTAAATGGAGAGAATGCTCTATTCATACGCTCCTTAGTATTCATAACAAGATTATAACCTGTCACCACCAGAAGGTATCTTTTCAAATGATACAAAAAAGCATTTTTAATATTAATTTTCACTATTAATTATTTCTATGAAGAACAGTCCTTGAAAAAGACAAACTCCTCACCATTTAAAATTACTACAATGTGGTTGTTTCACTTTTTCCATGATTTAACTAAATTAGTCGTTCTCCCTAGAGCAATGTTTCATACTTATTTTATCCAGAACTTTAATCCAGTTTTCATTATATATAAATCTGTGGCTACCTGTCTTGTGGGAAAATAAGCTATTCCTATCACTAGAACTGCATATCTTTAAAAAGAATAAACTTTTCTATTCTGCTCTAAAATCTGTATATAAGAAAGTCTCTTGCTAGTTAATCTTTGTATTTCAGTTTTAAAATTTTCTGTTAAAAGGGGAGGCTTAAACTGAATGAAATTAAAGGAAAATTTAAAACAGCCAGGAATATCTAGCTGTACACTGAATCATAATATTTTAAAATCCCAAATTCATTTCTGAGGGATTGAGAATTTATTGGTTTTCAAATAGACGATGGTAATATGGGGCTAGAAAATATAAAAATAAACACTCTTTTTCTTTTTTCAGGTTTTAAAAATTTGTCTTAGCAGTTTAAATGCACTTCTTTTTTACCTTGGAAATGGTTTATCGTAGAAATCCCTCAGACAATAACAGAAGTTGGCAAGTGGGAGCTAAAACACATGCCAGGAAATGTGTGTTCCTGCAGCTCCTTACATCCATACCCTTGGCATGAGTTTTGTGAAGCTGTATTAGTGGTAGTGCTGGGAAGCATAAGGGTTCTTTGAAATTCAATAAACACAGAAATAGGTTTTAGAGCCATGAGGAAACAGTTGGAAAAATTTTCTCATAGCAAGCATGGAACTTGCTTTAAATTCCAGATGTGGTTTTACATTAGTGTCTCTTGAGAAAGCAACCTTTCAAAATCGGCCTGGAAAATGTAGCGGTAGTTGTCATATCCCAAGGTAAATAACAGGTTTGGAGAGCAAGTTTTATTTGTTTGTGCAGCGAGAAGTCCCAGTCCTTACATTATTTAGAGAATTCCTTCAAATAAAGATAATTTGTCTAACAATCGTATGGTTGCAAGGATGTGGATAGAACACGAGGAAAAGCAGGAGCAAAGGCTTCCAAACAAGGCAGCAGTGAATGAATGAATTAGCAAGTAGAGTAATAATGGTAACACGAAAGGGAGGAAAATGCCAAGCAATGAAAAGAATGATAATATGATGCAAAAGTTCTCGTTTTTTTTCTTTTTCATCTCACGTAGGTCAAATTATTTACTATTTTTATCTGCAGCAGCAAATCTTAAATTAGAAATATATATATATATTTATGTAAGTATTGGAAACTGGGTATTCTTTTTGAAGAAGTGCCTTAAATACTAAAGAAGGGAGACATGGATATTGCCCGGCCAAGTATATGGTTTTTAAATAGTTTATCATGCCCTAAAACCAAACAGCACAGGAAAATAACATGGAAGGGTGTCTCCTACATTGGAGTCGGGAGAGAACAGATTTCCTCCTGTAGGAAAAAAATGGCATCCTCTTATCTCACAGCAGTCCCCTAATAGCTCTCAGAGAGTGAGATGCCAGAGGTGTTCTGCCCCATGGCACTCCTTGTTTTATAAGGGCAATGTGGGAAACTCAAATTTCTCACTACTGGATTCTCCATTTGCTCAAAGCCCTCTTCTGGACATACAAAGTCCTTTCAAAGGAAAGTGCTTCCCAAATGTTACATTCCTGACCAAAAAAAAATTAAAAAAACAATTCCAAAAATCAATTTCTTAAAAAAAATATGTAACTAGCTCTACCCTTTGTCTCAGCCACTGATCTTTTATTGCTGGTGGGAAATAATCAGCAAATATGAAGTCCCCTGAGAGAAACATCAGAAAGCTAAAGAAAGGCAACAGATCTTACTCACCAGGCATTTCTCTGTGGCCTGAAAGTTAAAACTTAACACTTCCTTACCCTCGAGCTCCAGGAAGCCAGTGTGTGGTCCAGAGGCCAAATACTACCCATCAGTTCTCTTAACCAGACACTTAAAAGCCCTGACCATACGTGGCATTGAAATGGCTTGTCCTGTATCTCCTACACAGCTGGTTGAGAGTTTACAACCAGCTTTCCTTTGGCCATAAGGAAACTTTTCCTTGGACCTCAGCCACTGCCTTTGAGCATAAAATGTGACCGAGTGAAAAGGTGGCCACACATTTCAGACTAAGCTTCTCAGGTGAAAAATGGACCTTTGAGCAAACAACTGATGTGTGATAATGGTGCTGTAGCTCAACATTAACCGTGCTGCAAAGCTCTGTGTGAGTTCTGCTCCCAAAGGGCAGCAGACTAAGAAACCCTCTTTTAGTAAATCAGATTTCTGTAGCAGGCAGACGTCATTTTTTAAGTCGCATCATCTACCCTCCACTGACATTCCACTCAAACCAATATGTGGCCTTTTACCTAAAGTCACCGTTTCTACACATATTTTAGATTGTAGTGACTGCATGACTTGCTTTGACAAGCATACTGATGGCTTTGCCGTTGGGTAAGGTAGGACACTGACCTTAATAAGCTCAGAAGAGAATACATTAACCCTCCTCTAACCCACACGCAGTTCAAGTGTATATCAGGGAATAATTCTTCTCTGAAGCTTTTATGAAAGAGCAGATGCCACAGGGCACGGTATCTAATACGTTCCAGGGAAGATGTAATGCGTTGGAGGAGACACCATCAGAGTCCACCGGAGAGCAGGTAGCCCCTCAGTGAGACAGCATAGTTACTCCTAAGATGAATTATTGCAAAACACCCCACTGAAAGTATTGCCCTAATGTTGTAGGTAGTTCAATGGCTACTTTCAAGGAATCAATTACCTCAAGCCAATATGTTAACGTTAAAGAGTGTCCTGCAAGTCCCAGAGCACACAACAGGCCAGCAAAAGGCAATTTGCCTGCCGTCTGATGGGGGCTGTTTGTGCCTAATTTCATTCCAGGTAAAGACCATGGATATCATGGTTGGGTTTCATAAGGGACTACTCTATGGCACGCGGAGAGCGACAGCGGCAGCGGTGAGTGCTGCGGCTTTAAATGTGACCTAGACTGAGGCGGAGAGGGGGTTTCCCGGAGGCGGGAAGCCGAAGGGAGAGCGGGGAGACCCGAACCCAGTCGGGAATCTCGCGGGGGAGCCGAGAGGCTGACGTAGCCGGGGGCGGGGCCGGGCGAGCCTCGGCAAGTTTAAAAGCGGCCGCAGCCGCAACACGCTCCGAGTGTTGGACAGAGCGCGCGGAGAGCGGCGGAGGGAGGGGGCGGAGCGGGGACTCGTGCGCGGGACACAAAGGGAGAGTCTGAGGGGGAATGGTCCGCTCAGGCTCAAGAGAGGAAATGGCGGCCAAACGCCCCAAAGGCCCTGTGAGGAAAAATGTGGGAACTCAGACCGAGCTCCCCCGCAAAGATGCAGCCGTGCAGGGCCCTGGCTGCACCGAATGCCTGAGCCTGGCTGCAGTACCACAGGGACCCAGGGACCCCCGGTGTGTGCGATGTGAGCAGATAAATGACCTGCTCAGACAGGTGGTAGAACTGCGTGAAGAGGTGGAAAGGTTAAGAAGCATTAGAGAACACGGAAGCGAAATAAGACTGGTGGAGCCATACCCTGGGACAAAGGCAGCATGATGAGGCACTAATAAAAGTAGATGATCCCCTCCTGCCCTGTCACCAGGCAGAGAAAGGGGACTTAATGGAAAGGGGGGAATGGAGGCTGATCCTCCCTCAGAGAGGCAAGCGGAACCGCTGGTCCTCCCTCAGAGAGGCAAGCAGAACTCTCAACAGCCTCCATCACACTCCCAGTTACAATTGCAAAATAGGTTTGGAGTCCTGGATTTTGGGGATGAGGCAAAGGAGACTGGAGAGGACAATCTCCCCAGTGAGGCACCCTGGATGGGTCACCCACCCAGGTGCCTCAGGACCTCATCAACAAAGAAAAAAAGGAGGGTGACTGTAATAGGGGACTCCCTTCTCAGTGGAACAGAGGGCCCAATCTGTAGGCCAGACCCGTCCCACAGGGAGGTTACCTGCCTCCCTGCAGCCAGTACCAAGGATATACAAAGAAAAATCCACTCCCTGGTTCATCCATCAGATTATTACCCTCTCCTGATATTTCAAGTGGGCAACGATGAGGTGACTTGGTCAATTACCTGAACCTGTCATTCCTATGATAAAGCATCTGCCAAGCACAGAAGAAAGGGTTCACTTTGGCCCTGCTCTAATTTTTCAGGACACCAAGAAAACCTTGAAAAACAAGCTCATTAGGAACCTGCCCTCACACCAAGGAAAGCTTCCACCAGAATTTAATAAAAATATGCAATGCAATTCAGATGTTTATGTTTCCTATTTTAATTTAAAGTGCAAAGCGATGGGTGTTTTTCTTTCCCTTTTAAAGGATGCACTCCAATTTATTACGATAAAACAGAGGTGACTATAAATTTGTACAATTTTAGAAGCACAGTACATCATTTTGTTGTTAAAAGTGTTCTGGCCAACATGCAGAAAGGTGGGTGGTGCTGTGGGGAAAAAACTAATAAGGCTGCAATTGCACAGATCTTGAATATGGGCTTTATAAAATAAAACTGCATTTCATTTGAGTGAGTGTGAATTAGATTTCCAAATAATAGCATTCTCCAGGGTAATTGCATTGCTATAATATAGTTTCCTCTTTCAAAAATAGAAGGCAATGGTCACTCACAAGGCAGCTATTTTACTGAGATATGTCAAACACTAACTGAGAAAGTGAAAAAGAAAAGCCTCACTTTCACATCATGTGTTTTGACATCATTTTCAGATGCCTTTTTTCAGCCATCTCAACCTTCTTGCAGCATCTACCGTTAGCAAAGTTTTCATATTTAAAGCCAGCCAGGTATGAAGTACACAGAGGAGCTCAAAGCTCCCTGTCTCGTGCTGTCACTCTTCCAGACAGTGTCCCCATTCAGAAAATTCTCCAATATCTGAGAATTTTCCTAAGGAAATGAAAACTGACTGGTGTGCTTCCAACTCTGAAATGCAGAAATGTTACACATTTCTTAGAATCTCAGATTCTTATTCTCTACAGTGTCCTAAATGTTCACATGCGCATTTCAGACCAATATAAACATTTAAATGGCTATTTTTCAAAAAAAGCTGAGCAGCAGGGTTTTTTCCAGTTCCCTTTGTATACTGTGATAATGAAACATTTTATTTAATTTTGAAGTTTCTGAAGACTAAGGTCAGAGATTACTGGATCATTAAGTCTGACCCTCTGTATTTCAAAAGACGTTGCATTTTTACCCAGATACCTGCAAGCCAAACCTCAGAACATTTAGCTATTTAAACGCTATGCTCCAATTTCTTTGGGCCTTTGGAGAGATACCCAAACAACCCAACTTTCGGGGAGTTTACTCTGACTGTCAGCTCTTGTCACAGCTTTTCCTCATTTCTAATTTGATTCTGTCTGACTTCCACTTCCAGCCACTGGTTGCCACAACATATTTCACCAGTCAGCTATTAAAATCCCACTGTTATACCCCAGTGATGTTGCTTCTTAATCGCTTTTCTCAGTAGCAGAAAAAGAATAAAGAAAAGCTCTTCTTCGAGGTTTGGATGACATTTGTGGCTCTTTCCCAGATGACATCCAGTCCACAATGCGAATACCTCGGTACCTCTCACCGGTGCCCCCATCTACTCACAGAAAAATCCCAGCATGAAACTAAAAAGAGTCTGTTTCTCTCTCTTGACCACTAAGGGAGCTCTGAGGGGTTGGATAAGATGTCTAACACCAAAAAGTAGATGTCTGTGAAACAATTCCTACCTCTCTGACTGTTAAAATGTGCAGAAAGGCCCCTGGCTTCTGCAGCGCTAGGTCCAAGAGCAGCAGAAATTGTGTGTCTGGTTAAGATTATTTAATAAAGACAACTAACAATTTGCTTCATGTTGTATTCTGGGCATTTTTAATTGACTAAAATATGTAAATAAATTATGTTGATACTGATTTACCTATGCCACTTGTTTTCCTGTGAAATTCTATCTATTTTATGCTTACTTATTTCCGTTTCAGGTTCCTTCAGAAATATTGTATCAGAATCACAGAATGACATGGGGTTGGAAGGGACCTCTGGAGGTCATCTCCTCCAACCCCCTGCCAAAGCAAGTCCTCCTAGAGCAGGTCCCACAGGAACGTGTCCAGGTGGGTTTGGAATGTCTCCAGAGATGGAGACTCCACCACCTCCCTGGGCAGCCTGTTCCAGAAGGTAGTTTTAGCTGTCATTAGCTGAAGGATGATGAGATGTTTGCACTGAAAAATTAATAAATATATTACATGGTAATACAGGTACAAATATGGACATCTAGAAGACTGAATTCTGGAAGTGACATCCTGTGCCCATGTTAATTGGGCAACTTAAGTTTTAGAGCACTTGCATCAGGCTATTTTGCAAAAACAAGTCAACTCTACTTTGCCAACCTCTTGAGTCCACGTTGGTTCTGTAATGCTCTGTGAAAGGAGTGTAATGTAATATTTTTATTTTTTTTTTTTCTGAAAATGAAAATACAGATTTGACAGCACAGTTTTGCTGGAGGATGTGAATTTGACAGCAACTCCCCTGGCTGTGCGAGGCCGCGCTTTGTAATAAGTCACCTCCTGACAACCCCTAAATCACAGGCTGAAATGAATATGAATAAATTATATTGAATGCTTCCGTCCTAAAGCTGGGTGCATTTTGCCTTTCTTCCATAAGCTTCCCTTTCTTCTTTTAGTTCCTTTCTCTTCTGTCATCTTACACTTTTCTTAAGTCTATTTTGTTGTTTCTTTGCACAAAAACGTGTGGTTCTACGAAATGAACGGCAGTTTAGAGGCTATTTATTATTAACTTTTTTTTTTTTGGCGCCAATTAAGTGTTTTTTGTCTCCAGAAAGATTTAAGACACGACTAAGAACTTTGCCTAATTAAGTATTAACTTATTTTGTTCTGTTTCACCTCTGGTCACTCCCATCTCTCTTTAACACACACTTTCTACCGCTTCTGATTATAATAATGTCTCCTACCCATTTCTTTCCTTGAATAAGTCTTTTTTAATTATTAGCTATCAGTTCTTCTTTCCTATTATGTCTTTTAATTTCTCTGCCTTTTCTGGAATTTTATTTATTTTTTTTCGTCCATTTTCTACAGTGCAGGCAGAGAATTATTTACTGTTCCATTTCCTAACTCCCATAAAATACTACATTACCCCTCAATCTTATCAATTTAGCATTTTGAAGAGGAAAAAATTATCACTTATGGGTGAAAAAAAGTATCATGCCGATGACTCTTCAGCCTCATTCAGCAGGCTGGTAAGATGAACCAGCACAAAAGGCTGCAATTGCAGCTGGTTCTTAATACATTTAAGCTCATATCTCTTTGTTTGTAGCAAAGTTTTAAGCAGTTCTGACCAGGATTTTTTGGGGATAATTTTTTTTCTGCTGGAGAAGACACCGTTTAAATAAATTTGTGTAAAAAAAAAAAAAAAAGAGGATTCTGTATCTCTAAAGGAATTCCATTTAGATGAGAAATCTTTCTTGATTCAAAATAACTTCCTTCTGGCATTAATTTAAAGAAAAAGAAATTAAAAATAAAATACTGAAACAGTATTCTTTTTGAAATTATTTGGGAAAAAAAAATCTAGATTATTTTCATTAAAGTGCTCAGACACTATTTTTATTGTGGTTTGTGGCAGGAAAGTTCTATAATCTCTCAAAAAGCCCACAGTGGCAGATGCAACTTCTGCTCTTTTGATGAGTTTGTTACACGTGGTATTACAGAGAAAATGTTGGGTTTGTAATGACACAGCTGTATTTGTAGCCCTTTGGTTCTACGCCATGGCAGCGCATACTAATTCACTTTCAACCTCACAGTCATTGGCCTTACATTTATCCTGGCTTATTGCACAAAAGCAATTTAATACTTTAATAATGGAATAAATTATACACTACAACTCCAGTTTTAAATGCCTATTTCATTAACATTTTATAATTTTATTTTCTGCATAACTCCCTGTTGCTCCAATAAATCATTTTACAACTTTATTCAGTATTTGGTGATTATATTGAATTCATTCCCGAGCTCATACACTAGATTATATTTAAAAATATACATCAGCCAGCTGTTTCAGATTTCATTTGCTGAACCACTAAAAGCTCACCAATGAATGTTTGAAAAATTTGGCTTCTGAAACAGATTTATTAATATTTTGTGTTTATAACTGAAACAACCTGCCACAAATTGAAAAGGACGTGGATGGGTAGGTCATATCTTCATTCCTATTCCTCACACACAAATTGCACTACCGACCACTTAAAACATAGAAGGGTTTTCACAACGACAGGATATCTGATTTATTTAACCACATACTGTGTTTCAAGATGCTTCTTAATTGCACTTATGTTCTATATGGGGACTGTTGATATATTTTTATTTTCCAGTTGTTTCTCAGCAGTGGAGAAACACTTATGGCTTATGGAGATCAGAGAGGCTGCTCAGCTGGAAGCACATGGTCTTGGTGTCAGATACCTTTCCCAAAACCATGCTGCTTCTCCCCACTGGGCTACAGGCAGGATCTGGTTTCCTTTTTTACCTCCCTCTCACAAACCCCATGACTCTTGCATATGGCCTGGCTTCAGCAGAAGAGTAGAGTCGCCTCATCCTGGAAGGTCTTAGGTTGTCAGTCAGGTTGACAGTTGAACAAGATGATCTTTAAGGTCCCTTCCAACCTAGAAGATTCTGTGATTCTGTCTTCCCTAGCAGAGGGTGGTGTGGAAGGGGTGACCCTTTGAGATGGGCAGCTGGGGGAAAGGGTATGTCGACTTCTGGAGGTACTGTGTCACCAAATGTCCCCTTACCCCTTCCAGCACCACAGGAGAGCTCAGGTCCCCACACGGTACCACTCTGCAGGCACTGACACCTCTTCCTGGGGATTACAGTGCTAAGGGACATGGTGTAGGGGAGGACTTTGTAGAGTAGGGTAGATGGTTGGACTCGATGATCCCAAGGGTCTCTTCCAACCTAGACAATTCTATGATTCTATGATCTTGGGGGGATCATCCCAGAAGAGCAAACAGGAACATCCACATGATCATAGAATCACAGAATAGTTCAGGTTGGAAGGGAACTTGAAGATCAATGCCACCCCACTGCCCTGGGCAGGGACACCTCCCACCAGACCAGGTTGCTCCAAGCCCCATCCAGCCTGGCCTTGAACCCCTCCAGGGATGGGGCAGCCACAGCTTCTCTGGGCAACCTGGGCCAGGCTCTCACCACCCTCACACCAAAGAAGTTCTTCCTCATATCCAATCTGAATCTACCTTTTTTTCAGTTTAAAACCGTTGCCCATTGTCCTGTCACTACAGGCCTTGGTAAAAAGTCTCTCTGTCATTCTTATAAGGCCTCATTATATACTGAAAGGCCACAAGGTATTTTAAGTACCTGAGATTACCAGAACAGGAACAGAATTGTTCTCTCATATTTAGACAGGATTTGTCTCCCTGATGTAAACATTTACCACACTGACACCTCTACATAGACATTGTTATATATTCAAAGCCAATAAAGAAAAACTCTGTCTTCCCTAGCAGAGGGTGGTGTGGAAGGGGTGACCCTTTGAGATGGGCAGCTGGGGGAAAGGGTATGTCGACTTCTGGAGGTACTGTGTCACCAAATGTCCCCTTACCCCTTCCAGCACCACAGGAGAGCTCAGGTCCCCACACGGTACCACTCTGCAGGCACTGACACCTCTTCCTGGGGATTACAGTGCTAAGGGACATGGTGTAGGGGAGGACTTTGTAGAGTAGGGTAGATGGTTGGACTCGATGATCCCAAGGGTCTCTTCCAACCTAGACAATTCTATGATTCTATGATCTTGGGGGGATCATCCCAGAAGAGCAAACAGGAACATCCACATGATCATAGAATCACAGAATGGTTTGTGTTGGAAGGGAACTTGAAGACCATCCAGTGCCACCCCCTGCCCTGGGCAGGGACACCTCCCACCAGACCAGGTTGCTCCAAGCCCCATCCAGCCTGGCCTTGAACCCCTCCAGGGATGGGGCAGCCACAGCTTCTCTGGGCAACCTGGGCCAGGCTCTCACCACCCTCACTGTAAAGAATTTCTTCCTTAAATCCAATCTGAATCTACCTTTTTTTTCAGTTTAAAACCGTTGCCCCTTGTCCTGTCACTACAGGCCTTGGTAAAAAGTCTCTGTCATCTTATAAGGCCCCATTATATACTGAAAGGCCACAAGGTATTTTAAGTGCATTGAGATTACCAAAACATGAACAGAATTGTTCTGTCATATTTAGACAGGATTTGACTCCCTGATGTAAACGTTTACCACACAGACATCTCTACATAGACATTGTTATATATTCATAGGCAATGAAGAAAAATGGGACCTTCTACAGAACAATCCATTTCAGAGGCTAAAATACTTGTAATACTGGAATTTGAAACATGGCCTCTCTGTGTCCTTTTCTTCCTGCCACTATGAAGTCTAAATAACTCTAAATAAATGCACACAATTTCCGAAGTCTATCCTTGAAGCTGATCAGATATGTTAAAGGGGAATGTATTATACAGAGAAAATTCAGTTTTACAACATGAAATTCCAAGTAATAATTTGCAACTTTTCATCTAACCCCCAGTCTAACGTAACCTAATCAATTTTTCATACACATCACAGTAACCACGGAATAAACTGAAAGTGACTCACTGAAATAGAGGGATTTGCTTGAGGCCCTGCATGAATGAATAGATAGTTGAAAGAAAGGACAAAGATTATATTCTGGACATAAAGATACAGTTGTCTAAATGGCATTTATCAGTTGCAAAGTTTCTTATGTTCTTCCAAAAAAATAGTATTTTATCCTCAAAAGAGACATGAAAGTCGAGAAGAAATTACAGCTGAGAAACATCCACTGCTCTGTGTTTGAAGGGTGCATGTAACCTTTGAGAGAAAGGCAAAGACACCTTTTATGCTCATCAAGGAAAAATTTGGCATTTCCCAGATTTCCTCCTTACCCAACTGTCCATTCAGCTGCAGCGGCAAGTGTCCAGGGCCAGCAGAAAGCAGGGGTGGCCTCTGTGTCCTGTCTCCCAGACCATCATGTTTTCAACTCTAACCGTTGTCATTTATTTTTCCTATTTTTTTTCTGTTCGTTTGACAGAGCTGGGATAGATAATTCTCTATTGGCTCCAAAGAGAAGACAGAATCTGTGTCATTTTGTGCTCCCTCATACATTCAAAACCATGGTGAACATTTTAATAGGTGGAAGAAAATCTGGGGACCTTTTCTAAAAAATCAGGGTCCTGTGCCTCTGTCCCTATATTCAAGTGGATGTTGGTTGTCATCATTTTCAGTCACAAGACCACACAGAAAAGGAACAAGATCATCTACAGTTCTAGAGAAGCACCATTTTATGGGTGCATTTATAGACAAAGAAATGTTCATTGCAAAACTACTGTTATTCTTAACCAGTGAGCCCAGCCCCACAACTGCTTGCACAATCCACAATTAGAAATTATGGCTCCTCACAGCCTATTACCTTGCTACAACTATTTCTCATTTCCTACTTGACAAAATGGACTTGACGTCCTTTCTCTTGCCATTTCTAATCACAACATCCGTGTTGTGTTTTTGTTTCAAAATCAGCTATTGGGTTTTACAAAATGGACTTGACGTCCTTTCTCTTGCCGTTTCTAATCACAACATCCGTGTCGTGTTTTTGTTTCAAAATCAGCTATTGGGGGTTTTTTTACCTGTTTACCTTCTGCTTAAATTTTTTATCTCCCCCTACTTTACCTAATGAAAACCTTACCTCATTCCTTCTTTTCTCTAATTTAAAACTCAACTTTGCACGTTCATATTATCCTGGTATTGCTAGAACAATATGGGAGGGTTTGCACGCCACTAGAGGCCATATTTTGGGGTTGGTTGTGGTTTTTTTTTTCCCATCCTTTAAACGCAAGCCTGATTTCTGCTGCCTCTGCTCCTTCAAATGTAAAAATTATGAATTTAAAGGAAAAAATGCTTATCTGCCAATGTGGATGGCAGCCGCCCGATGCCAGCAATTCTGAGTGGAGCTATGAATATATATTGCTGCTGTCCTCTGTGGGATAAATATTTCCTGACCAGCTCTCTCCTCTGTACACCCAGTCATGCTACTGGGATTTGCATATCTACTGGGTTTGTTTGTTTTTTTTTTTCCTTAGAATGAAAACATATCACTTTCTTACAGCTCTGAAGTCGACAAAGAATCGTTCGTACCTTATTAGAAGTCATTGTCTACGTTTCTGAAGGTAGAAAAAAAATATTTCATGATGAAGAAGCTGGCAATCTAATAAATGGGAGACACTTTGCCTGAAAAGCAGGTGTTAGTACAGATTCCTCAACCTCCACTGGGATCTAACTTCATGTACACTTGAAGAGACCAAAAGTAATAACTAGAGATAGAAGTAGAGATATAAGGCAGAGGAGAAAAGTATTGCATCTGTATACATAAGTATGCATAAGTATTCAGTACTGATTTGCATTTAACACGTATTCCATGTTCTTACAATGAGAGCAGCTATAGTAGATTTTGGGGTGGGAAACCACTTGTTTGGATGCAACTTGGACTGTAATTAACAGCAGCCTAAAATGTATGTATCAAGTAAAACAATCACCCACAGTGGCTCATTTACACCAACTGAAAATGTCTCCTCCATCCTTCAAGTTCACCATTTCTGGTTATACCATTTCTTTTCCACCACACCAAACGCCCACCAAAAACACCGCACCCACCAACTAAACCCCACACTCAACACCTCACCATAAACCAATAACCTTGGGCACTAGAGCAGGCCCTGAAGAGCCATGTCTACACGTTTCTTAAATACCTCCAGGGATGGTGACTCCACCACCTCCCTGGGCAGGCTGTTCCAGGGCCTGACCACCCTCTCAGTAAAGTAGTTCTTCCTAATATCTAATCTAAACCTCCCCTGCCACAACTTCAGGCCATTTCCTCTGGTCTTGTCGTTCGTCCTTTGGGAGAAGAGGCCAACCCCCACCTCTCTACACCCTCCTTTCAGGGAGCTGTAGAGGGCAATGAGGTCTCCCCTCAGCCTCCTCTTCTCCAAACTAAACATGCCCAGTTCCCTCAGCCTCTCCTCATAGGACTTGTTCTCCAGGCCCCTCACCAGCTTTTCCAGGTACCTACTGAAGTTTGAAGGTCAGAGAATACCTGACGGATGCTGTTACCTCAGTATACTTCCCTCTGACCTTTAGGTAACCGATGAGTATTTTAAGCAGCCACACAGCCTTTAAGCCATCCCCAATGGCATTTGTTCAGGAAAGAATTGCTTCTGGTGTTCAGCATTTCTATATTTCGGGCTGCCAGCACTTCAGCTACCGTCATCGCTCCAGTTGGCTGCTCAGACAAACAGAGTTGGATGAGGTCTGGGGCATCAGCTGCTCTTGACTGCTTCAGCTTATGAATTCTGGTGATCATAGGTTTTAACCTTATTTCAGCAACGTCCTCAATTTCCCAGTGTCTGTTCTTTAACTTCAGGCTGGCTGATCTGCCTCGGTGACAAATGTCTCCATTAGAACAGATTCGTTTTATTTTCTCAGTCTCACTCCACATGTTTAAAAAGGTCTTAGAGATTTAGGAACTAATAAAGCTAGGCAAATAAAGCAAGAAATGTCAGTGAATTATCGGTCCAATATTTTTTAATGAACTCTCTTCATCTGTGTCCAGCAATAGTCTCCGATGTACGGGTTTCACAGCTGGCAGAGCTAAAGAATCAGCAATTTTTAGATGAGTGTTGGAGGCTAACATCAAGATTCACTTTCCATAAAATACTTACACCAGAAATTGGGTTTTAAGAGCTCAAAGAATTTAACGGGGAATTGAAGAACACACTTTTTTGTTGTTGTTCATAGCAGACATTTAACTTGTTTTAAAATCTACCGACTACTTGAAGGCCACATGGCAGCTTGAGAGGTCTGTCAGTTTACTGCAAACAAGATTTATTTATCTCCAAATTAGAAGCAGTGGCGCTTCAGTAAGCACTGCAGTCATCTGATCTGCCAGGGCAGCTCATTTAAAGGTTTCATAAGTACTTCATTATCTATGAATGGGCTATGGGCTATTTTCCAATTAATCTGCCCATGTTATTCAGGCCCGCATGCTAACAATAATAGATCAAAAGAACATGCATTCCTCTTGCTTCAAGTGCTTCTGTATTGAGCTGGTAGTTTCCTCTTCTCTAGAGTGGTTTATTTCTTTCCTCTTTTTCCACTTCTGGCCTGCCCCGAAACATTAGTCCCATTAGGGTGTCTGAGGACCTGTTTTCCCCCAAAACCTGTTTTCAGCTCACCACTGAGAGGGTTTTTTTTCTCCAAGCCAGAAACATTCTCTCTGGCTATAGATAAATTAAAGGAAATCTAAGGAGTAGAGAAGGATGAGGAGAATCTCGGATTCTAAGAGCAATAAAATAAGGCACCTCTTTATTGGCAATCAGGATCAATATCGGAAGGGAAAAGAAATCAACATTTGTTGCTTTTGCCAATAGTTTTTCATTAATAGCCCAGTAGGTCTTTTCCTCCTGACAAGAGAGTGTATTAGCTGTAAATTCAAACCTGCAGAAAATATTCACTTAAGATGCCAAATATCTGTCACTGTCCAAATAAAATATAAGCAAGAGTATAATTAATATCTAGTTTTTAAAAAAAAAATGTGTCCAGGCAACCAAATAACATCCTTATGTGCTTAAAAAATTACCAAAATTAAACAGAAGGAATTCTGCACTAGTTTGGTAATGCCCAGCATAAAAATGTCACCATCATTTATTCTATTTATGACTAGACATCTGATGGTTCATCATGTTTTAAACACACTTCCTCTATTCCGTCTCAATCATTTAGAGGAATAAGTCACAGTGCTTTGACATAAATACTTTCCTGAGGCTATACCCGTAAAAAAAGTTCTTGAATTATTCTGATTTTAAGTGGTGAAAAACAAAGAAAGTGTAATAAATGATAGTGGAATACTATTCTTACCAAACTGAGAGAATTTTCTCAGAATACTCATTATTGTTTCATTTTTTGCCCAGTCAGCTACTGAACAGGGAATCTTCCCTGTGTGAGAAACACAGGGTTTCAGCTACTCTTACATAGCATGGCATTTTTTGCCCAGTCAGCTACTGAACAGGGCGAGAAACACAGGGTTTGAGCTACTCTTATATAGCATGTGGAAATGGTTTCATACCAGAAATTGGATATTCAAACTTTGGATGATTTTGCTGTGTCTGGGTGAAGGGCTGAAACATTAAAATACACAATTGAATACAACACCCTGGAGTTGCTACGTTGCTGTCTGAATGGACTAGGGGAGATTTTCCCTTCAACTTTTCTCCCCAACATTATTCATATGGCAAAGAGGTTTTGTTCACAATGATCTTTGGAGGGAATATCATTGTAATTCCACAGGTGTTCACGTCAACGTGAATATTTGCTTGTTTTGACCATTTATCATTTATTACTCGTTTCAGCACAAAATAAGAGCTGAGTCTCAAATGACACCTTCCGTGAGTGTCAAAGTCTGAGATGCTAAAATTTAAAACCACAGACCCACAAAGCCACTGCCAAATCCGTGCCTTCCCTGAGCTGCCACAGTGGGCTGACTTCTCTGTTTATCAGCAGAGCTTTCATAGAATGATACGGGGTTGGAAGGGACCTCTGGAGATCATCCAGTCCAACCTCCCACCCAGAGCAGGTCCCACAGGAACGTGTCCAGGTGGGTTTGAATGTCTCCAGAGAAGGAGACTCCACCACCTCTCTGGGCAGCCTCTGCCAGGGCTCTACCCGTCTCAAAGTAAAGAAGTTCCTCCTCATGTTTAGGTGGAACTTCTGATACTCAAGTTTGTGCCCATTTCCTCTTGAAGTCCACATTTGAATTTTTCTTCAAAAACAACAAAAAAAAAGAACAAAAAAAACTAGTTGCTTATTTGTCTGACAAATAGAACAGTCCACATTTGAATTTTTCTTCAAAAACAAAAAAGAGAACCAAGAAAACTAGTTGTTTACTTGTCTGACAAATAGATAGGCATCCAAACTGAGAGTCAAACATCTAAATTTATACATCTACATATAGGGATCCAAATATGCACGTCTGAGCTCCTACTAAAGCCTGTGGACACCAGCTCGCTGCCATCAACCATGTATTGAGATTGAAAAGTTATTTAATTGACTGGCTGCCATGGTGAGATTCAGTAGCCTAAATATAGGTTGTCTAAGTGTCATTTTAGATGCTGTTAATTATCTTTCCTGTCTTCAGTTGCTGCTACAAAAGGGTGGAGCTCTGCCGTTCCAAAACAAAACATTTCATTCCAAGAAAATCTCGGAAAAAGGAAAGGCTGGATTCCCACCAGTGCCAGAAAAAAAGAAAAAGCTGCCTTTTTTTACACAGTTTTTGGACTTACAGCATTACATTGCAGATTTGTTTTCTTCTGCTGCTTTTGAGGACTGAAGAGCATGTTTCCCATTTGCGGATGTGATGTATGGGGAAGTACTCTCCCTCTGATCAGCCAACAGTTCCAGTGGTTATAAATCAAGCCTGGAAATCCATCATCATCCAGGGAGTGTCCAAAACAGTAGACAAGAGTGTCATTTTAATGTCAGCTTTTATGCTGTTTGTGACTGTATAAGTAGCTTATGCCCAGAAGAGTTACTTTAGTAGGAAGGGCTCTTTTCTTTAATGGCTGGATTTTATTATATTTTTTTTTCAGCTGAGTCGGGTGTTTTAAAGCCAAATCAATCCCCTGATCCAGATCTCAGTGCAGGCACAGGAAGCAGAGCTGGAAAGGGATTTGCGTAAGGATGAGGTCAGGGAGGGGGTCTGGAGGGAGGGTGAGAGATGGAAGAAGAGGGAAAGAATATTTCACCTGGCTCTGTCGGGTGAAACCACAGCCTGAAGTGACCTCATTGGTGCAGGTACCTGACAGATAAGATGCTCTCACTGAACTCCACTGCGCAATTTCGATCGGGAAAGGTTCTGCCCTCCCAGATAAAGCCTTTAATGGAGTGAAATTAGATGGGGAACGTATCGTGTTTGCAGAGATTTCTGGCTCTGAGGCGTCTCAAAGATTGCTGGTGTTTCCGAGCTCCTCTGCTGAGGCAGTCAATAGCCTTGCTTTTCTACAGGAGATTGAAAGCCAAAATGTGCACAACTTGGGTACAGAGTGATTTTTAAGATCCCGGGGGAAGGCCAGGCTGTGGCCACATCACAGAATCTTAGTGGTTGGAAGGGACCTCTGAGATCATCGAGTCCAACCACAAAAAAAACAAAAAACAAAAAACAAAAAAAACCCCCACCTGGGCACTAGAGCATGCCCTGAAGAGCCATGTCTATACATTTCTTAAATCCCTCCAGGGATGGTGACTCCACCACCTCCCTGGGCAGGCTGTTCCAGGGCCTGACCACCCTCTCAGGAAAGTAGTTCTTTCTAATATCTAATCTAAATCTCCCCTGCCCCAACTTCAGACCATTTCCTCTGGTCTTGTCGTTCGTCCCTTGGGAGAAGAGGCCAACACCTGCCTCTCTACACCCTCCTTTCAGGTAGTTGTAGAGGGCAATGAGGTCTCCCCTCAGCCTCCTCTTCTCCAAACTAAACCTGCCCAGTTCCCTCAGCCTCTCCTCATAGGACTTGTTTTAGCAGAGACTGATTCAGCTCTGGTGCAAGCATGATGGTGCCAGGTGATGGAGGGGCACCCTGTCCTGTGCAGGGTCTCTCCTGCCTCTCTCCAGGACATGCCACATCCAGGCTGCATCACTGGTGACACAGTGGCAGCTGCTGGGACCAGGCTGCCAGGCACCTAATTACCCAACTATGCAGCCAAGCCCTGCTCTCTCCATCTGGAGAACACCTCCAGGCAGTATTATTGGAAGTAAAAACATAAATAAATATTATACATTTCCTTCCTACCCAGTAACCCCACACCTCTTTGCTCAGACTTCACATCATGAGAGGTGATGAGATTGTGCTGAGAACTTAATGGTCTAGAGCCACAAGGGTCCCAGCTTTTGGGTTTGCTTGGCCGTGGTGGGACCCAAGAGGTCACCAGTGGGTGATGTTGTCACACCTCAAGCAGCAACCCTTTGTTGACAAATGCTCTCCTCTGCTAAGGTGGTGCTGTCGCATGAGAGAAATTTGACAGTTCCAGAAGAAAAGCAGATTTGCCTCCAAAATCATCATCTCTTCCTAATTTCCTCATCAGTTAGAGAAGAGCTCACAGACTCAGAACAATAGACTCTCTCCAAGGTGATAACTTTATGACCAACACATCCAGCCACTTGCTTTGCTATCCTGGTACACATTTTATCTTGCCATGAGCTGGAGGCCTTAATTATGATTCTGTGTCTTCCATTGTTTGAGGCAAATGACTAAGTGACTTACCATGACAGGTAGACTTGGATCTCTTCTAACTAATCTCTTTCCAGGTGCAATATCCTATTAGACACACCAAGTCTTTGTCAGGGAGGGGATGAGGGTGGATGGGGAAGGGAGAGTTACCTTCAAAATACTATTTCAGGCACTGCAAAGCTGAGTAATTAGTTGTCATTGCTCAATCTTCTCTGGTTGTCACCAGCCACCTTGTCTGCTCCTCCCACGCTTAAATACATCCAACAAAAGCCAGAGCTACAAGAACCACAGAAAGTGGATGAGAAGGGTGACCCCAACACACTTTTTGGTGAAAATACATTTATCAGCTGCTTTGCAGGAGTTGGACAAGATAAAATTCAGTGGTGGTTTGCACTGATTGGGAAGTTCTTGTATTTGGGGACAATTCTTGGGTTTTGGGGACAATTAAATTTTTGTCATAGCCCATTAGACTAACCTCAGCTACATGACCAATGGTGTCATAGCCCATTAGACTAACCTCAGCTACCAATGATGACAATTAAGACTGTAAGAATTAAGCATAACAATTAACACCAGGTGCACCATAAAACACACACGTCCATCAACAATTTCTAAAGCAGTTTCTGTGGTTTAACAAAGCAAAAGGTCATTACAAAAGAATAACATTTGTTGAGAGCAACGGGGCCAGCTCTTTTGCCTTGTCCTTGCAATTTGCATTCACATCTGGAACAAAGAGCACTTTAGATGTGACCAAAAGTTGGTACGAGAGACGCTGGAGCTACGTTTTTCAAATAAATAATTATCATAAATAATTTGCGTAAAAAGACAATTTAAAAAACCTTGGGTTTCTTTGTGAATGGAGATAGTTAGATACTAATATTTTACGTAGTGCTGAGTCTTCTAAGCAGGAGGGATGCACAACACAGCTATGAGGGCATCTGTCTGTGCACGTTGTGATGTGCCAAGTCTGAATTACCTGCTGCCCTGAAAGAAATGGAGTGCTTCAGTCTCAATTAGGGAAAACCAAAGGGAAACGCAAGAACAGTCTTCAAAACACTTCAAAGCTTCCTAAGAAAAGCAGGAAAATAAATTATTTGGCGGGTCAACTGGTGAAAGGATTAACAGGTTTATATTGGAAATTCAGGAGAGGGGGCAAGAATAATTTGATAACAGCACAAGGGGCCCAGCACTGGGATGGGTCACGTGGGGAGACGACGAGCTCTTTTTGACAGATGGATTTTGAGAAGCGTTTGGACAAATTTCTGTCAAAAGTGGTTTAGACACGATATTTCCTGCTGGGAAATGCCAGAGGACAAGTGGGGAGACATCCCAGGTGGGCAGAACCCAGCCTGGCCCCTGCTCCAGGGTCAAATATGATGTGGTAAATTATTGCCAGCCTCTTCCTCCTCCTCCCAGCAGCACTGGGGCAGTTCCCCTGTCCCAGGAGGAGTGGCAGGAGAAGTGGGAAATGCCAGAGGACAAGTGGGGAGACATCCCAGGTGGGCAGAACCCAGCCTGGCCCCTGCTCCAGGGTCAAATATGATGTGGTAAATTATTGCCAGCCTCCTCCTCCTCCTCCCAGCAGCACTGGGGCAGTTCTCCTGTCCCAGCCAGGGGTGGCAGGAGAACCACAAGAGAAGGCATCCCCTGTCTGTAAACCACTCTGAAGGGCCCTGATGTCCATCAAGTGGGTTTGACAAATGTTGCTTGGACAGATTTAGCTGCTGGAATCTGAAATAACTCTCTCCCCCCTGCCCAAAACTAACGTATACTTAATGAATTATGAAAAGAAGTAAAAATCCATTTTCCTTGCCAGCTACTGATGCACTAAATGATTGCTTTCCTTTTTTAAATTGTTTATAATTAGTCTTCCTTATTTATGTTATCTATTAATCTAAAGATGGCACGTCTTGTTATCCTCGCATCATTAAATCATAACAAGAGTTGAAACGCTGACAGCCTACTTCTTTTTCAAGAACCATCTCCAAGATGAAGGCACATATAATTTTCCTAAAATTAGCAAAAAATTTCCACATCAGATTAGCACTTATTTTAGTTACCACGTGTTAGCTAACATGGTATTGCACGCAGCAAAAGGCCACAGAATTTCTGATATATGTCTCTGGAAATAATTTTTCAAAAATATCATCTAGCCAGTGAATTTTATATATCAGGAAACAATAGTTCAGGTGTTCTTCTGAATTCTACTAAACATCAGCCTGGATCTTAGACTACCTTTGCAGATTTTGTCTATATTCTTAGGACCCACGGCATCTGTTCCCCACACTCAAATAATGTAAGAGCAATGTAATTTATTCTCTTTACTTATGGCACCAAACATTGCAGATGTGTAAATCTTTTCTAAATTCAAGAGATACATTTGCAAATTAAAATTGATAGAAAACTTAAATTGTTCTAAATGTAACATAACATGTGTAAATCTTTTCTAAATTCAAGAGATACGTTTGCAAATTAAAATTGATAGAAAACTTAGATTGTTCTAAATGTAACATAACATAGTTTAGATATTAGGAAGAACTTCTTTGCTGTGAGGGTGGTGAGAGCCTGGCCCAGGTTGCCCAGAGAAGCTGTGGCTGCCCCATCCCTGGAGGGGTTCAAGGCCAGGCTGGATGGGGCTTGGAGCAACCTGGTGTGGTGGGAGGTGTCCCTGCCCAGGGCAGGGGGTGGCACTGGATGGTCTTCAAGGTCCCTTCCAACCCAAACCATTCTGTGATTCTTCCACACACCATATTATGTTGTGTTATAATTTGTGACCTACATAAACTTACTTTATGAAGCTTAACGTACTGATGAAAATATTTAATAGAGCCAATTTTCATTTCTAGTTTAGTAACCAAAAATGCACTTTAATCTTAGGAAAATAACCATTCGCTTTATACTTCTTTGATCACATATTTTTGTAAATTCCTTTTATAGATGCAGGTGAACAGCTTCAGAATAAAAACCCTTGGGAATTTTAAAATAACTTAATGAAAGAGCTTTCCTTCTAACAAGAAGTATTTAAGTTCCTAGGCCGGATCTATTGCTCTGCCAAATATTCCAGCAATATAGAAGGACACTTCAAGCTTGTAAAAAAGGAAAAGTGTTCTCATAAATAGAGGTTTTGAGTGATTCTACAAAACAACAAGGAGTTTGAATTATCTTCCTACCCAGAAGTACTTGAAGATATTCCCCCTACCTACTTATGCTTTGCAGAACTTGAAGATGAAACTAAAAATATTTTGTAACTTATTGTAGTGGGTTGACCTAGGCTGGCCACCAGGTACCCCCAAGCTGCTCTATCACTCCCCCTTCTCAGCAGGACAGGGGGAGAAAAGATTAAAAACTTGTGTGTAAAGATAAAGGCAGGTTAATAAAAGAAAAGCCAAGGCCTGCGTGGAAGCAGAGGAAAACAGAAAGATTTATTCTCTACTTCCCATCAGCAGGAGATACCCAGACACACAGAAAGAATTGATGGTCAATAGGGGACTGCAGGGATTGATTGATTGATTAATTGATTTCCTTAGTAATAATGTCCATTCATTCAGGACCATTAGGCTACATATCCAACCAACCCTAGAATCATACCAACTTCTTAGAATGTCCACCAATTTTTTCCTATTGCTTTTAACAAGTTTTTATGTCTCATTTTACGTATAACTGTAAAAGCCTCGCAAGGGATTTTCTTCCTCTAAGTTCAGATATTACCCATTGCAATGAAGTTCCAGTCCTTTCTCAGGTGCTACAATACTACAAATAACTATAATCATAACAAGCCAAATTTCTTGATTTTAAAGTGTTCAGCTGCAGATAATCTGGGATAAAGATTCCCTTCAAGTGTTAGCAGATAAAACCACTAGGCAAAAAGCTGCCACAATAGCAGCAGATTCACTATCAGAACGTACAGGACTAAAATTATTCTTTTTTATGTATCAGCACAGACAGATCCACTTTGAATCATCATTAGACTGCTTGGAAACCAGCCATAGGGTTTTGATAACGTGGTACTTTTTGAGATAACTCAAACAGAAGACGCTCAGTGGAATTCCTGCGTGGAAAGTAAACGAAGGAGATGACTGAGAAAGGTCACCCATCTTCACCTCGGGCATGTTTATGTGGGGTGTGGGGTTTTAGAAACTGAGGTAGCAAACAGCGGGGATGAAGAGGTAATGGATATTTTAGATCTCATCTAATTCAGTCTTTGGATACAGTCTGTCCAGTTCTATTAAAATCAATGAAACTTATCCAAAAGGCAGTATTTATTCCAAAATGATTGCACGACCAGCCTCAGCACAAGGCATTTCATTTTACATTTTCATTGAATTTGGCATATGATGTTGCCAGTGTTTGGAAGCCTTTGGCTTCTGCTTACTTTCCTGTACCAGCCTCAGCACAAGGCATTTCATTTTACACTTTCATTGAATTTGGCATATGATGTTGTCAGTGTTGCCTTTGGCTTCTGCTTACTTTCCTGTGGGTCCCTATACCCAACGTCCTCAGAATCACAGAATGCTATGGGGTTGGAAGGGACCTCTGGAGATCATCCAGTCCAACCCCCTGCCAGAGCAGGTCCACCTAAAGCAGGTCCCACAGGAACGTGTCCAGGCTCCTCCCTAACCACCCACACAACAGCCCAGGCTCAGAAGCATTTAGTGCATGTACCAATGTAAAGATAAAAATGCTTTTGTCAACACAGGTACTTCATAAACTGAAAATTTAAGTCACATTGTTTCTCCTGACCCAAAATCACTACATCTGGGCTTTTTTTTTTTTCTGGCAAATTTGAAGGGATTGTGTGCACAACTATGCACGGCTACAGTTATTCACAATTTTGTCCTGGTATTAGGAGTATTTTAGTAAATTTGTACCAATGTAAAGATAAAAATGCTTTTGTCAACACAGGTACTTCATAAACTGAAAATTTAAGTCACATTGTTTCTCCTGACCCAAAATCACTACAACTGGGCTTTTTTTTCTGGCAAATTTGAAAGGATTGTGTGCACAACTATGCATGGCTACAATTATTCACAATTTTGTCCTGGTATTAGGAGTATTTTAGCAAATCTTTTGTACAGGAAAACTCAGTCATGAAAAGGTCTTCTTGCGGGGTTAATTCCACTGTGCCACAAACCCTCTGACTAAAGGGTGTTTACGCCGAAGACGATTATGTATATTTTTTTTACTTTAAATTAAATACAGATGATAATTACAATGAATCACTGCAAAATGGCTGTATAATTTGAAAATGTAATTAAGTGAAAAGTGTATTAGCTTTCAAAAAAAACGTTTAGATGGCTCTAAGCGTGCTGCCGGGGCACACATTATTGCATTCCTGCGACCATGACTGATACTAAGGACCATGTTTTAATGATGTTCTAATGATCCATCACTGAGGACATTCTGACGACTCGATATTCTGGCAGATGAAGTGGATTTACAGAAAGATGTCATTTGGCGGAAAAGCCTTCGATAAACCTGAATAAAACTGCAAAAAGCTTCAGGAAGATAGATGACTGTCATCGTTTTTATATGTGTTTTTGTTATGTAATTGCTTTTTCACTGACATTGCAAGTTTAAATCTGTGAAAATGGGATTCTCTTTCAGGAAAAGCAGCCAGAAAGTGGAGAATCTGGTTTGGGGAGCAGCCTGCACCCATAGAAGGTGACCAGGGGAAAAAAGCCATCGTTTCTCACCACCCTCAGCTTCAGACAGACACATGTGGGAATTAAACACACTGCTTAGACTCATTACCCAAAGTTCCTCTTGGATTAATGAAGAAAATACTAAAGAAAAGGTGGACAGCTGTTGTGGAAAAGAAAATTCTTGTCTAAATATCAGTGCTAAAATAACCAGGAGAAGTGTGGTACAACAGAGGTGCTACCCAGCGGGTATTTATGTACTTTTGTAGAGCCATGGACCACACTAAATACAATTACTGTACATTTTGCTCTAGTCATGCACCCAATAAAGCAAACTGGTGCCTTTTAGATGCACCAAACCCCTCAGGAATGTCAGGGGCTCCCATTCAATCTGCAGGGTGGCTGTGGCTGTTATTTCTCCATTATTATACTACAGATTAAAAAAATAAATAAATAAAATAAACCGCTGAGAATCTTAGTATTAAACTGCAATAACTTTCCTTGAAGTAGATAGTAAATCTTCCTATCTTTTAACTCAATATAGCCGGCATAGCATTAAATAAAATTAATACTGTTATTGCTTGCTCTGCTCATACATTCAATAATGCAAACCCGTGCCTTATTTGAGGTTATGTATAAATTTAATATACATACTATTACAACAAGGTCACTTTGGAATAATCTCTTTGATTGATTCCAGGGAGGCGGCATGTGGAGGAAAAAAAGTAATCTTGTATGGAAAATGCACAGTATCAGCCTACACAGAAATGGCACAACAGCCTGTTTTCCAGTCAGAGTATATAAATGGCAACTATTATAGTTCTGCTTATACTGCACAGCCAAGCATAGTTGCAGCTTTGCCAGTTGTTTCCCATAATAAAATTAATTCTGTTGGATTCTCTTCAGTGCCAGCCTCCTTGCCATGCTTGTCACTCTAGTATTGGAGTACTCAACACACACAAAACCACTTTTTGTTTATTGTCTTCAGATGAATTCTCTCTACCAGCTGCTCCACTCTGTGCTATCAAAATAATAAGCGATCAACCAGGATGAGAATGTCTTATGAAAACAAGAAAGAACAGAAGTAATATTCTCTGGAACATTTCTCCACGGCACAATGTCGCGACTCACCTCCTCAAACCATTCATTCTAAAGATTTTTTCCTCTGATTCTTTCAGTGTTTTAATAAGTCTTTCCCGAACACTACGGGCTTTCAACAACTTTTTTGAATCATTCGCATGAAAAATATCTTCCATTGTGTTCACATCAATATTACATAGGTTGTAGAGTCACTTTGTTGTTATTCAACATTCCCTTTAGAAGATGCACAATGATGCCATGAGCACTTTGACCACAGTCTTGTCTGGGGAAAATCAGGCCCAGGTGAGGATCTGTGATGAGCATCCTCTCTTCTTATGAACTTACAAGTCTTATGAGGAGAGGCTGAGGGAGCTGGGGTTATTCAGCCTGGAGAAGAGGAGGCTGAAGGGAGACCTTATTGCTCTCTACAACTCCCTGAAATCACAGGCTGTACAGTGTCTTCATATGTGGTCTGATGGGAGGTGTCCCTGCCCAGGGCAGGGGGATTGCAACTAGATGGTCTTTAAGGTCCCTTCCAAATGAAACCATTCTATGATTCTCTTAGCACTGGAAGGGGGAAAAAAAAGTCCTAACTAGATGGTCTTTAAGGTCCCTTCCAAATAAAACCATTCTATGATTCTCTTAAGCACTTTTTTTTACCCTTCCAGTGCTAAAACATCAGAAAGACCTGTCTCATCACTGGTTGAAAAAAGCAGCCCTATTTTCCACAGAAGATGAGTACAATAGGATCTGAGGGTACCACAGGCAGGAGATGGTACAGAAAAGCCATACTTTGTGTTCCCTTTCCCCACCATTTGAGTACAACAAACTGTTCTGGGTAGGTAAACTTTGTGTCAAGGTCATAAACAAAATCACTTGAACTGCATCAAACCCAAGACTGCAGGAGAGAGACCACCTTGGGCTACTTTCAAACTTGCACCTCGATCTAATTCTTATAATTGCAAGTTCTTAAGTTGGACACCTCTGCAAGCATCTCTAACAACTTTGCCCAGTCATCAGTTTGAGCCACAATATTTTTGACAAACAAGAGAAACCTTTCCCTTTTTCCAGGTTGTATGCATAAAAGAGAAAATATGATATGTGTTTGTCCTCCATCCACCCTGACTGTCTCTTTTTTTTTCCACTGTGATACACTAGATTGAAAATGCCAGATTGTTCAGAGCTCAGCCCTCCATCAACTTTTGCCACACTATTGATCTTCCTGTACGAGCTGTAATGTGCAGAGACTCTGTGGATGAATGATGTTGCCAGGTATTTTTTTCTTATACTGTTGGTATCAACATTTTAAAATTTATGTCTTTTGGTTTCCTGTGTCACTGCTTTGCTAAAAGCAATTCTCCATCCCTAACAATGTTTTCCTGAAGAGCCCTGATTCAGCTTTTCCAGTGTGAACATTTTTTTTTTTTTACTCCTTTAAAAAGCTTTTAGACTCTTCAGGAAAGTCAAAAAAACCACTCAATATAACTGCCCTCTTCCTTTTAAAAAGTATTTGTGGTGGACTAATATATTGCCTAAAACATGCTAATTACATCTGGTAATGGCTGGGTATTGCATTACAGGACAGGGGCAGTAAACTCAGCAGCAGCACTCGACTTGTTGTGTTCCATCATGTTAATGAAAGCAATAAATCAACGACACATTCCAAACCTTGACTTGCCCCAGAAAAGAGAAACACTAACAAAATTTAGCACATCCAGCCTAGAATCTCTCACCGATGGATAGCTCTCTTTTCTCCCTGGAAAGGTTTAAATTTTCCTGTCAGCAAATAAAGGCAATCCTCCAAGATGCTGAGCGTGCAGTGGATCTGAACGTACCCTTTTGGGGGGGGGACTGTATTAACTTTGGAAAAGGTACAGTATTCAGATTAATGACATGAAGAGCAGAGGGCTGAGATGAATGATATGAGGAAGAGAGGGCTATGGAAGATGATTTTGCAGAGGTGATGATAGAAACCAAGGAAACTTCAATTTAGAAAGCCAGATAAGTCTGTTTTCCTTATTGTGGTACAAACATGCAAAAAAATTCAGTCTCTAGAGCCAAAAGAGTAATATGAAAGGACTTTAAAACATTGCCAGCTCATAGTGTGGAGAAAGAAGGTAAAGTTAAGGCTAGGTTTAAAAAAATCAGAGACTTAAGTGATTTCCACTGGAGCTGTACTCCAGGAAGCTGTTTAGGGTGTTTCAGAAATGCTGGAGCTTGACACAGGGCATCAGTGATGAGGAAGAAAGGGGAAAGTGGGTGGGATGTAGTAAGGGAGGGAGGAAAGGAGGAGAGAAGATGGGGAGGAAGGGAAGAAGAAAGGTTATCACCCTTTTCAGTGCTTGGTTTTGCTTCTCTTGAAATAACTGAGACTTTTGTGATTGTCTTAAGTAGTAACAGAAGAAAAACATTTGGTAGGCTCACCTGCAGGTAATAATATCCTTCTCCTTAAAAATGAAATAAAATTAAATAAAAAGCAGCCCAGATATCTCAAGTGCCAGTACTCAGGGTTTTTTCCTATGCCAATAAGGCTTCCTCAAGCACTGCCTGTGTCTTGTGTGGAAGGAGTGAGTAGGCTGCAGAGCTGTTAATTCACATTGAGACCGATAATCACAGACCTCTCTTTCCCCTCAAGATGCCCCACGTCTGGTGCCAGGTTCCACACATCTCTAGAGCACGTCATCACCATCTTAACTCGGGTCCCTGCTCCCTGTGCCACATACACCTGCTTGGTGGCCTGGAGGGGCCAGTGCCAGGCCCAAGGAAGCAGCAAAGTGCCCGTGGCAGTGAAAGGTGGGCCACAAACCAGAGCTCTGCAGTCAAGTGGGGCTTATGAGGTGGCCCACTTCACAGGGTGCCACAGCCTCTTGCATTGCCCATCCTCTTCCACGTGGCCCAGTGTCCAGGCACCTCCCCGGCATACGCCTCCTCTCAGGAGGATGGTTTGCACAGCTCCATTTTGGCATCAAGGCATGCTTGTCGCTTTGCTGGCTAATCTAAATAAATGAATGTGCTCTTCTTCATCACACTCCACTTTTCCTTCTCGTTAGAGATGTTATATGTAGGCAAAGGCAAAGACTTGAGCTAGTTGTACCCCAGGAGTTCAGCTGCGGCTGCCTCCAAAACTTGGAGTGTCTTCAGAGTCATCCAAGGAATTAGCACTCCAACTTAGAATCATACAATCATAGAATTGCCCAGGCCAGAAGGGACCTCCAAAGGTCATCTAGTCTGACCTCCCCGCAGTCAGCAGGGACACCCCCAACTAGACCAGGTTGCCCAGGGCCTCGTCGAGCCTCTCCTTGAATATCTCCAGGGATGGGGCCTCAACCACCTCCCTGGGCAACCTGTCCCAGTGCTCCACCACCCTCACAGTGAAGAACCCTCTCCTCATCTCCAGTCTAAATCTGTTCCCCTCCAGCTTGAAGCCATTGCCCCTCGTCCTGTCCCTGCAGGCCTTTCTAAACAGGCTCTCCCCAGCCTTCCTGTAGCTCCCTTCAGGTACTGGAAGGCCACTATTAGGTCTCCCTGGAGCCTTGTCTCACTTCAGACACACTCCAGGTACCAAATATTTCCAGCTGCACATAAGGTCACTGCCATTTATTCATTTTAGTCTCCAAATACTGCAGTAGACTCTTTTTTTTTTGCTGTGTGTCACACTACTGCTCCCTGCTGCCCAAGCCTATTTCAGATCCATAGATCCATTTTACACCACCTATGCGTGAGAGAGAACCTAGACTGACTGTGGACAACTGGTTTCTCAGCAGCGAGATGTTTGTCTCACCACGACTAATTACTGTGAAATGCCCACAGAGATTTCAAAATCATGATTAATTACTACGAAACACACGGAGATCTTAAGGACTGAATTCTACCCCTAGCTAAGTTTACCCAGGAGTTCCTGTACGTCCTGCATCTGGGGAGGCTTCTGCAGCACGCAGTCAGCTGAGAAAACTCCCACAGAACATGCAGTTAATTGTCAGAAAAGGCAAAATAAAAATAGCTAGTGGGAAGTTCTGCATCAGCATTCGCAGCCATTCAGTGACTGAGGTGTTAACAGTCTCCTTCTTTAACTGCTCCTTTGTTTTACCTAGAAGACACTAACTTATTTGCAAAGGAAAATACCCTTTAATAGAAGCAATTACATTGTTGGTAGTGATTTTTTTCTTCATTTGGCATGCTCACAGACTATGTCTCTGAACAGTTCCCAAAAGGTTAACGTCCCTTCAGAGTGAAAACTGCTAGATGCCATCTGTAGGATGCGTTTCTTCCCTACTTTATTCAGCACAGAAGCTGAGAAGATTAATAAGCTCCAATATTTTACGCTGAGCTTATTAGGGATTGAAATTTTAGTAGGTTTGAAATCGCCTTCTGAAATCCCACGTTAAAAGAACAGCTAAAGAGCAGCTTACTCCCTTTTCTGGGAACTTTCCCAAAGACCTTTACCATTCAAATAAATCTCGGAGCCCACATGATTCTGGATCGTGTGGCAGGGAGGGAAGGGTTAGTCAACCCATCCCAAATTCTGCAGCATTTGCCACTTGTTGGACTCACAACAGGTCATGGCAGTGAGTGTGACTGTTACCTGCACAAACAGATAACCCCAGAGCACCACAGACTGCATTGGCTCCTCCAACTGTTAGAACCTCATCAAGACCACAGGCTCTTTGTATGTTAATCATTTCATAGAGTCATAGAATCATCTAGGTTGGAAGGGACCTTAAAGATAATCTAGTCCAACCACCAACCTAACTCTGATAAAAAAAATAAATAAGAAATAAGCAATAAAAACAAAAAAAAAAATCACTAAACCATATTCCTGAGGACCATGTCAACCCGTCTTTTGAACACCTCCAGGGATGGTGCCTCAACCACTTCCCTCTTCTTCAATTATCCATGCAGACCTTCACTGCATTATTCAATATTTTTCAGTCTAATGCACTGAATTAAGTCCTTTAAAAAAGTTTTGTTCCTGTTACACTTGAAATTCTTACTGAATTTTATCTTTGGGCTTTCTGGGAGAGCATTCCTTCCCACGAAGTGCAATCCCTGTTTAACAGAGCTTTGCAACATGGGGGGGGGGGGGGGGGGGAGGTGCTCTGAGCAGTGGGATCCTTGTCAAAATAATTTAGCCAGATTGACCAACACTTATAAACTCAAGAACTGTAGAGACCTTTAAGTACACACACTATGTATGGGGTCAGAGTAACGGTACCCTTTGGCATTTTATATGTGGGGATTTCATTCTACACAGAGATTTGGTAGACAAAAGAAACTTTTTCTTTTAGCAGACCTAAAAGACAAAGATGAAACAATCAGACCTGCTAAAGCTGGAACAAACTCCCTCTTTCCTCCTCAGAGATTTACACTTCTTCCATTTTTACACGCCTGGGTGAAGACAAGTTGCTGCAAGAACTGTGAGCAATTGAATCTGTGTGCTTTTGGGGTTATTATTATAATAGAGCCCCAAAAAGGGGTGGATTCCAGTGCTGGAAAAAAAAAATAAATCAAAATTTGACCAGGAAACATCCCACCCTCTGCTGATTAGACATTTTCCTCCATACTATGTTCTTCTTTCAGGAACAGCTATTGAAGAGGCTCCAGCCCAAACCTAAGGATGAGATAACTCACAAGAGGGGAAGCTGGAAATAACGTCTGAGGAGATTAATTTCATCTAAGAAGTGGGTCAAAGACCAGGTGTACTCTCTCAAAGAAAATTATCTACAAGCTGACAACAAGGAGCTGAGCTGAGAGCAGGGTTAGAATTAAGGAGGATACAGAAACTTTCTAAGATAAATAGAAAAATCGGGAAATCATTTTAATCTATAAATGCAAAGATGTGATCCAAGGACACACGAATTGGATGGTAATGACATGCCCTTCTGACAGAGAGCTCCAGACTGAGCCAGCCTGGGAAATTCAGTTTGTGTATCAGTGTACCTAGAAAGTTGGCCTTGCTCCTCTGCTTTCAGCACCAGCCAGTTGTTTAAGTTGCAAATGACCCTTTAAAATGCTCAGGCTGTGAAAAAAAAAACCCCATACAGATCGGTATAATGACGTGCTGCTGTGAGGAACAGCTTTTTAATGGGAGAGTACAGATGTTCTTAGGCAGGATGGCTACAGTTTAAATTGAAAAGTGCCATTGTTTGGCCATCGTTTAAAATCACTGTACCCCAGAGGAGAGATTTCACCACACGCACACTTGAGGAGCACATAGCTAAGGTAGAGCTAAATTGTTATCTCTGCCCTGCTCTGACTGAGTGAAAAGAAAATGGTTTTCATGTACAGATGGAAAATTATACTGTAGCTGGGATAGGAGGGGGAGCAGGAAGAGGGAAAGACAGAACATGGGCAGCAGCAGCCTCCCATCAGCAACTGCAAACTGATGGCAGCCTCATTGCTGCTTAAAAGAGGAGACTTTGAAGGCCTCCATAAAATGATGCTTCTGGGGATTTTACCATCCAAGACAGCACTGGCCACTACTTCTGATTATACAGGTCAGTTATACAGCAGCTAATTATGTCTAGAGTTGCAAACAGCCCCATATGCTCCTCAAATGTGTTTCACCAGCACTTCTCCCCACTAACTATCCGACAGAAACAGGGGGATTCCATTTAATGAGCAATAAATCTGACTTTTCCATGCACTTCACCACTGTAGGAAAAAAACTGTGACGGAAAAAGCTGAAGAATCATGATAAGACGATAAGACAACCACAGTGAAAAGAAATGCAGGCATATTCTGATTGCTTAAAGACTGTCAGATTCATCCCATGGCAAATCATGGGGAGAGAATTGCCAATCAGAGCCACTTTCTTCTTAAAACAGCAGGGAAGAGGGGGACAATGGGTCGAACCGGTAAGAGTTTTCACTGGTCAGGAAAAATACAGAAAGAAGCAAAAAAAGAGCCCATTTAGTTCATATGCTTCAGGAGAGAGAACGCAGGTCTCCTTTTTTCCCATTCTTTCGCTTATCCCTCATCACCTCCCTCCTTTTTGCTGCCTTACACAGTTGTCAATTTGGGAATGAGAGAGTCAAGATGCTCCTCAAAAGAGTTAATCTCACAAAAGGCATGGGGAGTGGTCAAAAAGCCTTGGCTATAGAAGAAAATCCCTGGCTCCCAGTCCTGAAATGCACAATTTCACCACTGGACATTATGGAAAAGTTATGGTTTTGGACACAGCTTCAGGAAAACAAATCCTCAAAGCCTGGCATAAAACACAGTCACAGTTTTTTGTTGGTTGGTAAAGTTAGCTCGTAAAGTCGTGTGCAATTGCTTTATAACACGCATTAAATGAAGCAGAAAATGAAGCATGGGTTCTTTTGGAAAAAAAAAAAAAAGAACATTATCATCTGCTTATAAGAGAATTTCACTTTTTTTTTTCCTGTGACTGTAAGAGAAATCTTCCTCCACCTCTGCTGCAATTCATACAGATGTGTTGCTGGGATGCATCACCGCACGTGTCCAGCTAGATTGTTCTTAGAAGGAAGTAGATGTGACACAATAAATAATACCACTCTGTGCTGGCCAAAACTGTCTACACCTAAATGGTCTGAGAAAGACAAACAGGAGGGATGGTGCTGAGTAACTTCTGCCACTGTTAATGCCACCGTCCTTACTAATTCAAACATTCCAGCTTTGTTGGCTGCAGTAGAGTGGCCTGAGCTCCATGGCCATGGTGAATTTTGCATTTCTATCAAAAGCCCTCTGTCAGACAGAGATCTTGTTGAGGTTCCTTACTCTTTATTTATGTTTTTAAGGCCCTGTAGCCACACATCCATAGCTCATAGTCAACTGTGGGAAGTAAAATTGACCTCTGGTCTGCATCCAGCAGCCTGCTCCCCTACGTAGAGCACCCAGCACTGCCCACTGCTTTGTCTCACACACAGCTTCCACTGGGAATTAGTATTTAGACATACAACTCACAGCTTAGATATGCACCCAAAATCAGGGCAGAAGGCAATAGGGTAAGGAATAATAAAAATCGGAATAAGAGACAGGGGGAAAGGAGAGGGAGGAAGGACAACATGGTAGAGAGCGGCTCCAGGGGTAAGGGAGAAGAGAGGATGCTTCAATCAATTCCCTTTGTACTACCCACGATCATTTATGGATGAATAAAGGTGGTTTTTTTATTTCTCCTGGCTATCCTGCTAGCTGTATCCTCTCCAAAATGCATTCTCTGCCTCTCATCTCCCACTGTGTGCAGAAACTGCAGCTGCATTCTTCTTTAAATACTTCTTGACTGAGTTCTTTAGCTTCCTCAGGTAGAGGAGCAGAGAGTTAATCACTGTTTAACTTCCAAGCTGGTTTTGTCACTTGGTTTAAACACCAGCTCTCAGAAAGCCTGGTCACGTAAGACCCAGATCTGCGAGAGGCCGAGCACCATCCTTCACACTTAATGCCCGCAGCTGCCTTTGTCTTCTGGAGGGGCTTAGGATGAGGTCATTAAAAGCAATCACCAAGAAGTCATGCCTGATTACTCTTTCAATTAGGGCTCGATCCCACAGGCAGTTTTGTGCTGTAAGTGCAGAAACCAAAGGCTGGTGCTGAATACTCAGTGTTTGCTTAGTGCCTGGTCAGCGGAGCTCGATAAGAGAGTGAGTGAAGGCAGAGAGAGGGGATGGAAAAAAAAAAAAAGTAATTGGAGATAGAGTCAAACTTGTGCAGCCTCTGTGCCGAGTCCTGCAGAGGAGGAAGAGGAGGTGGGCATGTCCAGCCTGAGCTGCTTGGGATGGGAGGTGGTCACAGCACTGAACGTGAGGGAGGAATTTCAGGTGTGACAGAACCAGCAGATCAGTCAGACATGACCATATCAGAGATGAATCCAGAATAACATGAGACCAGAAGTGAGGGGCCAGCATTTGCCAATATTCAGCAGCCAGTTGGCCAGGTCCATGCATCAATCTTATGAAGAGCGGTTGAAGGAGCTGGGACTGTTTAGTTTGAGGAAGAGGAGGCTGAGGGGAGACCTCATCACTCTCTACAGCTACTTGAAAGGACACTGTAGAGAGGTTGGTGCTGGTCTCTCCTCACAGGTAATTATTGACAGAACGAGAGGTAACATCTTCAAGTTCCAACAGGGGAGGTTTAGACTGAACATTAGGAAAGAATTTTTCACAGAAAGAGTGGTCTCCTCCAGCCCAAACCACTCCATGATTCCATGTAAGTTTTTGATTTGTAGATTTCTCACAAACTCATTGAGAAACACAGCTAAAATCAATTTGTGCTCCTAACGCTTCCACCCTGCACGTCACACCGTAAGGAAGCAGTCACTCCCCTCTGATAGGGCCAACATTTCCACTCCACCTACCCTGGTATCTCTTTAGCTCACTGAAAATTGAATGGAAAATGAAATGGCATCGCCTGGCAAGATGGAAAATACCAGGCCAAAAATATTTGCTGCTCTGGTGTCCACCAGTGTCATGTAGAATATCCTAAGCCTGGCTTTCAGGGCTAGATGTTCTCTGGAAAAGAAATTGGAGAAAGAACCGCCAATTTTCCGAAAGATGCCATTCAGATGACCAGCTTTGGCAGGGGTTTCAGGTGAGATGCAGATATTCCCCTTTTTTTTTTTTTTTTTTTGTGGTTGGACTCGATGATCTCTGAGGTCCCTTCCAACCACTACAATTCTGTGATTCTGTGATTTTCTGAAAGATGGCATTCAGATGACCAGCTTTGGCAGGAGTTTCAGGTGAGATGCAGATATTCCCCAACCACTCTTCTTATTGGCTAACCAAGGAGACTCAACTCGGCACACTCACTTTTCCAAATCCCATTTTTTATGTATCTAGCTTTCTCACATGTTACGGCGGGTTTCAGGTGAGATGCAGATATTCCCCAACCACTCTTCTTATTGGCTAACCAAGGAGACTCAACTCGGCACACTCACTTTTCCAAATCCCATTTTTTATGTATCTAGCTTTCTCACATGTTACGGCAAGGTGCCCACGCACCTCAGGCAGGGAAGGGAAAGCATCCCTAGTAGGTGCTAGCACATCTGAAAAACAGTAATTTCCCTGCCCTGCCATTCCCTGCCCCTGGGGAGCCCCCAGACTCAAGGTGCCGGTGTCCAAGAGCCACTGTTGAGCTGTGGTTTTGCCTCTGTTGGGCTGAGCAGCACATACACCCAGGAGCCACATCAGCCCACGCCTCTCTGTAGGCTGATAAAACATCATGATGAATTATCCAGCCCGTTTTGGCTCTGTGCAGAGCTATCAGGAGCCTCAATATGCAAATGGCTCTTGTTTATCATATGATAGATACTGTGCAACTCAGCACCTAAATTACACTGAGTTTGCAAGACCATCTGGTTTCATCTTTCATTACATTAGGGGATGGCTTTGTTAAATTTGACCTGAAAACTGGCGCAGGAGTAAAGCAGGGCCACGGATGCAGTTAGAAGCTCTGCTCGCTCACAGGAGATAACTGAGTCTCAGACATAAGTCTCTTTTCTCATCTTCAGGTCTGGAAAATCGCAAGGTTAGGGTTAGGTCACTGCCAAAAATCTAGCACGACGCATAGGTTTACATGGAAGCAGTCCCAGATGACACTGCCACAGAGGGAGACCTCCATTCAAATTTTCTCAGAAAAAGGCTCACATGTGGTGGCCTGAGGAAGAAGGAAATGCCACTGAAGGCTCAGAGGATTCACAGATTTGACAGAGTTGGAAGGAATGGTATTAAGTTACTGTTGGTTTGATAGGATCTTAAGACAGAGTAAAGAGAATATTTCCATTAACGTTTAGGAAGCTCCAAGTCTTCCTGTGACTTCAAAGAAAAAATGTGCTAATGTATATTTTTTTTTATTAGCTCCAAGTCTTCCTGTGACTTCAAAGAAACGATGTGCTAATGTATATTTTTTTTATGGGTGATGCCAAGGGGCTCAAGGAAGTTGACTGTTTCTCCTTATTGTCCAAATTTTGCTCAATCAGCCAAACCACTTTCTTGAGCTCATCTTGCAGACCAGCTTTCTGACTGTCTGATTAAACCACAGTATAATGATTCATCATTGTCTGTCCATTCCCACTTTACTATCTAATTAAAATGATTTTTATGCTCGAAGATAATTGCTTTCTTCTATTATTACTCTGAAATGTTAATATAATCTAGCTCACCAGTCTCTGTGTCTACCACTAGAGACAATAAATAAATTAAACACAGAAAAATGATGCTTAAATAACATTAGGATTGAGTCACGAAATTACAACAGCACAGAAATCCCAGTTAAGGCCACACAGTGTTGCCAAAGACATTTGCTCTACACATGGCTGGTTGTCTCTCAGAGTCCCAGGAAAGGTGATGCTGTGCACCCTGGGTGCTTCATTAGCAACACATTACTGGCCTTATAGAGTCAAGTGAAAAAAGAAAATCATTTTACAGTGGTCATTATTTTTATAAGTTGGTAATTACCGACAGTTCTTATCCTGCGGCACCTGAAATATGTGAAACAGAAGATGTTGGCAAATGTTGGCTTTTCAGTGGAAACCTCTTGACCTAAGTATCTCCTTTGTTTATATATTTTTTTTAAAATGGTTTCTTTTGTGGTCTGTCTTTGCCTAGTGACCCTTTGATAAAGGGAGTTGCATCAAATTACTGTCCTCAGAAGATAGAAATGGCAATCAAAAATATAATTGCTGCAGCTGAGCTAATTCTATAAAAAACAATCAAGTCAATATTGATATTGGATGTTTTGATTTTAAATAACCAGGATGGGGTTTTTTTCTTCCTTATTGTTTTTAACTACCACCACTACCCCCCCATATTCAATCTGTGCTATTTCCTAGTTTTCAGCACTTTTCATTCATCTGTATTGTTTATTCCAGTGCTTCTTCAGCCCCAAACACGTGTCTAAGTGGCATTAGCAATGCCAGTTTGATTGTAACAGACATTTGGGGTGGGTCAGATGCATCTCATCCAGCCTCAGAAAGCTACAATGTGCAGATCATCAGGCCCAGATGAACAGCAAACTTCACATTTATCCATACACTTTCAGTCTTTCCCTAACCTGAAACTTTACCCTGTGCTTTTAGCGATAATTCCATTAGCTGCCTGATCTCAGCTGGCCTTTTTCAGTAAAGCCTGGAGAAAAAAAGGGCAACAAACACATTGGCCTTTCCAGAGACATCTGCTGGTAGCTTTCCATCCCTGCCAGACTCAACTGCAGAGCCCTGTAATAACCAATATTATTATCAACTAAATTCCTCACCTCCTTCTAGCCCCGCTCCATGTTTTTGGGGCTTGTTGTAAATTTCCATAACATCAAAAAAACTTCAAACTTTGCCTTACCTCTCATCCCAGCTGGTCTCACGAGCAAAAATTCCATTTCATGGTAAGAACAGCAAACTTTTCTGTCACGTGTGCAGCATCTTCACCTTCAAAAAATAGTTGTGCCCCCTGAGAACCCAGGCTGTCCCCTCTTTTTCTCTTGACTCCTTGTCCCTCTTATGGCCACAGCATGTTCTGGGCTCAGCTGATTCAAATTGACTTGGGACCTTTGCTAGAATAACTTTCAGGTGGTCCTTAACCAGCATCAAGCCACTGGTGATGTTGCAAGAAGAATCAATCTGCCTTTTACAACACAACAAACTATTTTTTTTCCTAAGTAGGGCAATATTCGGCTTCCATGAGGAGAGGAAGAGCTCTCTCTGGGGGAAGCTGTACCATATGCCTGCTTCAGCCCAGCATTATCAGCCTCTAAAATGTAAATGCTCAGGGTAAAGGCTGCTGGCTTAAAAAAAAAAAAAAAAGGAACTGTCCCCTTTCTGACCTTGCATTTGTATTAATTAGTATTAATTACAGCTTGGTATTACCAATGTCCCATTCTATCTGGACTAGTTTAAGCTCTCTCTTTGAGCAGAAGAGCTGATGTTCACTGCTAAAAATCTTCACTGACAAAAAAAAAAACCACAACAAAACCAACAAACAACAAAACAAGCAATACAGGAAAAAGCCTTGAGAGAAAGCAATTGTTATGAGAATTCAGATTTAAGTTTTAGATTCCCAGCCCGAGACCTCAAGTAGCAGTAACTGAAGACAAAAAAGACAGATCCCATAGAAATTCCTGTCTTCACCAGTAAATGGTTGTAAAAGACTAAAATCCAATGTTTTTTTCTTACAAAAACAAAAAAAAAACAAAAAACCAGCCACTAGTTGGAAGAGCTCTACCTTCATAGCAGCTTGCTGTCCATTGAGAAATCATGTCAGACATGAAACCTAATGTTGAAATGGCAGTTTAGTATTAATTTGCTTTTATCATGAAATCTGCAATTTCTTTGTTTATGCTTTAAACCATTATTATATAGAGCAAACGATTCTTATTGGCCAGTGGCTGTAGGAGGATCTCTTGATGGGAGATACTTGTGCATACACGTGGGACAGGTGAGATTATATTTCTTCTTGAATATTCATTCTTATTCTTCTTCTTCTCAAACCTAAGACAAATCACTCTGCCGTGATACCAGAGTAGCGGACGTGAAGTTTGCACAGAAAATGCTGGTTTCTCTGCAGAGAAGAAAATTCAGCTGCCTCCCTCAGTCAGGCTGCAGAATTCCTTTCAGCTTCAGTCTGTAAAACAATGTTACTTTGAGGACATAGCAGCTACTCCGTATATTATTCGAAAAAACATCTGTAAGATTTCATCATCAGAAGCAGGATCATAAAGATGCACAAAGGTAAACTTATAGAAGTGTTCAATTTAAAACAATTAATTTAATCATACAGGAGCTGATGAAAGCAGGCAAAACCCAATCAATTTAACTTAAAACCTTGCCTTTTTTAAAACTATTTGTTTAACTCCCCACTGTAAAAATACCAATTTTTCTCTTAAATTTGAAATATTTAGACAAAATGCCCTAAGCAGGGCTTTCTGAGTTTCCTAAGCATTCTGCTGTTGTCTTTAATCAACATGGAAACACTGGTCTACGTGGAGCATAGGACTGGCTTCTGCAAAGCCCAGCCTCACTACGGGAATAGTTTGGATCATATTCAGTTGGGCTGGATTAAAGGTTTCACAAGCAGATGAACGTGCTTCATGTTTTCTGAACATTTCATTGATTTTATTTCTTTTTTCAATTTTACTCTTTTATTCAGTGTCTTGACATTTCTAAGTATTTTCTTTTTATTTTTATATGTTTTTCATTTTTATTCTTTTATTCAGCCTCACAAATAACAAGTAAATTATCTTTTGTAACAGTAGCAATTAGTATCACCATCTAATGGCACCATTCACACTGAATGACTTAGCTGGCAAAGATTGAATTAATTTGTTTGGGTTGTGGTCTGAGCTATTTCCTTTTACTTTGTAAAAAATCATTTCCTCCATTCCCTGGGGGGCCAAGATAGAAGTGCTGGACACCCCTCCTTCATGTGGTGTTAGGTAGAAGTTGTGATTTCACTTGCAGCAGGAGACAGGAATCCAAAACAAGCCTGAACAGAGCTGGGTTCCTCCTAGGAAAGCTTGAAACCGGGAACAAATAAATTATGTCACTTCTATTTCTTCCCTGTTCAGGTGAGAGTTTGTGAATAGGCTTTCTCAAGAAAGAGAGCTAAGCCTTGCCTCCTTCCAGGAGGAGATGCCCACGAGCTCTGGACACTGGCCACCTGCAGGAGTCACTGGGTCTACCAGTATAACCGAACTTAAAGCCCGCAGATGTTCTTGGTGGTGCACTCCAAAGCCATACATTTCACAACCAGGCAGGCAGACAAGGGTATAGATTGGCAACAGCAAGTCCTCCTGCTGGAAGTGCTCGTATGGATCTCAGGAGAAGCAGAGAAATCTCCCTGCAGTTCGTTGACCTGGGGTAAGTCATTAGTGTATCTCCTGCAGCATCACTCCTGGGCCTCCTGGATCTAGCCATAGATCCCAGGGCAGATGGACAGAACCAAATACGTGCTCAAACTGCTTGGAATGACAAATCAAGACAGAGAAATCAGGATATGCTCCAGATTAATATTCCACGAACCTAAAGGGAGGACACGCACTGCATATATATTTTAATTTATTTTTTTTGCAGATAAGTCATTCTATTCCATCTACGAAATTAATCATATTTCACCAGAACGGTTTTGCATATCAATAAGGTGCTGCATTGCTTAGGAATTCAGGTATTTCATAAGAAAACGCAAATTCCTACCATGCAGATCTCCACATCAGGGCAGGATCTTACAGTTTCATAAGGCAAGATTAAATTTCTAATTGCAAGCTGCAATCATTGTGCTGAAAAGACTGTCGAGCTGAAAAACCTACCTGCCCTGTAATATTGCAGGGAAGGGTTTCTTAGCCTGGAGCTGAAGTGATTGATCTGTCATTTAAATGCCAGGGAGAGCTTTCAGAACCAGAGAGAGAAGAACAATAACGCTGGATGGTGTTTCATTGAAACGGGGCTGCTCAACAGAGTTAATGCAAAATACTCATCCTTTTGCAACTTTCGTTACATCTCAGCTTAAATAATTTTTTCTGCGATGGTGCAGACTCAAAAAAAAAAAAAAAAACAGAAGGAAAAAAAGGGTCTGTTTCCTCCCTTAAAGTGTTTCTAGGGAATGCTCATGATTTTTTTACAGTTTGGGGCTCGCTTTACTGCATTAGTGTAAATGTGAAGCAGTAAGGTCCCACATAAACGGTAAGGTCCCAGCAATGTGCCACCCACATCCTGGGCTGATCACAAGCCGTGTGACCAGCAGGGTGATGGGATTCTGCCCCTCTGCTGGTGAGACCCCACCTGGAGCACTGCATTCAGTTCTGGAGTCCTCAGCACAGGAAGGACATGGACCTGTTGGAGCAGGTCCAGAGGAGGCCACGAAGATGATCAGAGGGTTGGAGCCCTCTGCTGTGAGGACAGGCTGAGAGAGTTGGGGGTGTTCAACCTGGAGAAGAGAAGGCTCTGGGGAAACCTTAGAGCCCCTTCCAGGCCCTAAAGGGGCTCCAGGAGAGATGGGGAGGGACTCTGGATCAGGGAGGGGAGCCATAGGACAAGGGGGAAGGGTTTTAAACTGAAAGAGGAGAGATTGAGATGAGATCTGGGGAAGAACTTCTTTGGTGTGAGGGTGGTGAGAGCCTGGCCCAGGTTGCCCAGAGAAGCTGTGGCTGCCCCATCCCTGGAGGGGTTCAAGGCCAGGCTGGATGGGGCTTGGAGCAACCTGGTCTGGTGGGAGGTGTCCCTGCCCAGGGCAGGGGGGTGGAACTGGATGGTCTTTAAAGTCCTTTCCAACCCAAACCATTCTATAGTTCTATGATTCCATGATTCTATGATTCGACCTGTATTTGCAAGTGATTACAATTAGTTCACTCATCACCAGAGTATTAGTGTGATCTTCCCACACTTCTGGTGAGTCCTGAGATGACAATTTTGTGGCGAACCCCTTTAACCTGAATCTGTCCCTTGTTGCTGCAAATGAGTCCTGAGGAAAAGCTTGCACGTCTGCTGTGTCAGGGTGTCAGGCTGGCAATTCCCAGCCAGAAAACAGGATTTCCTGGCCAGCAGGCTGACCTAAGGGTGCATCACTTCTGTACTGGCAGCCAGCTGGCTGGCAGGTCAAAGAACATATGTGTGTGTTCTCTGGAGAGCCACTAATCACAAAGAGTTAGCTCTTCTCAACCAGCAGCCAACGACAGTCAATGAGGTGGGGAATGGGGAGGACCTCAGGGCAGGCTGGGGATGAACAAGAAATGACGGGGGAAATCAATTTTACTGGAAGATGTTACCAGAGGGACTGGATGATGGGTGATGAAGACCTTCACTGACAGATCCAGAGGTATGATGGTGAAGGCTGCTTAGGACATAGCAGCGTTGAAAGTAGAGTGGTGGCCACAGGCCGTATGAAGGGAAAGAGAAGTATGGAGGTGGAAAAACACTGAGGGGCAAAGAGGACCCTGAGGGAGAACACGAGGAACGGAGGGTATTTCCATGGGCAGAGGGGGGATGGGAGGAAGGTGCACTACAGTACATTCCTTTGCATCATTTCAAACCCAA